>NC_058519.1:69819467-70125765 GCF_904849725.1 Hordeum vulgare subsp. vulgare | reverse complement strand
TTCAAAAAAAATATAATAAAAATGTATTAAATAATGAAACATCATTTTATTGAATAAGTTTATGTACATCGCATTTATGCAAAAGATTACCTGCTGTAATCTCATTATTTTTTGCATAAATTGCAGATGGCCGGAATCGTCAACAGGGAGTTTCCTAAGTTGGCGGAGACACGACTGAACTACCTCAGATGGTCTTCCGACTTCGAGATATGATTCGAGGGCAAGGGCCTTCTGAGAGCGATTGGTAAGGGGACCCTGCTGCCCCCCACTGACCCCAAGTTCGCGCCAGAAAATGCTCGGGCTCTAAATTTCCTCCCTCATCACCTCTGCCCTACTCTGAAAGACAAGTATATGGTTGAGCGGAGTGCTTCTGGCCTTTGGACCGCCCTTAAGCAGCGGTTTGAGAGGCTAAACTACACCGTCAAGCCACGTGCAGAGGCGGAGTGGATCCGTTTGTTGGAATACGCCCTAGAGGCAATAATAAATTGGTTATTATTATATTTATTTATTCATGATAATTGTTTATTATCCATGCTGGAATTGTATTGATTGGAAACTCAAATACATGTGTGGATACATAGACAACACACTGTCCCTAGTGAGCCTCTAGTTGACTAGCTCGTTGATCAAAGATGGTCAAGGTTTCCTGACCATAGACAAGTGTTGTCACTTGATAACGGGATCATATAATCGGTAGAATGATGTGATGGACAAGACCCAAAACTATGAACATAGCATATGATCGTGTCAGTTTATTGCTACTTTTTTCTGCATGTCAATGTATCTGTTCCTATGACCATGAGATCATGCAACTCCCGGACACCGGAGGAATACCTTGTGGGTTATCAAATGTCGCAACGTAACTGGGTGATTATAAAGGTGCTCTACAGGTATCTCCAAAGGTGTCTGTTGGGTTGGCATGGATCAAGACTGGGTTTTGTCACTCCGTGTGACGGAGAGGTATCTCGGGGCCCACTCGGTAATACAACATCACAAGAAGCCTTGCAAGCAATGTGACTAAGGAGTTAGTTATGGGATCTTGTATTACTAAACGAGTAAAGAGACTTGCCGGTAATGATATTGAACTAGGTATGGAGATGCCGATGGTCGAATCTCGGGCAAGTAACATACTGAAGGACAAACGGAATAGTATACGAGATTATATGAATCCTTGACATAGAGGTTCAACCGATAGAGATCTTCATAGAATATGTAGGAGCCAATATAGACATCCAGGTCCCGCTATGGGTTATTGACCGGAGAGTGTCTCATGTCATGTCTGCATAGTTCTCGAACCCGCAGGGTCTACACACTTAAGGTTCGGTGACGTTTCGATATAGTTGAGTTGTATGTGTTGGTGACCGAAGGTTGTTCGGAGTCCCGGATGAGATTCCGTATGTCACGACGGTTTCTGGAATGGTCTGGAAATGAAGATTGATGTATAGGAAGTCCTGTTTTGGTCACCGGAAAAGTTTCAGGCTCATCGGTAGTGTACCGGGAGGGGTGCCGGGGACCATCGGGAGGGGTGTCACACCCCAAGGGGGCTCATGGGCTATGGGAAGAGATAAACCAGCCCCTAGTGGGCTGGAATAAGTTCCCACTAAGGCCCATAAGGTTTAAGAAGGAAAAACAAGGTGGAAAGAGTTTCCAAGTGGGAAGGAGGAATCCTACTCCTAATAGGATTGGAGTAGGACTCCTCCTCCTCTCTCTTGCGCAAGGGGAGAGAAGGCCGCCCTAGGGCACATCCCTCTCCCTCCTATCCTCCTATATATACTAAGGATTTTGAGGGTTTTTGGACAACACAAAACAGCCACGTGCTGCCCTCTCTCTCTCTAGATCTGTTTCTCCACTAGTTTCACCGGTGCTTAGGCGAAGCCCTGCTGGAATAGCATCACCACCACCACCACGCCGCCGTGCTGGAGAACTCATCTACCTCTCTGCCCCCTCTTGCTAGATCAAGAAGGCGGAGATCGTCATCGAGTTGTACGTGTGTGGAACGCGGAGGTGCCGTCCGTTCGGCACTTGATCGGGATGTATCGTGGGACGGATCGTGAGACAGTTCATGGTACGATTCGTGGGACGGATCGTGAAGACGTACCACTACATCAACCACGTTTATTAACGCTTCTGCTTAGCGATCTACAAGGGTATGTGGATCCGATCTCCCTCTCATAGATGATCATCACCGTGATAGGTCTTTGTGTGCGTAGGAATTTTTTTTGTTTCCCATGTGACATCCACCAACAGTGGCATCATGAGCTAGGTTCATGCGTAGATGATATCTCGAGTAGAACACAAAAGAGTTTGTGGGCGTTGATGTTCGATTTGCTGCCCTCCTTAGTCTTTTCTCGATTCGACGGTATTGTTGGATTGAAGCGGCCCGGACCAACCTTACTCGTACGCTTACGAGAGACCGGTTTCATCGACTAACATGCAACTTGTTGCATAAAGATGACTGGCGGGTGTCTGTTTCTTCAACTTTAGTTGGATCAGATTTGATCGAGGCGGTCCTTGGAGAAGGTTAAATAGCAAATTGCATATCACTGTTGTGGCTTTGCGTAAGTAAAATGCGATCATACTAGATACCCATAGCAGCCACGTAAAACATGCAACAACAAATTAGAGGACGACTAACTTGTTTTTGCAGGGTATGGATGTGATGTGATATGGCCAAGGACATGATATGATATATTGGATGTATGAGATGATCATGTTGTAATAGTTAAATATCGACTTGCACGTCGATGCTACGGCAACCGGCAGGAGCCATAGGGTGTCTTTAAACTAACGTTTGAAAAGGACGTGGATGTCGCCTAGAGGGGGGGGGGGTGAATAGGCGCTTTAAAATAGTTAAGGTTTAGGCTTGAACAAATGCGGAATAAAACTAACGTTTAATATGTCAAGCACAAAACCTACAAACAACTAGGTTCACCTATGTGCACCAACAACTTATGCTAAGCAAGATAAACAACTAAGTGATAGCAAGATATATTACAATAAACAATATGTCTATCACAAAGTAAAGTGCATAAGTAAAGGGTTCGGGTAAGAGATACCGAGGCACGGGGAGACGATGATGTATCCCGAAGTTCACACCCTTGCGGATGATAATCTCCGTTAGAGCGGTGTGGAGGCACAATGCTCCCCAAGATGCCACTAAGGCCACCGTAATCTCCTCACGCCCTCGCACAATGCAAGATGCCGTGATTCCACTAAGGGACCCTTGAGGGCGGTCACCGAACCCGTACAAATGGCAACCCTTGGGGGCGGTCACCGAACCCGTACACGTGGCAACCCTTGGGGGCGGTTACCGGTACCCGTACAAATTGCTCGGGGCAATCTCCACAACCTAATTGGAGACCCCGACGCTTCCCGGAGCTTCACACCACAATGATTGAGCTCCGAGACACCACCAAGCTTCTAGGACGCGAAAGCATCCACGAAGAACAATATCAAGGGTACTAAGTACCAAAGGTAGTAAGCTTCTCAACTTCTCACTTCCACGTATCACCGTGGAGAACTCAAACCGATGCAACTAATGCAATGGCAAGAACACACGAAGTGGTCAAGTCCCTCACACTCAAATCCCTCCACAACAACAAAAGATATGGAGAAATATGAGAGGAAGAACAAGGAGCTCACAAAGAACTCCAAGATCAAGATCCAAGGGGTTCCCCTCACATAGAGGAGAAAGTGATTGGTGGAGATGTGGATCTAGATCTCCTCTCTCTTTTCCCTCAAGAACAAGCAAGAATCATTGGAGGGATTGAGAGTAAGCAAGCTCTAAGAATGTCAACAATGGAGGTAGAACAAGAGCTCAACGGATGGATAAGACCATGGGGGAAGAAGACCCCCTTTATATAGTGGGGGAAGGAATCAGACCGTTACCCCCACTTTCTGCCCGAGCTCCAGTGGTACTACCGCTGGCTGCAGCGGTACTACCGCTGGCACTCCAGCGGTACTACCGCTAGCACTCCAGCGATACTACCGCCAGCTAGCGGTACTACCGCTGGCACTCCAGCGGTACTACCGCTGGGCCCATGATAGTGCAACGGCACTACCACCGCCAAGAAAGTCTTCGCAAAAAGGTCCGTCCACGAACAACCGCTAGGCAGGCGGTACTAAGCTCCTGGAGCGGTACTACCGCTGACCAGGGGCGGTACTACCGCCAGTCAGCGGTACTACCGCTAGGGCCAGCGGTACTACCGCCAGCTCCAGCGGTACTACCGCTCGCCACTGAAACAGCCATAACTTTCGCATACGAGCTCCGAATCGAGCAAACCCAAGCTTGTTGGATTGAGGACGACAAGGGAAATCTTAAGACCATGCGGTTATGAATATGCCAAAGCTCTAGAGATGTGAGATCTCTATGAATGAAGAACCGGCAAAAACTCCAACATCGAAAACGTCATAGTAGATGCATATGGACTCCGTTTTCGATGAACTCGAGCTTGTCACGAAGATGACCATAAGCTCTAAAACTCACAAAGGGAAACACCAAACAAGAACCAAGAAGTATGATGCAAGGATGCAAATGGTTTGAGCTCTCAACGAATGATACAATCAAGCTACTCACTTGAGAGCCCCCCTTGATAGAACCACAATCTATCCTAACCAGAAAACCTATCAAGGGGAAACCTATACCTTGCACCTCGTCCTCTTGAGCTAGATGATGATGATCTTGGCTTCCTCAAGATGGACCACCTTTCTTGATTGTGTTGGCTTGATGAAGACTAGTTGATTTCTCCCCCATACTCACTATGGGTGAGCCACTCTTCAGCATATCTTCACAAGTCCATTGTCACCACAATGGACGGCAAGCTTCAAGCATGCTATCTTCGTGCTGATCCACTTGAACTTGCACATCGCAATCTTGATGACGATCACAACTTGACGTCATACTCCATGGGTTGTATGAGATCTTCCCTTTTACGCAAGCCCATGGAAACACACCTAACCCCCACATAGAACTCTCACGAAGACCATGGGTTAGTACACAAACACGTAATGGACAATGCTTACCATACCATGGGATCACTTGATCCCTCTCGATACATCTTGTACGCTTTGTGTGTTGATCATCTTGATTTACTCTTTGTCTGAGATCTTGATCAACCATTGATGATGATCACAACTTGACGACTCCATGGGTTGTATGAGATCTTCCCTTTGACACAAGCCCATGTAAACACACCTAACCCCCACATAGAACTCTCACGAAGACCATGGGTTAGTACACAAACACGTAATGGACAATGCTTACCATACCATGGGATCACTTGATCCCTCTCGGTACATCTTGTACGCTTTGTGTGTTGATCATCTTGATTTACTCTTTGTCTGAGATCTTGATCAATCATGTGTCTCTATGACCATTCTTTGGATAATACCTTGAATACCATCTTGGTCATCATATAAACTCCTTGAACCCAACTGATGGACTTCAAGAAGTGCCTATGGACAAATCCATACCATGGGATCACTTGATCCCTCTTGGTACATCTTGTACGCTTTGTGTGTTGATCATCTTGATTTACTCTTTGTCTGAGATCTTGATCAACCATGTGTCTCTATGACCATTCTTTGGATAATACCTTGAATACCATCTTGGTCATCATATAAACTCCTTGAACCCAACAGATGGACTTCAAGAAGTGCCTATGGACAAATCCTATAAATGTAACTTAAGGCAACCATTAGTCCATAGGAATTGTCATCAAGTACCAAACCACATATGGAGATATATGCTCCAACAACGTTTGTGCTTGCAGATGCGTTTACTATATTGCTAGGTTGTAGCTTTAGTAGTAATATCATAGATAGCACGACAACCACGATGGCGGCATGATACGTCTCCAACGTATCTATAATTTTTGATGGTTTCATGCTATTATCTTGTCAAACTTTGGATGTTTTGCATGCCTTTTATTTATATTTTGGGACTAACTTATTAACTTAGTGCCAAGTGCCAGTTCCTGTTTTTTCCATGTTTTTGACCCCTTTCAGAGGAGATTTTGAAACGGAGTCCAAACGGAAGAAAATCCCCGAAAAGATTTTTTCTGGAACGGAAGAAGATCGGGGAGCTTGGGAGGCAAGGCAGGGGAGCCCCAGGGGCCCCACAAGCCCCCACCCCGCGGCCAGGGGGAGGCCGCGCCATCGAGGCTTGTGGGCCCCCTGAGCGTCCCCTGACCTAGGGGTTGCGCCTATATATTCCCTAAAAATCCCAAAAAAATCAGGAGATCATCGAAAGTACTTTTCCGCCGCCGCAAGCTTCTGTCTCCGCAAGATCCCATCTGGGGCACGTCTTGGTGCCCTGCCGGAGGGGGGATTCAGACACGGAGGGCTTCTTCATCAACACCATGACCTCTCCGATGATGCGTGAGTAGTTCACCATAGACCTACGGGTCCATAGCTAGTAACTAGATGGCTTCTTCTCTCTCTTGGATCTTCAATACAAAGTTCTCCATGATCTTCATGGAGATCTATCCGATGTAATCTTCTTTTGCGGTGTGTTTGTCGAGATCCGATGAATTGTGGATTTATGATCAGATTATCAATGAATCTTATTTGAGTTTCTTCTGATATCTCTTATGCATGATTTCAGATCCTTGTAATTCTCTTCGAGTTGTGGGTTTTGTCTGGCCAACTAGATCTATGATTCTTGCAATGGGGTAAGTGCTTGGTTTTGGGTTCGTACCGTGCGGTGACCTCACCCAGTGATAGAAGGGGTAGCAAGGCACGCATCGTGTTGTTGCCATCAAGGGTAAAAAGATGGAGTTTTCATCATTGGTTTGAGATTATCCCTCTACATCATGTCATCTTGCTTAAAGCGTTACTCTGTTCTTCATGAACTCAATACACTAGATGCATGCTGGATAGCGGTCGATGTGTGGAGTAATAGTAGTAGATGCAGAAAGTATCGGTCTACTTGTCTCGGACGTGATGCCTATATGTATGATCATCGCCTTATATATCGTCATGACTTTGCGCGGTTCTATCAATTGCTCGACAGTAATTTGTTCACCCACCGTAATACTTGCTATTTTGAGAGAAGCCTCTAGTGGAAACTATGGCCCCCAGGGTCTACTCCACACCATATTTTTAGCCTTACACTTTTTACTTCGTTGCACTTTCCGCCTTCAGATCTCACTTTGCAAACAATGTTGAAGGGATTGACAACCCCTTTGAAGCTTTGGGTGCAAGCTTGTTTGTGTTTGCGCAGGTACTTTGGACTTGACGAGACCCTCCTTCTGGATCGATACCTTGGTTCTCAAACTGAGGGAAATACTTACTGCTCCTGTGCTGCATCACCCTTTCCTCTTCAAGGGAAAAACCGACGCAAACCAGAGAAGTAACAAGAAGAATTCCTAAGCGCCAGGGAAGGACTTTTGTTGCCGCAGCAGAAGAATTTCTGGCGCCGTTGCCGGGGAAGAAGATCAAGTCAAGAACTCATCCAATTAGGTGTCGCAAACTCATCTCTTGCATTTACTTTGTTTGCTAGTTGCCTCTCGTTTTCCTCTCCCCCACTTCACCAATTTGCCTTTTTCGTTCGCCCTTTTTCTCGCCTGCTTTTTGTTTGCTTGTGTGCTTGCTTGCTTGCTGAAGTCGCCATGAACGAAAACACCAAACTTTGTGACTTCTCAAATACTAATAATAATGATTTTATTAGTACTCCGATTGCTCCCGCCACTAGTGCGGAGTCTTACGAAATCAATGCCGCTTTGCTGAATCTTGTTATGAAAGAGCAATTCTCTGGCCTTCCTAGTGAAGATGCCGCATCCCATCTCAATACCTTCATTGAGCTTTGCGATATGCAAAAGAAAAAAGATGTGGCTAATGACGTGATTAAATTGAAGCTTTTTTCCTTTCTCATTGCGAGATCGTGCAAAAACTTGGTTTTCTTCTTTGCCCAAAAATAGTATCGATTCTTGGGATAAGTGCAAAGACGCTTATATATCCAAGTATTTTCCGCCAGCTAAGATTATCTCTCTGTGTAATGATATCATGAATTTCAAGCAACTTGATCATGAACATGTTGCACAATCTTGGGAGAGAATGAAATTAATGATTATAAATTGTCCCGCTCATGGCTTGAGTCTTTGGATGATTATTCAAATCTTTTACGCTGGCTTGAATTTCGTTTCTAGAAATATCTTGGACTCTGCCTCAGGTGGAACGTTCATGGAAATCACGTTAGGTGAATCCACAAAGCTCTTAGACAACATCATGACAAACTACTCTCATGGCACACTGAAAGGTCACCTACTAGTAAGAAGGTACACACTATAGAAGAAATTAACTCGTTGAGTGCTAAGATGGATGAGTTAATGAATTTGGTTGCTAGTAGAAGTGCTCCTTTGGATCCTAATGATATGCCTTTGTCTTCTTTGATTGAGAGTAGCAACGCTAGCTTGGACGTTAATTTTGTTGGTAGGAATAACTTTGGCAACAACAATGCTTTTAGAGGAAACTATGTACCTAGGCCTTTTCCCAGTAACTCCTCTAATAACTTTAGCAACTCCTACAACAATACTCATGGAAATTACAATAGGTTACCCTCTGATCTAGAGAGTAATATCAAAGAGTTCATCAACTCTCAAAAGATTTTCAATGCGTCCATAGAGGAAAAACTACTCAAAATTGACGATTTGGCTAAGAGCGTTGATAGAATTTCTTGTGATGTTGATGCTTTGAAAGTTAGATGTGCTCCTCCCAAAATCAACATGGATGAAACTTTGAAAGCTATGCGTGTTCCCATGATTGAGAGCTAAGAAAGAACAGCCCAAATTCGTGCTAGACATGAATGGCTTAAAAAGGCGTGTTCTCGTGATGAGGATCACGAAGATCTTAAAGTGCTTGGTGTGACTCCCATTGAATCTTTGTTTTCTTGTGTCAAACCTAATGATTATGGGGCTGGATATGAATCCACTTTGGTTGAAAAGTGCCCCAATGATTCGGAGTCCATCTATCTTGATGCTAAAAGCATTAAAAGTGGAGTAGAAGACGTTAAAACTTTGAGTAGTAATGAAATTACTACCGTGGATTTCAAGGAATTCAATTATGATAGTTGCTCCTTGATTGAATGCATTTCTTTAATGCAATCCATGTTGAACTCTCCACACGCTTATAGCCAAAACAAAGCCTTTACCGATCATATCGTCGAAGCTATGATGAAATCTCTTAAAGAGAAACTTGAATTGGAAGTCTCCATCCCTAGAAAGCTTCATGATGAGTGGGAACCTACCATCAAAATCAAAATCAAAAACTATGAGTGCAATGCTTTGTGTGATTTGGGTGCTAGTGTTTCTGCGATTCCAAAGTCTTTATGTGATGTTCTGGGTTTTAATGAGATTGAAGAGTGTTCTCTTAATTTGCATCTTGCTGATTCTACTGTCAAGAAACCCATGGGAAGGATCAATTACGTTCTTATTATTGTAAATAGGAACTATGTACCCGTGGATTTCATTGTGTTTGACATTGATTGCAATCCTACATGCCCTATTATTCTTGGTAGACCTTTCCTAAGGACTATTGGTGCTATCATGGATATGAAGGAAGGGAATATTAGATTTTAATTTCCTTTAAGGAAGGGCATGGAACACTTTCCTAGAAAGAAAATAAGACTGCCTTATGAATCCATGATGAGGGCCACTTATGGTTTGAGCACCAAAGACGACGATACGTGATTCTGTCGCTTCTATGCCTAGCTAAGGGCGTTAAACAGTAGCGCTTGTTGGGAGGCAACCCAATGAACTTATCTTTTTCTTTCTGTTTTTTTGCGTCCACACTTTCATAGTTCTGTTGTGCTTGTGTTTTTTGTGTTTGAGCCAAGCAAAGCCTTTATGACTAGTCTTGGTAATGGTTGTTTGATCCTGCTGGAAAAAGACAGAAAATTTTCGCTCACGAGATGATTTTTCATTTTTATTCAGAAAGAGATTTTGAGTTGATTCTTTTTGCTTCTGATTGATATGCTTTTTCCCAGGCTGTCGTAATTTTTCATATTTTTTTGAGGTACCATAAGTATACGAAGTATACAGATTGGTACAGACTGGTCTACTTTTGACAGATTCTGATTTTGTTGAGTTGGTAACTTTTTTTGATGAAACTATGGTTAGTATCGGGGGGTACTAGCCATGGAAAAGTGAGAATACAGTAGCCCATCATCAATATAGATGGAATTCAAGTTTGCTACAGTACCAAAAGAAGTGGTAGTTTGTTTTCTTGTACTAATGTTATCACAAGTTTCTGTTTAAGTTTTGTGTTGTGAAGTTTTCAAGTTTTGGGTGATGTTCTCATGGACAAAGAGATAAGGATTGGAAAGAGGTCAAGCTTGGGGATGACCAAGGCATCCCAAGCCAAATTCAAGGACACCAAAAATCCTAAGCTTGGGGATGCCCCGGGAAGGCATCCCCTCTTTCGTCTTCCATCCATCGGTAACATTACTTGGAGCTATATTTTTATTCACCACATGATATGTGTTTTGCTTGGAGCGTCTTGTATCATAGGAGTCTTTTCTTTTTGTTGTGTCACAATCATCCTTGCTGCACACCTTTTTGAGAGAGAGAGAGAGAGAGACATGCACTCATCGTGATTTTGCTAGAATGCTCATAGTGCTTCACTTATATCTTTTGAGCTAGATACTTTTGCTCATAGTGCTTCACTTATATCTTTTGAGCTAGATACTTTTGCTCATAGTGCTTCACTTATATCCTTTGAGCTAGATACCTTTGCTCTTGTGCTTCACTTATATCTTTTGGAGCACAGCGGTGCGGGATTTGGTAGTTGGCTTATGCTATGAAAGTAGTCCAAAATGTGCTAGGTACCCAAAGAGGACGCAAAAACCTCCATCTTCATGTGCATTGAGTAGAAAGAGAAGTTTCGATTCCTCTCAATTAGTTTTGAGACATGGATTCGGTAATATTAAGAGTTATGTTAGTAGGGTGTTGTGAATCTAGAGATACTTGTGTTGAAGTTAGTGATTCCCGTATCATGCACGTATGGTGAACCGCTATGTTAGGAAGTCGGAGCATAATTGATCTATTGATTGTCATCCTTTGTGTTGATGTCGGGATCGCGCGATGGTTTACACCTACCAACCCTTCCCCTCGGAGTATGCGTTTAGCACTTTGTTTCGATTACTAATAAAAATTTCCGCAACAAGTATGTGAGTTCTTCATGACTAATGTGAGTCCATGGTATAGATGCACTTTCACCTTCCACCATTGCTAGCCTCTCTAGTGCCGCGCAATTCTCGCCGGTGCACAAACCCACCAAATTCCTTCCTCAAAACAGCCACCATACCTACCTACTATGGCATTTTCATAGCCATTCCGAGATATATTTCCATGCAACACCCACCGTTCCGTCTCATGACTTGTGCCGTCACTCTCATATTGCCTTTGCATGATCGTAAGATAGCTAGCGAGATGTTGCAACATCATACGCCATGCTAGATCGTTGCACATCCCGGTACACTGCCGGAGGCATTTCTTATGGAGTCATCATCATTGTGATCTTTGAGCTTTGAGTAAATAAAAGTGTGATGATCATCATTATTAGAGCATTGTCCCATGTGAGGAAATAAAAAAAAGATCCCAAAGAGCCCAAAAAAAAAAGAGAAAAGAAAAGAAAAGAAAAAAAGAGAGGCCTAAGAGCCCAAATAAAAAAAAGAAAAGAGAGAAAAAGAGAGAAGGGACAATGCTACTATCTTTTTCCACACTTGTGCTTCATGTTAGAACCATGTTCTTCATGACTGAGAGCTTCTTGCTTTGTCACTACCATATGCTAGTGGGAATCTTCATTTTATAACTTGGCTTGTATATTCCAATGATGGGCTTCCTCAAAATTGCCCTAGGTCTTCGTGAGCAAGCAAGTTGGATGCACACCCACTAGTTTTCCTTTTGAGCTTTCACATACTTATAGATCTAGCGCATCTCTTGTATGGCAATCCCTACTCATTCACATTGATATCTATTAATGGGCATCTCCATAGCCTATTGATACGCCGAGTCAGTGTGACCATCTCCTCCTTTTTTTGTCTCACAACCACCACCACACTCTATTCCACTTATAGTGTTATATCCATGGCTCGCGCTCATGTATTGCGTGATAGTTATAAAAACTTTGAGAAAGTAAGAGTGCGAAAACAATTACTTGGCCAATTCCGGGGTTGTGCATGATTTACATTAGTTGTGTGAGGATGATGGAGCATAGCCAGACTATATGATTTTGTAGGGATAACTTTCTTTGGCCTTGTTATTTTGAAAGTTCATGATTACTTTGCTAGTTTTCTTGAAGTATTACTGTTTCCATGTCAATAGCAAACTATTGCTTTGAATCGTACAGATCTGAACATTCTTGTCACGTGAAAGAAGTTGCAAAGGACAACTATGCTAGGTAGCATTCCACATCAAAAATTCATTCTTTATCACTTCCCTACTCGAGGACGAGCAGGAGTTAAGCTTGGGGATGCTTGATACGTCTCGAACATATCTATAATTTTTGATGGTTTCATGCTATTATCTTGTCAAACTTTGGATGTTTTCATGCCTTTTATTTATTTTTTGGGACTAACTTATTAACTCAGTGCCAAGTGCCAGTTCCTGTTTTTTTTCTTCATGTTTTTGACCCCTTTCAAAGGAGATTTTGAAACGGAGTCCAAACGGAATAAAATCCCTGAAAAGATTTTTTCTGGAACGGAAGAAGATCGGGGAGCTTGGGAGCCAAGGCAGGGGAGCCCCAGGGGCCCCACAAGCCCCCACCCTGCGGCCAGGGGGGAGCCGTGCCATCTAGGCTTGTGGCCCCCCTGAGCATCCCCTGACCTAGAGGTTCCGCCTATATATCCCCTAAAAATCCCAAAAAAATCAGGAGATCATCGAAAGTACTTTTCCGCTGCTGCAAGCTTCTGTCTCCACAAGATCCCATCTGGGGCACGTCCTAGTGCCCTGCCGGAGGGGGGATTCGGACACGGAGGGCTTCTTCATCAACACCATGACCTCTCCGATGATGCGTGAGTAGTTCACCAAAGACCTGCGGGTCCATAGCTAGTAACTAGATGGCTTCTTCTCTCTCTTGGATCTTCAATACAAAGTTCTCCATGATCTTCATGGAGATCTATCCGATGTAATCTTCTTTTGTGGTTTGTTTGTCGAGATCCGATAAATTGTGGATTTATGATCAGATTATCTATGAATCTTATTTGAGTTTCTTCTGATCTCTCTTATGCATGATTTCATATACTTGTTATTCTCTTCGAGTTGTGGGTTTTGTCTGGCCAACTAGATCTATGATTCTTGCAATGGGAGAAGTGCTTGGTTTTGGGTTCATACCATGCGGTGACCTCACCCAGTGACAGAAGGGGTAGCGAGGCACGCATCGTGTTGTTGCCATCAAGGGTAAAAAGATGAGGTTTTCATCATTGGTTTGAGAGTATCCCTCTACATCATGTCATCTTGCTTAAAGTGTTACTATGTTCGTCATGAACTCAATACACTAGATGCATGCTGGATAGCGGTCGATGTCTGGAGTAATAGTAGTAGATGCAGAAAGTATCGGTCTACTTGTCTCGGACGTGATGCCTATATGTATGATCATTCCCTTAGATATGGTCATGACTTTGCGCGGTTCTATCAATTGCTCGACAGTAATTTGTTCACCCACCGTAATACTTGCTATTTTGAGAGAAGCCTCTAGTGAAAAATATGGCCCCCAGGGTCTACTCCACACCATATTTTCAGCCTTACACTTTTTACTTCGTTGCACTTTCCGCCTTCAGATCTCACTTTGCAAACAATCTTGAAGGGATTGAAAACCCCTTTGAAGCGTTGGGTGCAAGCTTGTTTGTGTTTGCGCAGGTACTTTGGACTTGACGAGACCCTCCTTCTGGATCGATACCTTGGTTCTCAAACTGAGGGAAATACTTACTGCTCCTGTGCTGCATCACCCGTTCCTCTTCAAGGGAAAAACAGATTCAAACCAGAGAAGTAACAAGGAGAATTCCTAAGCGCGAGGAAAGGACTTTTGGTGCCGCAACAGGCACAATTATGGAGATCATGATGATGGAGATCATGGTGTGGTACCGATGACGATGAAGATCATGCCGGTGCTTTGGTGATGGAGATCAAGAAGCACAAGATCATGGCCATATCGTGTCACTTATGATTTGCATGTGATGTTAATCCTTTTATGCACCTTATTTTTCTTAGAATGACGGTAGCATTATAAGGTGATCCCTCACTTAAATTTCAAGATAAAATTGTGTTCTCCTCGACTGTGCACCGTTGCGACAATTCGTCGTTTCGAGACACCACGTGATGATCGGGTGTGATAGACTCAACGTTTACATACAACGGGTGCAAAATAGTTGGACACGTGGAACACTCGGGTTAAACTTGACAAGCCTAGCATGTACAGACATGGCCTCAGAACACAAGAGACCGAAAGGTCGAGCATGAATCATATAGTTGATATGATTAACATGGAGATGTTCACCACTGAAACTATACTCAACTCACGTGATGATCGGACTTGAGTTAGTGGATTTGGATCATGCGCCACTCGAATGACTAGAGGGATGTCTATTTGAGTGGGAGTTATTAGTAATATGATTAGCTAAACTCAATTATCATGAACATAGTCAAAAGGTCTTTGCAAATTATGTTGTAGCTTGCGTTGTAGCTCTACTGTTTTTAGATATGTTCCTAGAGAAAATTTAGTTGAAAGATGATAGTAGCAATTATGCGGACTGGGTCCGTAAACTAAGGATTGTCCACATTGCTGCACAGAAGGCTTATGTCCTTAATGCACCGCTCGGTGTGCTGAACCTCGAGCATCGTCTGGGGATGTTGCGAACATCTGACATACACGTTTTTTATGACTACGTGATAGTTCAGTGCGTAATACTTAACGGCTTAGAATTGAGTCGCTGAAGACGTTTTGAATGTCACGGAACATATGAGATGTTCTAAGAGATGAAATTGGGATTTCATGCTCGTGCCCTTGTTGAGAGATATGAGACCTCCGACAAGATTCTTTGTCTACAAAGTAAAGGAGAAAAGCTCAATAGCTGAGCAAGTGCTCAGATTGTCTGAGTGCAATAGTCGCTTGAATCAAGTGGGAGTTAATCTTCCAGATGAGATAGTGATGGTTCTCCAAAGTCACTGCCACCAAGCTACTAGAGCTTCGTGATGAACTATAACATATCAAGGATAGATATGATGATCCTTGAGCGATCGCAATGTTTGACACTACGAAAGTAGAAATCAAGTAGGAGCATCAATTGTTGATGGTTAGTAAAACCACTAGTTTCAAGAAGGGCAAGGGCTAGAAGGGATACTTCATGAAACGGCAAACCAGTTGCTGCTCTAATGAAGAAACCCAAGGTTGAACCCAAACCCGAGACTAAGTGCTTCTGTTATGAGGGGAACGTTCACTGAGGCGGAACTACCCTAATACTTGGTTGATGAGAAGGATGGCGAAGTCGACAGAAGTATATTTGATATACATGATATTGGTGTGTACTTTACTAGTACTCCTAGTAGCACGAGAGTATTAGATAGCGGTTCAGTTCCTAAGTGTTAGTAACTCAAAATAAAAGCTACGGAATGAACGGAGACTAGCTAAAGGCGAGGTGGCGATATGTGTTGGAAGTGTTTCAAAGGTTGATGTGATCAAACATCGCACACTCCCTCTACCATCGGGATTAGTGTTAAACCTGAATAATTGTTATTTGGTGTTTGTGTTGAGCATGAACATGATTAGATCGTGTATATTGCAATACGATTATTCATTTAAAGAGAATAATGGTTATTCTATTTGCTTGAATAAATACCTTCAATAGTTTATTGAATCTCGATTATAGTGATACACATGTTCATAATATTGATGCCAAAAGATACAAAGTAGTAATGATAGTACCACTTACTTGTGGCACTGCCGCTTGAGTCATGTTGGTATAAAATGCATGAAGAAGCTCCATGCGGATGGATCTTGGTAATCACTCATTTTTGAAACGTTTGAGACATGCAAACCATGCCTATTGGTATAAACGCATGAAGAAACTCCATGCACATGGATCATTTGGACTCACTTGATTTTGAATCACTTGAGACATGCAAATCATACCACATGGGCAAGATGACTGAAGGCCTCGTTTTCCTGTGAGATGGAACTAGAAAGTAACTTAATGGAAGTAATACATTTGGATGTATGTAGTCCAATGAGTGTTGAGGCACGCAGTGGATATCGTTATGTTCTTATTTCACAGATGATTTGAGTAGATACTAGTGTATTTGCTTGATGAAACACAGATCGGAATTATTGAAAGGTTCAAAGTAGTTTCAGAGTGAAGTTGAAGATCGTTGTGACAAGAGGGTAACATGTCTACGATATGATCATAGAGATGAATATCTGAGTTGCGAGTTTGGTACACAATTAAGACAAATGTGAAAATTGTTTCACATCTCATGCCACCTAGAACACCATAGTGTGATGGTGTGTCCGGATGTCATAGCTGCGCCCTATTTGATATGGTGCATACTATGATGTCTCTTATCGAATTACCACTATCGCTTATGTGTTATGCATCAGAGACAACCACATTAACTTTAAATAGGGCACCACCTATATCCGTTCAGATGACACCATACGAACTATGGTTTGGAGAAACCTAAACTGTCGTTTTTTTAAAGTTTGGGGTTGTGATGCTTATGTGGAAAAGTTTCAGCATGATAAGCTCAAACCCAAAGCGGATAAATGCATCTTCATAGGACACCCAAAATAGTTGGGTATACCTGTTGGGGAACGTCGCAAGGGAAACAAAAAATTTCCTACGCGCACGAAGACCTATCATGGTGATGTCCATCTACGAGAGGGGATGTGTGATCTACGTACCCTTGTAGACCGTACAGCAGAAGCGTTAGTGAACGCGGTTGATGTAGTGGAACGTCCTCACGTCCCTCGATCCGCCCCGCGAACCGTCCCGCGATCAGTCCCACGATCTAGTGCCGAACGGACGGCACCTCCGCGTTCAGCACACGTACAGCTCGACGATGATCTCGGCCTTCTTGATCCAGCAAGAGAGACGGAGAGGTAGAAGAGTTCTCCGGCAGCGTGACGGCGCTCCGGAGGTTGGTGGTGATCTTATCTCAGCAGGGCTCCGCCCGAGCTCCGCAGAAACGCGATCTAGAGGAAAAACCGTGGAGGTATGTGGTCGGGCTGCCGTGGAAAAGTCGTCTCAAATCAGCCCTAAAACCTCCGTATATATAGGGGGAAGAGGGGGAGCCTTGCCTTGGGGTCCAAGGTCCCCTAAGGGTTTCGGCCGAGCCAAGGGGGGCAGCCCTCCCCTTCCAAACCGAGTCCAACTAGGTTTGGAAGGAGGAGTCCTTCCCCCTTTTCCAACCTCCTCTTTTTTTTTCTTTTCTCTTTGATTTTCTTCCTATGGCGCATAGGGCCTTCTTGGGCTGTCCCACCAGCCCACTAAGGGCTGGTGCGCCACCCCCAAGGCCTATGGGCTTCCCCGGGGTGGGTTGCCCCCCCGGTGAACTCCCGGAACCCATTCGTCATTCCCGGTACATTCCCGGTAACTCCGAAAACCTTTCGGTAATCAAATGAGGTCATCCTATATATCAATCTTCGTTTCCGGACCATTCCGGAAACCCTCGTGACGTCCCTGATCTCATACGGGACTCCGAACAACATTCGCTAACCAACCATATAACTCAAATACGCATAAAACAACGTCGAACCTTAAGTGTACAGACCCTGCGGGTTCGAGAACTATGTAGACATGACCCGAGAGACTCCTCGGTCAATATCCAATAGCGGGACCTGGATGCCCATATTGGATCCTACATATTCTACGAAGATCTTATCGTTTGAACTCAGTGCCAAGGATTCATATAATCCCGTATGTCATTCCCTTTGTCCTTCGGTATGTTACTTGCCCGAGATTCGATCGTCAGTATCCGTATACCTATTTCAATCTCGTTTACCGGCAAGTCTCTTTGCTCGTTCCGTAATACAAGATCCCGCAACTTACATTAAGTCACATTGCTTGCAAGGCTTGTGTGTGATGTTGTATTACCGAGTGGGCCCCGAGATACCTCTCCGTCACACGGAGTGAAAAATCCCAGTCTCGATCCATGCCAACTCAACGAACACCTTCGGAGATACCTGTAGAGCATCTTTATAGTCACCCAGTTACGTTGCGACGTTTGATACACACAAAGTATTCCTTCGGTGTCAGTGAGTTATATGATCTCATGGTCATAGGAACAAATACTTGACACACAGAAAAACAGTAGCAACAAAATGACACGATCAACATGCTACGTCTATTAGTTTGGGTCTAGTCCATCACGTGATTCTCCTAATGACATGATCCAGTTATCAAGCAACAACACCTTGTTCATAACCAGAAGACACTGACTATCTTTGATCAACTGGCTAGCCAACTAGAGGCTTGCTAGGGACAGTGTTTTGTCTGTGTATCCACACATGTATTTAAGTCTTCATTCAATACAATTATAGCATGGATAATAAACGAGTATCTTGATACAGGAATTATAATAATAACTATATTTATTATTGCCTCTAGGGCATAATTCCAACAGTCTCCCACTTGCACTAGAGTCAATAATCTAGCCCTCACATCATCATGCGAATTACATTGTAATAAATCTAACACCCTTACAGTTCTGGTGTTGATCATGCTTTGCCCGTGGAAGAGGTTTAGTTAGCGGGTCTGCTACATTTAGATCCGTGTGCACTTTGCATATATTCACGTCCTCCCCTTCGACGTAGTCGCGGATGAGGTTGAAGTGTCGTTTGATGTGTCTGGACTTCTTGTGAAACCATGGTTCCTTTGCTAGGGCAATGGCACCCGTGTTGTCACAGAACAAGGTTATTGGATTCAGTGCGCTTGGCACCACTCCAAGATCCGTCATGAACTGCTTCATCCAGACACCCTCCTTAGCCGCCTCCGAGGCAGCCATGTACTCCGCTTCACATGTAGAATCTGCTACGACGCTTTGCTTGGAACTGCACCAGCTTACTGCACCCCCATTTAGAATAAATACGTATCCGGTCTGTGACTTAGAGTCATCCGGATCTGTGTCGAAGCTTGCATCGACGTAACCTTTTACGGCGAGCTCTTCGTCACCTCCATACACGAGAAACATCTCCTTAGTCCTTTTCAGGTACTTCAGGATATTCTTGACCGCCGTCCAGTGATCCACTCCTGGATTACTCTGAAACCTACCTGCCATACTTATGGCCAGGCTAACGTCCGGTCTAGTGCACAGCATTGCATACATGATAGAACCTATGGCTGAAGCATAGGGGACGGTGCTCATATGCTCTCTATCCTCATCAGTTGCTAGGCATTGAGTCTTACTCAATCTCGTACCTTGTAAAACTGGCAAGAACCCTTTCTTGGACTGTTCCATTTTGAACCTCTTCAAAACTTTATCAAGGTATGTGCTTTGTGAAAGTCCTATCAGGCGTTTTGATCTATCCCTGTAGATCTTAATGCCTAGAATGTAAGCAGCTTCTCCTAGGTCCTTCATAGAGAAACTTTTATTCAAGCAATCCTTTATGCTCTCCAAAAACTCTACGTTGTTTCCAATCAGCAATATGTCATCCACATATAATATTAGAAACGCCACAAAGCTCCCACTCACTTTCTTGTAAATACAAGATTCTCCAACCACTTGTATAAACCCAAATGCTTTGATCACCTCATCAAAGCGTTTGTTCCAACTCCGAGATGCTTGCACCAGTCCATAAATGGATCGCTGGAGCTTGCACACCTTGTTAGCATTCTTAGGATCGACAAAATCTTCGGGTTGTATCATATACAACTCTTCCTTAAGAAAACCGTTAAGGAACGCCGTTTTGACATCCATCTGCCAGATTTCATAATCGAAAAATGCAGCTATTGCTAACATGATTCGGACGGACTTAAGCATCGCTACGGGAGAGAATGTCTCATCGTAGTCAACTCCTTGAACTTGTGAAAAACCCTTTGCCACAAGTCGAGCTTTATGAACGGTCACATTGCCGTCAGCGTCCGTCTTCCTCTTAAAGATCCATTTGTTCTGAATAGCCTTGCGGCCCTCAGGTAGTTCCTCCAAAGTCCACACTTTGTTCTCATACATGGATCCTACCTCGGACTTCATGGCTTCTAGCCATTTGTTGGAATCTGGGCCCGCCATTGCTTCTTCATAATTTGCAGGTTCATTGTTGTCTAACAACATGATTGACAAGACGGGATTACTGTACCACTGTGGAGCAGCACGTGGTCTCGTCGACCTGCGTGGTTCGACAGAAACTTGAACCGGAGTTTCATGATCATCATCATTAACTTCCCCCTCAACCGGTGTCGCAACGACAGAGGTTTCCCCTTGCCCTGCGCCACCATCCAGAGGGATGAGAGGTTCGACAACCTCATCAAGTTCTATCTTCCTCCCACTCAATTCTCTCGAGAGAAACTCCTTCTCGAGAAAAGCTCCGTTTTTAGCAACAAACACTTTGCCCTCGGATTTGAGATAGAAGGTGTACCCAACTGTCTCTTTTGGGTAACCTATGAAGATGCACTTTTCCGCTTTGGGTTCCAGCTTTTTAGGCTGAAGCTTTTTGACATAAGCATCACATCCCCAAACTTTAAGAAACGACAACTTTGGCCTTTTGCCATACCACAGTTCGTATGGTGTCGTCTCAACGGATTTTGATGGTGCCCTATTTAAAGTGAATGCAGCTGTTTCTAATGCATAACCCCAAAACGATAACGGAAAATCGGTAGGAGACTTCATAGATCGCTCCATCTCTAATAAAGTACGATTACGACGTTCGGACACACCATTACGCTGTGGTGTTCCAGGTGGTGTCAACTGTGAAACAATTCCACATTGTCTTAAGTGAGCACCAAACTCGAAACTCAGATATTCACCCCCACGATCAGACCGTAGGAACTTGATCTTCTTTTTACGATGATTTTCAACTTCACTCTGAAATTGCTTGAACTTTTCAAATGTTTCAGACTTGTGCTTCATTAAGTAGACATAACCATACCTACTCAAATCGTCAGTGAAGGTGAGAAAATAACGATATCCGCCGCGTGCCTCTACGCTCGTCGGACCACACACATTGGTATGTATGATTTCCAACAAGTCACTTGCACGCTCCATTGTTCCGGAGAACGGAGTTTTAGTCATCTTGCCCATGAGGCATGGTTCGCACGTGTCAAGTGAATCAAAGTCAAGTGACTCCAAAAGTCCATCGGCATGAAGTTTCTTCATGCGCTTTACACCAATATGACCTAAGCGGCAGTGCCATAAAAATATGGCGCTATCATTGTTAACTCTAACTCTTTTGGTCTCAGTGTTATGTATGTGTGTATCGCTATCAAGATTCAATATGAACAATCCTCTCACATTGGGTGCACGACCATAAAAGATGTTACTCATAGAAATAGAACAACCATTATTCTCTGACTTAAAAGAGTAACCGTCTCGCAATAAACATGATCCAGATATAATGTTCATGCTCAACGCAGGCACTAAATAACAATGATTCAAGTTCTTAACTAATCCTGATGGTAACTGAAGTGAAACTGTGCCGACGGCGATTGCATCAACCTTGGAACCATTTCCTACGCGCATCATCACTTCATCTTTAGCCAGCCTTCGTCTATTCCGCAGTTCCTGTTTCGTGTTGCAAATATGAGCAACAGAACCGGTATCGAATACCCAGGCACTACTACGAGAGCCGGTTAAGTACACATCAATAACATGTATATCAAATATACCTGATTTTTCTTTGGCCGCCTTCTTATCAGCCAGATACTTGGGGCAATTGCGCTTCCAGTGACCCATACCCTTGCAATAGTAACACTCTGTTTCAGGCTTAGGTCCAGCTTTTGGTTTCTTCGTCGGATTGGCAACAGTCTTGCCGCTCTTCTTTGATTTACCCTTCTTGCCTTTGCCGTTTCTCTTGAAACTAGTGGTCTTATTCACCATCAACACTTGATGTTCTTTACGGAGTTCAGACTCTGCGACTTTCAGCATCGCAAAAAACTCGTTGGGTGACTTGTTCATCCCTTGCATGTTGTAGTTCAACACAAAGCTTTTATAGCTTGGCGGCAGTGATTGAAGGATTCTGTCAGTGATAGCCTCTTGCAGGAGTTCAATCCCCAGCTCAGCTAGACGGTTTGAGTACCCAGACATTTTGAGCACATGTTCACTGACAGACGAGTTCTCCTCCATCTTGCAAGCATAGAATTTATCGGAGTTCTCATACCTCTCGATCCGTGCGTTCTTCTGAAAGATAAACTTCAACTCCTGGAACATCTCAAATGCTCCATGACGCTCAAAGCAACGTTGAAGTCCCGGTTCTAAGCCATACAAGACTGCACATTGAACTACTGAGTAGTCCTCCTTACGTGCTAACCAAGCGTTCTTAACATCCTGATCAGCCGTAGCGGGTGGTTCATCTCCTAGCGCAGCATTAAGGACATAATCCTTCTTCCCATCTTGTAAGATTAGCTTAAGATTACGAGCCCAGTCTACAAAGTTGCTTCCATCATCTTTCAACTTAGCTTTCTCTAGGAACGTATTAAAATTCAGGGTGACTGTTGCGTGAGCCATGATCTACAACACAAATATATTCAAAGTGGACTTAGACTATGTTCAAGATAATTAGAGTTTAACTTAATCAAATTACTCGCTAAACTCCCACTCAAAAAGTACATCTCTCTAGTCATTTGAGTGGTTCATGATCCACTTACACTAGCTCAAGTCCGATCATCACGTGAGTTGAGCATAGTTTCAGTGGTAAGCATCCCCATGCTAATCATATCTTCTATATGATTCATGATCGACCTTTTGGTCTCATGTGTTCCGAGGCCATGTCTGCACATGCTAGGCTCGTCAAGCTTAACCCGAGTGTTCCGCGTGCGCAACTGTTTTGCACCCGTTGTATGTGAACGTTGAGTCTATCACACCCGATCATCACGTGGTGTCTCGAAACGACGAACTGTAGCAACGGTGCATAGTCGGGGAGAACACAATTTCGTCTTGAAATTTTAGTGAGAGATCACCTCATAATGCTACCGTCATTCTAGGCAAAATATGGTGCATAAAAGGATTAACATCACATGCAATTCATAAGTGACATGATATGGCCATCATCACGTGCTCCTTGATCTCCGTCACCAAGCACCGGCACGATCTTCTTGTCACCGGCGCCACACCATGATCTCCGTCAACGTGTCGCCATGCTATTACTACTAAAGCTACATCCTAGCAAAATAGTAAACGCATTTGCAAGCACAAACGTTAGTATAAAGACAACCCTATGGCTCCTGCCGGTTGCCGTACCATCGACGTGCAAGTCGATATTATCTATTACAACATGATCATCTCATACATCCAATATATCACATCACATCGTTGGCCATATCACATCACAAGCATACCGTGCAAAATCAAGTTAGACGTCCTCTAATTTTGTTGTTGCATGTTTTACGTGGTGATCATGGGTATCTAGTAGGATCGCATCTTACTTACGCAAACACCACAACGGAGATATATGAGTTGCTATTTAACCTCATCCAAGGACCTCCTCGGTCAAATACGATTCAACTAAAGTTGGAGAAACTGACACCCGCCAGTCATCTTTGAGCAACGGAGTTACTCGTAGCGATGAAACCAGTCTCTCGTAAGCGTACGAGTAATGTCGGTCCGAGCCGCTTCGATCCAACAATACCGCGGAATCAACAAAAGACTAAGGAGGGCAGCAAAACGCAAATCACCGCCCACAAAAACTTTTGTGTTCTACTCGAGAAGACATCTACGCATGAACCTAGCTCATGATGCCACTGTTGGGGAACGTCGCAAGGGAAACAAAAAATTTCCTACGCGCACGAAGACCTATCATGGTGATGTCCATCTACGAGAGGGGATGTGTGACATACGTACCCTTGTAGACCGTACAGCAGAAGCGTTAGTGAACGCGGTTGATGTAGTGTAACGTCCTCACGTCCCTCGATCCGCCCCGCGAACCGTCCCGCGATCAGTCCCATGATCTAGTGCCGAACGGACGGCACCTCCGCGTTCAGCACACGTACAGCTCGACGATGATCTCGGCCTTCTTGATCCAACAAGATAGACGGAGAGGTAGAAGAGTTCTCCGGCAGCGTGACGACGCTCCGAAGGTTGGTGGTGATCTTATCTCAGCAGGGCTCCGCCTGAGCTCCGCAGAAACGCGATCTAGAGGAAAAACCGTGGAGGTATGTGGTCGGGCTGCCGTGGAAAAGTTGTCTCAAATCAGCCCTAAAACCTCCGTATATATAGGGGGAAGAGGGGGAGCCTTGCCTTGGGGTCCAAGGACCCCTAAGGGTTTCGGCCGAGCCAAGGGGGGCAGCCCTCCCCTTCCAAACCGAGTCCAACTAGGTTTGGAAGGAGGAGTCCTTCCCCCTTTTCCCACCTCCTCTTTTTTTTTCTTTTCTCTTTGATTTTCTTCCTATGGCGCATAGGGCCTTCTTGGGCTGTCCCACCAGCCCACTAAGGGCTGGTGCGCCACCCCAAGGCCTATGGGCTTCCCCGGGGTGGGTTGCCCCCCCGGTGAACTCCCGGAACCCATTCGTCATTCCCGGTACATTCCCGGTAACTCCGAAAACCTTCCGGTAATCAAATGAGGTCATCCTATATATCAATCTTCGTTTCCGGACCATTCCGAAAACCCTCGTGACGTCCGTGATCTCATCCGGGACTCCGAACAACATTCGGTAACCAACCATATAACTCAAATACGCATAAAACAACGTCGAACCTTAAGTGTGCAGACCCTACGGGTTCGAGAACTATGTAGACATGACCCGAGAGACTCCTCGGTCAATATCCAATAGCGGGACCTGGATGCCCATATTGGATCCTACATATTCTACGAAGATCTTATCGTTTGAACCTCAGTGCCAAGGATTCATATAATCCCGTATGTCATTCCCTTTGTCCTTCGGTATGTTACTTGCCCGAGATTCGATCGTCAGTATCTGTATACCTATTTCAATCTCGTTTACCGGCAAGTCTCTTTACTCGTTCCGTAATACAAGATCCCGCAACTTACATTAAGTCACATTGCTTGCAAGGCTTGTGTGTGATGTTGTATTACCGAGTGGGCCCCGAGATACCTCTCCATCACACGGAGTGACAAATCCCAGTCTCGATCCATGCTAACTCAACGAACACCTTCGGAGATACCTGTAGAGCATCTTTATAGTCACCCAGTTACGTTGCGACGTTTGATACACATAAAGTATTCCTCCGGTGTCAGTGAGTTATATGATCTCATGGTCATAGGACTAAATACTTGACACGCAGAAAAACAGTAGCAACAAAATGACACGATCAACATGCTACGTCTATTAGTTTGGGTCTAGTCCATCACGTGATTCTCCTAATGACGTGATCCAGTTATCAAGCAACATCACCTTGTTCATAATCAGAAGACACTGACTATCTTTGATCAACTGGCCAGCCAACTAGAGGCTTGCTAGGGACAGTGTTTTGTCTATGTATCCACACATGTATTTAAGTCTTCATTCAATACAATTATAGCATGGATAATAAACGATTATGTTGATACAGGAATTATAATAATAACTATATTTATTATTGCTTCTAGGGCATAATTCCAACAATACCTCCTATCTCAGATCCAGAAGCAAAGTGTTTGTTTCTAGGAACGGGTCATTCTCGAGGAAAAGTTTCTCTCGAAAGAATTGAGTGGGAGGGTGGTGGAACTTGATGAGATTATTGAACCGTCACTTCAACCAGTATGTAGCAGGGAGCAGGAAGTTGTTCCTGTGGCGCCTACGCCAATTGAAGTGAAACTGATGATAGTGATCATTAAGCTTCAGATCAAGTTACTAGAAACCTTGTAGGTCGACAAGGTCACGTACGGCTACAGAGTGGTACGGTAACCCTGTCTTGGAGGTCATGTTGTTGAACAACAATGAATCTACGAGCTATGGAGAAGTGATGGTGGGCCCGGATTCCGGAAAATGGCTGGAGGCCATGAAATCTGAGGTTCGCGGACTTCAAGACGGTTGGGGAGTACAATTTGGGTCTGCACCGGATTTGTAAAACTCTTCAGTTGTACGGTACTGAGGTTAGCGACAGTGAGAAGATTGAGAAAACCCTATCCACTTTCCATCCTGACGCGGTCCAGTCCTCACGGAACTACCGCCACGGGAACTACATGAGGTATTCAGAGCTGATCGACATCCTCCAGGTGGCAGAGGCGCAAGACGAGGTTCTAAAGAAGAACTTTCTCGCGCAACCACTTGGGGGAGTTCTCGCCAGGAGGTGAACCCTCTGAAGGTCCGCAAGCCTCTCTAGAATAAGAGGGCTCGCAAGGGCAACAAGAAGGGCCCTCACCCCCCCCCCCCCCGCTCCGGCTAAGCAGCAAAATCCGGGCAAGGGGGACAGAGGCCTCACGACTGCTTCCGGTGTGGATCATTGGAGCATTTCTCCTGCCAGTGTCGTGCACCAAAGGAGGTGGTTGCTGCGTATAAGGCTCGGAAGGAGCGTGAGATGCACCTCGCCTTGGTTAAGGAGGAATCACTACTGGCGCCACCGGCGGCTCTCCTACGTCAACAAAAGTTCTTCCCTGGCAATGGTGCCAGAGATCCTTCTGTCGTCTCTTCAGCTTGCGTTGGTTTTTCCCTTGAAGAGGAAAGGGTGATGCAGCACAAGAGCAGTAAGTATTTCCCTCAGTTTGAGAACCAAGGTATCAATCTAGTAGGAGAATCTCGTCAAGTCCAGAGTACCTGCACAAACACAAAAGATCTTGCACCCAACGCTATGAAGGGGTTTTCAATCCCTTCAAGATTGTTTGCAAAGTGAGATCTGAAGGCGGAAAGTGCAACGGAGTAAAAAGTGTAAGGCTGAAAATATGTTGTGGAGTAGACCCTGGGGGCCATAGTGTTCACTAGAGGCTTCTCTCAAAATAGCAAGTATTACGGTGGGTGAACAAATTACTGTCGAGCAATTGATAGAACTGCGCAAAGTCATGACGATATCTAAGGCAATGATCATACATATAGGCATCACATCCGGGACAAGTATACTGATACTTTCCGCATCTACTACTATTACTCCACACATCGACCGCTACAATATGCATCTAGTGTATTGAGTTCATGACGAATAGAGTAACGCCTTAAGCAAGATGACATGATGTAGAGGGATAATCTCAAACCAACGATGAAAACACCATCTTTTTACCCTTGATGGCAACAACACGATACATGCCTCGCTACCCCTTCTGTCACTGTGGGAGGTCACCGCACGGTATGAACCCAAAACCAAGCACTTCTCCCATTGCAAGAATCATAGATCTCGTTGGCCAGACAAAACCCACAATTCGAAGAGAATTACAAGGATATGAAATCATGCATAAGAGAGATCAGAAGAAACTCAAATAAGATTCATGGATAATCTGATCATAAATACACAATTCATCGGATCTCGACAAACACACCGCAAAAGAAGATTACATCGGATAGATCTCCATGAAGATCATGGAGAACTTTGTATTGAAGATCCATGAGAGAGAAGAAGCCATCTAGTTACTAGCTATGGACCCGTAGGTCTATGGTGAACTACTCACGCATCATCGGAGAGGTCAGGGTGTTGATTAAGAAGCCCTCCATATCCGAATGCCCCCTCCGGCAGGGCACCAGAACGTGCCCCAGATGGGATCTTGCGGAGACAGAAGCTTGCGGAGGCAGAAAAGTACTTTCGATGATCTCCTGATTTTTTGTGGAATTTTTGGGGATATATAGGCGCAAACCCTAGGGAAAAGGAGGTCCTGGGGGTCCACAAATCTATGGGTTGTGGCCTCCCCCTGGCTCCGGGGTGAGGGCTTGTGGGGCCCCTAGGCCCCCCTGCCTTGGCTCTCAAGTTTCCTGATCTTCTTCCGTTACGGAAAAAATCTTTTCAGGGATTTTATTCCGTTTGGACTCCGTTTCAAAATCTCCTTTGAAAGGGGTCAAAAACATGAAAAAAAAACAGGAACTGGCACTTGGCACTGAGTTAATTAGTTAGTCCCAAAAAATATATAAAAGGCATGCAAAACATCCAAAGTTTGACAAGATAATAGCATGAAACCATCAAAAATTATAGATACGTTGGACACGTATCAAGCATCCTCAAGTTTACCTCCTGCCCGGCCTCGAGTAGGGAAGTGATAAAGATTGAATTTTTGATGTGGAATGCTACCTAGCATAGTTGTCCTTTGCAACTTCTTTCACGTGACATGAATGTTCAGATCCGTAAGATTCGAAACAATAGTTTTCTATTGACATGAAAACAATAATACTTCAAGCAAACTAGCAAAGTAATCATGAACTTTCAAAATAACAAGGCCAAGGAAAGTTGTCCCTACAAAATCATATAGTTTCGCTATGCTCCATCATCCTCACACAACTAATGTAAATCATGCACAACCCCGGTATTGGCCAAGTAATTGTTTTCGCACTCTTACTTTCTCAAACTTTTTATAACTATCACGCAATACATGAGCGTGAGCCATGGATATAGCACTATAGGTGGAATAGAGTGTGGTGGTGGTTGTGAGACAAAAAGGACGAGATGGTCACATTGACTCGGCGTATCAAAAGGCTATGGAGATGCCCATTAATAGATATCAATGCGAATGAGTAGGGATTGCCATACAAGAGATGCACTAGAGATATAAGTATGTGAAAGCTCAAAAGGAAAACTAGTGGGTGTGCATCCAACTTGCTTGCTCATGAAGACCTAGGGCAATTTTGAGGAAGCCCATCATTGGAATATACAAGCCAAGTTATATAATAAAGATTTCCACTACCATATGGTAGTGACAAAGCAAGAAGCTCTCAATCATGAAGAACATGGTGCTATTATGAAGCACAAGTGTGGAAAAAGATAGTAGCATTGTCCCTTCTCTCTTTTTCTCTCTTTTCTCCTTTTTTCATTTGGGCTCTTAGGCCCCTCTTTTTTCTTTTCTCTTTTCTCTTTTTTTGGGCTCTTTGGCCTCTTTTTTTTATTTCCTCACATGGGACAATGCTCTAATAATGATGATCATCATACTTTTATTTACTCATAGCTCAAAGCTTCGAAATGACTCTATAGGAAATGCGTCTGACGGTGTACCGGGATGTGCAACGATCTAGCTTGGCGTATGATGTTGAAACGTCTCGCTAGCTATCTTACGATCATGCAATGGCAATATGAGAGTGACGACACAATTCATGAGACGGAACAGTGGGAGTTGCATGGCAATATATCTCGAAATGGCTATGAAAATGCCATAGTAGGTAGGTATGGTGGCTGTTTTGAGGAAGGCATATGGTGGGTTTGTGCACCGGCGAGAATTGCGCGACACTAGAGAGGCTAGAAATGGTGAAAGGTGAAAGTGCATCTATACCATGGACTCACATTAGTCATGAAGAACTCACATACTTGTTGCAAACGTTTTTATTAGTAATCAAAACAAAGTGCTAAACGCATACTCCTAGGGGAAGGGTTGGTAGGTGTTAACCATCGCGCGATCCCGACCTCAACACAAAGGATGACAATCAATAGATCAATTATGCTCCGACTTCCTAACATAGCGGTTCACCATACGTGCATGCTACGGGAATCACTAACTTCAACACAAGTATTTCTAGATTCACAACACCCTACTAACATAGCTTTTAATATTACCAAATCCACGTCTCAAAACTAATTGAGAGGAATCAAGACTTCTCTTTCTACTCAATGCACATGAAGATGGAGGTTTTTGCATCCTCTTTGGGTACCTATCACATTTGGGACTACTTTTCATAGCACAAGCCAACTACCAAGTCACGCAGCACCGTGCTCTAAAAGATATAAGTGAAGCACTATGAGCAAAAGTATCTAGCTCAAAAGATATAAGTGAAGCACTATGAGCATTCTAGCAAAAATCAAGATGAGTGCATGTCTCTCCCTCTCAAAAAGGTGTGCCGCAAGGATGATTGTGACACAACAAAAAGAAAAGACTCCTAATATACAAGACGCTCCAAGAAAAACACATATCATGTCGTGAATAAAAATATTGCTCCAAGTAATGTTACCGATGGATGAAGACGAAAGAGGGGATGCCTTCCCGGGGCATCCCCAAGCTTAGGCATTTTGGTGTCCTTGAATTTGGCTTGGGATGCCTTGGGCATCCCCAAGCTTGAGCTCTTTCCACTCCTTATCTCTTTGTCCATGAGAGCATCACCCAAAACTTGAAAACATCACAACACAAAACTCAAACAGAAACTCGTGATAACATTAGCACAAGAAAACAAACTACCACTTCTTTTGGTACTGTAGCAACTTTAATTCTATCTATATTGGTGTTGGGATACTGTATTCTCACTTTTCCATGGCTAGTACCCCCTGATACTAACCATAGTTTCATCGAAACAAGCAACCAACTCAACAAAAAAAGAATCTGTAAAAAACAGACCAGTTTGTAGCAATCTATATACTTCGTATACTTCTGGTACCTCAAAAAATCTGAAAAATTACGACTGCCTGCGCAAACGGCATAACAACCGGCAGCACAAGGAATCAACTCAAAAGCTCTTTCTGAATAAAAATGAAAAATCATCTCGTGAGCGAAAAGTTTTTGTCTTTTTCCAGCAGGATGAAACAACCATTACCAAGACTAGTCATAAAGGTTTTTCTTGGCTCAAACACAAAAAGAAACACAAAAAACACAATCACAACAGAATTATGAAAGTGTGGACGCAACAAAACAAAAAGAAAAAGATAAATTCATTGGGTTGCCTCCCAACAAGCGCTATTGTTTAACGCCCTTAGCTAGGCATTGATAATTCAATGATGCTCACACAAAAGAAAAGAATTGAATCACAACGAGAGCATCATAAAGCATGTGAAAATCACATCTAAGTTTAACATACTTCCTATGCATAGACATTTTATAGGAAAACAGATTTTCAAGACAACCAATAGTTACCATATGCAAGGAGGAAGAAAGAGACAATAGCTATCTCCACATAACGAGAGGTAATTTGGTAACATGAAAGTTTCTACCACAATATTTTCCTCTCTGATAGAAATTACATGTGGGATGATAATCAAATTCAACAATATAGCTATCACAAAGGTTACTCTTTTCATGATCCACATGCATGCAAAGTTGACGCTCTTCAAAAATAGTGGGATTATCATCAACTAAAGTCATGACTTCTCCAAACCCACTTTCAATATTATTGCAAATACCATTGCAACAAGTAGTGGACATAGCAAAACTAGCATCCCCAAGCTTAGGGTTTTGCATATTCTTAGCATGATTGTCACTAATAGAATTTATAGTGAAACCATTGCAATCATGCTTTTCATCCAAGGAGCCCTCGTGAATCACTTCATAAATTTCTTTCTCACAATTTTCAGATTCATGCATCTCAAGCAAAACTCCATAAAGATAGTCAAGTGCACTCAACTCACTAGCAATTGGATCAACATAATTGGATCTCTTAAAGAGATTAGCAAGTGGATGAGGATCCATATCACTAGAATTTCAACAAGCGAAGATGCAAGCATATGGAAGACACATGGCACACAAGCGAACAGAAAGCAAGCGAGAGAAAAGGACGAACGAAAAAGGCAAACGAAAAAAGGCAAATTGGTGAAGTGGGGGAGAGGAAAACGAGAGGCAACTGGCAAACAAAGTAAATGCAAGAGATGAGTTTGCGACACTTACTTGGATGAGTTCTTGACTTGATCCTCCCCGACAACGGCACCAGAAATCCTTATGCTACGTCAACAAAAGTTCTTCCCTCGCAATGGTGCCAGAGATGTCGTCTCTTCAGCTTGTGTTGGTTTTTTCCTTTAAGAGGAAAGGGTGATGCAACACAGGAGCAGTAAGTATTTCCCTCAGTTTGAGAACAAGGTATCAATCCAGTAGGAGAATCTCGTCAAGTCCAGAGTACCTGCACAAACACAAAAGAGCTTGCACCCAACGCTATAAAGGGGTTGGCAATCCCTTCAAGATTGTTTGCAAAGTGAGATCTGAAGGCGGAAAGTGCAACGAAGTAAAAAGTGTAAGGCTGAAAATATGGTGTGGAGTAGACCCTGGGGGCCATAGTGTTCACTAGAGGCTTCTCTCAAAATAGCAAGTATTACGGTGGGTGAACAAATTACTGTCAAGCAATTGATAGAACCGCACAAAGTCATGACGATATCTAAGGCAATGATCATACATATAGGCATCACGTCCGAGACAAGTAGACCGATACTTTCTGCATCTACTACTATTACTCCAGACATCGACCGCTATCCAGCATGCATCTAGTGTATTGAGTTCATGACGAACAAAGTAACGCCTTAAGCAAGATGATATGATGTAGAGGGATAATCTCAAACTAATGATGAAAACCCCCATCTTTTTACCCTTGATGGCAACAACACGATACGTGCCTCGCTACTCCTTCTGTCACCGGGTGAGGTCACTGCTACTGCAACAAAAGACCTTCCAACGGCGTCAGAAACACGTGCTGACGGGAGACTATTCTTGTCTTGATACTCCTCAACAACGGCACCAGGAATCCTTCTGCTACGGCTACGCCTTTAGGGACTTCCTTGGAAAATATTCAAAGGATTCCCCCGTGGCCCCGGAGCCTTGCGTTGGTGTTCCCTCGAAGCGGAAAGGGTGATGTAGCACAGCGGCGGTAAGTATTTCCCTCAGTTTTGAGAACCAAGGTGTCGATCCAGTGAAGGAATATCACAAGTACCTGCACAAACACAAAGAGCTTGCACCCAATGCTATGAAGGGGTTGTCAATCCCTTATAGATTGTTTGCCAAGTGAGAACTGAAAGCAACAAAGTAACATAGCAAAGTAAAAGCAAAAGTGGAAACGATAGGTGTGAATAGACCTGGGGGCCGTAGTGTTCACTAGTGGCTTCTCTCATGAAAGCAAGTAGACGGTGGGTGAACAAATTATTGTCGAGCAATTGATAGAACCGCGCAAAGTCGTGACGTTATCTATGGCAATGATTATATCTATAGGCATCACGTCCAAAACAAGTAGACCGATACTTTCTGCATCTACTACTATTACTCCACACGTCGACCGCTATCCAGCATGCATCTAGTGTATTAAGTCCAAAAGAACAGAGTAACGCCTTAAGCAAGATGACATGATGTAGATGGACAATCTCATATCTACGATAAAACCCCATTTTGTTACCCTTGATGGCAACAACACGATGCGTGCCTTGCTGCCCCTTCTGTCACTGGGAAAGGTCACCACATGGTATGAACCCAAAACCAAGCACTTCTCCCATTGCAAGAATCATAGATCTAGTTGGCCAAACAAAACCCAAGACTCGGAGAGACTTACAAGGATATCAAATCATGCATATAAGCAATCAACAAAGACTCAAATATATATCATAGATAATCTGATCACAAATCCACAATTCATCGGATCTCGACAAACACACCGCCAAAGAGGATTACATCAGATAGATCTCCATGAAGATCATGGAGAAGTTTGTATTGAATATCCAAGAGAGAGAAGAAGCCATCTAGCTACTAACTACGGACCCGTAGGTCTGAAGTGAACTACTCACGAGTCATTGGAGGGGCGATGATGATGATGTAGAAGCCCTCCAACTCCAAAGTCCCCTTCGGCAGGGCACCGGGAAGGGTCTCCAGATGAGATCTCGTGAAAACGGAAGCTTGCGGCGGCGGAAAAGTGTTTTCGTGGATTCCCTAAAAAAAATTCTGTATTTTAGGGAATATATAGGTGAAGGAGCTAGGTCAGGGGGGCGCCAGGGAGGCCGCAAGCCTGGTAGCCGCCGCCCCCTGGTGGCGGCTACAGGGTTTGTGGGCCCCTTGTAGCTCTGTTGCCTTGGCCCTCAAGCCCCTTGATCTTCTTCCGTTCTGGAAAAAAAAATTTCGGGGATTTTATTCCGTTTGGACTCCCTTCAAAAATCAGATCTGAAAAGAGCCAAAAACACAGAAAAAATAGGAACTGGCACTTGGCACTAAATTAATAAGTTAGTCTCAAAAAAAGATATAAAAGGTAAACAAAACATCCAAAGATGACAAGATAACAACTTGAAACCATCAAAAATTATAGATACGTTTGAGACGTATCAAGCATCCCCAAGCTTAACTCCTGCTAGTCCTCGAGTAGGGAAGTGATAAAGAATGAATTTTTGATGCTTTCATGCTACCTAGCATAGATGTCCTTTGTAACTCCTCTTATGTGACGTGAATGTTCAGATCCATTAGATTCAAAACAATAGTTTGCTATTGACGTGGAAACAATAATACTTCAAGAAAACTAGCAAGGTAATCATGAACTTTCAAAATAACAAGGCCAAAAGAAAGTTATCCCTACAAAAGCATATAGTCTGGCTATGCTCTATCATCATTGCACAATGAATTTAAATCATGCACAACCCCGGTATTGGCCAAGTAATTGTTTCCACACCTTTACTTTCTCAAACCTTTTCAACCCTCACGCAATACATGAGCGCGAGCCATGGTTTTAGCACTATAAGTGGTGTGGAGTGTGGTGGAGGTTGCAAGACAAACAAGGAGAAGATGATCACATTAACTAGGCATATTAATGAGCTGTGGAGATGCTCATCAATAGATATCAATGTGAATGAGTAGGGATTGCCATACAAATGATGCACTAGAGCTAAGAGTATGTGAAAGATCTTAAAGAAAACTAGTGGGTGTGCATCCAACTTGCTTGCTCACGAAGACCTAAGGAAATTTTGAGGAAGCCTATCATTGGAATATACAAGCCAAGTTATATAATGAAAATTTCCCACTAGCTATATGGTGGTGAAAAAACGAGAGACTCTCAATCATGAAGATCATGGTGCTTAATAAGCACAAGTGTGGAAGGATGGTAGCATTGTCCCTTCTCTCTTTTTCTCTCATCATTTTTTTTGTGGGCTCTTTGGCCTCTTTTATTTCCTCACACGGGACAATGCTCCATCAATGATGATCATCACACTTTCAACTCAAAACTTAGAGCAGCGATGACTCTATATGGAATGCCTTTGGTAGTGTACCGTGACAATGATCTAGCATGGCATAAATATTAATGGAAACATCATGCTAGCTATCTTACGATCATGCAATGGCAATGTAGAAGTGGTGGCACACGTCATGGTGGTAGTTGCATGGCAATATATCTCGGAATGACTTTGAAAAAGCCATAGTAGGTAGGTATGGTGGCTGTTTTGAGGGAGGCTAATGGTGGGTTTTGTGCACCGGCGAAAGTTGCACAACACTAAGAAGATAGTGATGGTGGAAGGTGAAAGTGCATCTAAACCATGGACTCAACATTAGTCATGAAGAACTCATATACTTGTTGCAAAAAATTTAGTAGTAATCGAAACAAAGCATTCAACGCATAGTCCTGGGGGAAGGGTTGGTAGGTATAAACCATCGCGCGATCCCGACCGCCACACAAAGGATGACAATCAATAGACTAATCATGCTCAGACTTCATCACATAGCGGTTCACCATACGTGCATGCTACGGGAATCACTAACTTCAACACAAGTATTTCTAGATCCACAACACCTTACTAGCATAACTTCAATATTACCACAACCACAACTCAAAACTAATTGAGATGAATCAAACTTCTCTAACTATTCAATGCACATGAAGGTGGAAGTTTTCATATCCCTTTGGATAACTACTCCTTTTGAGACTAATTTCATAGAATAAGCCAACTACCAAGCCATGCACCGCCGTGCTCTAAAAGATATAAGTGAAGCACATAGAGCAAAATCAACTAGCTCAAAAGATATAAGTGAAGCACATAGAGCAAAATCAACTAACTCAAAAGATATAAGTGAAGCACATGTGAGCTGAATTGTCTACCAAAGGATATAAGTGAAGCTCGACAAAATCACGGTGAGTGCATGTCTCTCTCTAGGTGTGCAGCAAGGATGATTGTGACACAACAAAACTAAAAGACTCCTACGATACAAGACGCTCCAAGCAAAACACATAACATGTGGTGAATAAAAATATAGCCCCAAGTAACGTTACCGATGGATTGAAGACGAAAGAGGGGATGCCTTCCCGTGGCATCCCCAAGCTTAGGCTTTTACGGCATCCTTGAATCTCTTGGGGTGCCTTGGGAATCCCCAAGCTTGAGCTCTTGCCACTCTTTATCTCTTTGTCCATAAGAACTTCACCCAAAACTTGAAAACTTCACAACATGAAACTAAAATAGAAACTCGTGATAACATTAGTATAAGAAAGCAAACCACCACTTCCTTAGATACTATAGCAAACTTAAATTCTACTTATGTTGATGTTGGGTTACTGTATTTTCAATATTCCATGGCTAATACCCTCCGATACTATCCATAGTTTCATCAAAATAACCAACCAACTCAACAAAAACAGAATCTGTTAACATCAGACCAGTCTGTAGCAATTTGTATACTTCGTATACTTCTGGTACTTCACAAATTCTGAAAAATTACGACAGTCTGAAGAATTTGCGTACCAATCAGAAGAAAATAAAATCAACTCAAAAACTCTTACAGAAAAAAATGAAAATTCTTTTTGTGAGCAGAAAGTTTCTGTCTTTCCCAACATGACCAAACGATCAGCCCCAAGACAAATCATAACGGTTTTGCTTGGCACAAACGCAAAAAGAAAAACCAAGAACACAATCATAACAGAATTATGGAAGTATGGAAAACACAAAATAGAAAGAAAAAGGATAGATTCGTTGGGTTGCCTCCCAACAAGCGCTTTTGTTTAATGCCCTTAGCTAGGCAAAAGTTCATGGAATCACGTATAGTCATCTTTGGTGCTCAAACCATAAGTAGCCCTCATCATAGATTCATAAGGCAATCTTATTTTATTTCTAGGAAAGTGCTCCATGCCCTTCTTTAGAGGAAATTGAAATCTAATATTCCCTTCCTTCATATCGATGATAGCACAAATAGTCCTTAGGAAAGGTCTACCAAGAATAATGGGACATGAAGGATTGCAATCTATGTCAAGTAGAATGAAATCCACGGGTACATAGTTCTTATTTGCAACAATAAGAACATCGTCGATCCTTCCCATGGGTTTCTTGATAGTAGAATCCGCAAGATGCAAATTAAGAGAACACCCTTCAATCTCATGAAAACCAAGAATATCACATAAAGACTTTGGAATCGCAGAAACACTAGCACCCAAATCACACAAAGCATTGCACTCATAGTTTTTGATTTTGATTTTGATAGTAGGTTCCCACTCATCATGAAGTTTGCTAGGTATAGAGACTTCTAGTTCGAGCTTCTCCTCAAGAGATTTCATCATAGCATCTACGATATGCGCGGTAAAGGCTTTGCTTTGGCTATAAGCATGCGGGGAGTTTGTAATGGATTGCATCAAAGAAATGCATTCAAACAAGGAGCAATTATCATAATTGAATTCCTTGGAATCCAAAGTGGGAGTTTCATTACTACCCAAAATTTTGATTTCTTCTACTCCACTCTCCACACCTTTATCATCAAGATGGGTGGACTCTGAATCATTGGGGCGTTTTTCAACCAAAGTGGATTCATATCCAGCCCCTTCATAAATAGGTTTGACACGCGAAAACAAAGATTCAAGAGGAGTCACACCAAGCATTTTAAGATCTTCGTGATTTGCATCACTAGAACACACCCTTTTAAACCATTCATGCCTAACGCGAATTTGGGTGGTTCTTTCTTTGCTCTCATTCATGGAGACGCACATAGCTTTTAAAGTTTCATCCAAGTTGACCTTGGGAGGAGCACATCTAACTTTCAAAGCATCAATATCACAAGACATCCTATCAACGCTCTTAGCCAAATCGTCAATTTTGAGTAGTTTTTCCTCTATGGACGCATTGAAAATCTTTTGAGAGTTGATGAACTCTTTGATATTACTCTCTAAATCAGAGGGTAATTTGTTGTGATTTCCATAAGTGTTGTTGTAGGAATTTCCATAATTGTTACAGGAGTTACTAGGAAAAGGCCTAGGAACATAGTTTCCTCCAAAAGCATTGTTGTTGCCAAAATTGTTCCTACCAACAAAATTAACGTCCAAACTAGCGTTGCTACTCTCAATCAAGGAAGCTAGTGGCATGTCATTAGGATCTAAAGGAGCGTTTCTACTAGCAACCAAATTCATCAACTCGTCCATCTTAGCACTAAGCGAGTTAATTTCTTCTATAGCGTGTACCTTTTTGCTAGCAGGTGACCTTTCAGTGTGCCACTGAGAGTAGTTGGTCATGATATTGTCTAGGAGTTTTGTAGTGTCTCCTAACGTGATTTCCATGAACATTTCACCTGAGGCGGAGTCCAAGATATTGCGAGAAGCAAAATTCAAACCAGCGTAAAAGATTTGTATAATCATCCACAAACTCAAGCCATGAGCGGGACAATTTCTAATCATTAACTTCATCCTCTCCCAAGATTGTGCAACGTGTTCATGATCAAGTTGCTTGAAATTCATGATATCGTTATGTAAGGAGATGATCTTAGCCGGCGGAAAATACTTGGATATGTAAGCATCTTTGCACTCACCCCAAGAATCGATACTATTTTTAGGCAAAGAAGAAAACCAAGTTTTTGCGCGATCTCGCAACAAGAAAGGAAAAAGCTTCAACTTAACCACGTCATTATCCAGATCTCTTTTCTTTTGCATATCGCAAAGCTCAATGAAGGTATTGAGATGGGATGTGGCATCTTCACTAGGAAGGCCAAAGAATTGCTCTTTCATAATAAGATTCAGCAAAGCTGCGTTGATTTCATACGATTCCACACTAGTGGCGGGAGCAATCGGAGTACTAATAAAATCATTATTATTGATACTCGAGAAGTCACAAAGTTTGGTGTTTTCAGCCATGATGACTTCAACAAACAAACAAGCACACAAGCAAGCAAGAAAACCGGCAAAGGGGAACGGCAAAAAGGCAAAAGGCAAAAGAAAACTGCAAAGGAGAAAAGCAAATGAAAACGGCAAATGTGAAGTGGGGGAGAGGAAAACGAGAGGCAACTGGCAAAAAAGTAAATGCAAGAGATGAGTTTGCGAGACCTACTTGGATAGATCTCTCCTTCCCCGGCAACAGCGCGAGAAATACTTCTGCTAGTGCAACAAAAGACCTTCCAACGGCGTGAGAAACACGTACTGACGGGAGAATTTTCTTGTCTTGATACTCCTCAGCAACGGCACCAGGAATCCTTGTGCTACGGCTACGCCTTTAGGGACTTCCTTGGAAAATATGCAAAGGATTCCCCCGTGGCCTTGGAGCCTTGCGTTGGTGTTCCCTTGAAGCGGAAAGGGTGATGTAGCACAGCGGCGGTAAGTATTTCCCTCAGTTTTGAGAACCAAGGTATCGATCCAGTGAAGGAATATCACAAGTACCTGCACAAACACAAAGAGCTTGCACCCAACGCTATGAAGGGGTTGTCAATCCCTTATAGATTGTTTGCCAAGTGAGAACTGAAAGCAACAAAGTAACAAAGCAAAGTAAAAGCGAAAGTGGAAATGATAGGTGTGAATAGACCAGGGGGCCGTACTGTTCACTAGTGGCTTCTCTCATGAAAGCAAGTAGACGGTGGGTGAACAAATTACTATCGAGCAATTGATAGAACCGCGCAAAGTCGTGACGTTATCTATGGCAATGATTATATCTATAGGCATCACGTCCAAAACAAGTAGACCGATACTTTCTGCATCTACTACTATTACTCCACACGTCGACCGCTATCCAGCATGCATCTAGTCTATTAAGTCCAAAAGAACAGAGTAACGCCTTAAGCAAGATGACATGATGTAGATGGACAATCTCATATCTACGATAAAACCCCATCTTGTTATCCTTGATGGCAACAACACGATGCGTGCCTTGCTGCCCCTTCTGTCACTGGGAAAGGTCACCACACGGTATGAACCCAAAACCAAGCTCTTCTCCCATTGCAAGAATCATAGATCTAGTTGGCCAAACAAAACCCAAGACTCGGAGAGACTTACAAGGATATCAAATCATGCATATAATAAATCAGCAAAGACTCAAATATATATCATAGATAATCTGATCACAAATCCACAATTCATCGGATCTCGACAAACACACCGCCAAAGAGGATTACATCGGATAGATCTCCATGAAGATCATGGAGAACTTTGTTTGAAGATCCAAGAGAGAGAAGGAGCCATCTAGCTACTAACTACGGACCCGTAGGTCTGAAGTGAACTACTCACGAGTCATTGGAGGGGCGATGATGATGATGTAGAAGCCCTCCAACTCCAAAGTCCCCTCCGCGCGGCACCAGGAAGGGTCTCCAGATGAGATCTCGCGGAAACGAAAGCTTGCGGTGGCGGAAAAGTGTTTTCGTGGATTCCCTAATTTTTTTCTGTATTTTAGGGAATATATAGGTGAAGGAGCTAGGTCAGGGGGCGCCAGGGAGGCCACAAGCCTGGTAGCCGCCGCCACCCCCTGGTGGCGGCTACAGGGCTTGTGGACCACCTGTAGTTCTCCTGCCTTGGCCCTCAAGCCCCCTTATCTTCTTCCGTTCTGGAAAAATTTATTTCGGGGATTTTATTCCGTTTGGACTCCGTTCCAAAATCAGATCTGAAAAGAGCCAAAAACACAGAAAAAACAGGAACTAGCACATGGCACTGAATTAATAAGTTAGTCCCAAAAAAAGATATAAAAGGTAAACAAAACATCCAAAGATGACAAAATAACAACATGAAACCATCAAAAATTATAGATATGTTTGAGAAGTATCAGTCACCGCACGGTATGAACCCAAAACCAAGCACTTCTCCCATTGCAAGAATCATAGATCTAGTTGGCCAGACAAAACCCACAACTCGAAGAGAATTACAAGGATATGAAATCATGCATAAGAGAAATCAGAAGAAACTCAAATAAGATTCATAGATAATCTGATCATAAATCCACAATTCCTCGTATCTCGACAAACACACCGCAAAAGAAGATTACATCGGATAGATCTCCATGAAGATCATGGAGAACTTTGTATTGAAGATCCAAGAGAGAGAAGAAGCCATCTTGTTATTAGCTATGGACCTGTAGTCTATGGTGAACTACTCACGCATCATCGGAGAGGTCATGGTGTTGATGAAGAAGCCCTCTGTATCCGAATCCCCCCTCCGCCAGGGCACCAGAACGTGCCCCAAATGGGATCTTGCAGAGACATAAGCTTGCGGGGGCGGAAAAGTACTTTCGATGATCTCCTGATTTTTTGTGGAATTTTTGGGGATATATAGGCGCAAACCCTAGGGCAAAGGAGGTCCAGGGGGCCCACAAGCCTGTGGGCCGCGGGGTGAGGGCTTGTGGGGCACCTGGGCCCCCCTTCCTCGGCTCTCAAGGTTCCTGATCTTCTTCCGTTACGGAAAAAACCTTTTCGGGGACTTCATTCCGTTTGGACTCCGTTTCAAAATCTCCTCTGAAAGGGGTCAAAAACATGAAAAAAAACACGAACTAGCACTTGGCACTGAGTTAATAAGTTAGTCCCAAAAAATATATAAAAGGCACGCAAAACATCCAAAGTTTGACAATATAATAACATGAAACCATCAAAAATTATAGATACATTGGATACGTATCAAGCATCCCCAAGCTTAACTCCTGCTCGTCCTCGAGTAGGGAAGTGATAAAGAATGGATTTTTGATGTGGAATGCTACCTAGCATAGTTGTCCGTTGCAACTCCTTTCACGTGACATGAATGCTCAGATCCGTAAGATTTGAAACAATAGTTTGCTATTGACATGAAAACAATAATACTTCAAGCAAACTAGCAAAGTAATCATGAACTTTCAAAATAACAAGGCCAAGGAAAGTTATCCCTACAAAATCATATAGTCTCGCTATGCTCCATCATCCTCACACAACTAATGTAAATCATGCACAACCCCGGTATTGGCCAAGTAATTGTTTTCGCACTCTTACTTTCTCAAACTATTTATAACTATCACGCAATACATGAACGCGAGCCATGGATATAGCACTATAGGTGAATAGAGTGTGGTGGTGGTTGTGAGAGAAAAAGGTGGAGATGGTCACATTTACTCGGCGTGTCAAAAGGCTATGGAGATGCCCATTAATAGATATCAATGTGAATGAGTAGGGATTGCCATACAAGAGATGCACTAGAGATATAAGTATGTGAAAGCTCAAAAGGAAAACTAGTGGGTGTGCATCCAACTTGCTTGCTCACGAAGGCCTATGGCAATTTTGAGGAATCACATCATTGGAATATACAAGCCAAGTTATATAATGAAGATTCCCACTAGCATAAGGTAGTGACAAAGCAAGAAGCTCTCAATCATGAAGAACATGGTGCTATTATGAAGCACGTGTGGAAAAAGATAGTAGCATTGTCCCTTCTCTCTTTTCTTTCTTTTCTCCTTTTTTCATTTGGGCTCTTAGGCCTCTTTTTTTCTTTTCTCTTTTTTTTGGGATCTTTGGCCTCTTTTTTTTTATTTCCTCACATGGGACAATGCTCTAATAATGATGATCATCACACTTTTATTTACTCACAGCTCAAAGCTTAGAAATGACTCTATAGGAAATGTCTCCGGCGGTGTACCGGATGTGCAACGATCTAGCTTGGCGTATGACGTTGAAACATCTTGCTAGCTATCTTACGATCATGCAATGGCAATATGAGAGTGACGGCACAAGTCATGAGACGGAACGGTGGGAGTTGCATGGCAATATATCTCGGAATGGCTATGAAAATGCCATAGTAGGTAGGTATGGTGGCTGTTTTGAGGAAGGCATATGGTGGGTTTGTGCACCGGCGAGAATTGCGCGGCACTAGAGAGGCTAGAAATGGTGGAAGGTGAAAGTGTATCTATACCATGGACTCACATTAGTCATGAAGAAATCACATACTTGTTGCGAAAGTTTTTATTAGCAATCGAAACAAAGTGCTAAACGCATACTCCTAGGGGAAGGGTTGGTAGGTGTTAACCATCGCGCGATCCCGACCTCAACACAAATGATGACAATCAATAGATCAATTATGCTCCGACTTCCTAACATAGCGGTTCACCATACGTGCATGCTACGGGAATCACTAACTTCAACACAAGTATTTCTAGATTCACAACACCCTACTAACATAGCTTTTAATATTACCAAATCCACGTCTCAAAACTTATTGAGAGGAATCAAGACTTCTCTTTCTACTCAATGCACATGAAGATGGAGGTTTTTGCATCCTCTTTGGGTACCTATCACATTTGGGACTACTTTTCATAGCATAATCCAACTACCAAGTCACGCACCGTCGTGCTCTAAAAGATATAAGTGAAGCACATAGAGCAAATTCAACTAGCTCAAAAGATATAAGTGAACCACTATGAGCATTCTAGCAAAAATCACGATGAGTGCATGTCTCTCTCTCTCAAAAAGGTGTGCAGCAAGGATGATTGTGACACAACAAAAAGAAAAGACTCCTAAGATACAAGACGCTCCAAGCAAAACACATATCATGTGGTGAATAAAAATATAGCTCCAAGTAATGTTACCGATGGATTGAAGACGAAAGAGGGGATGCCTTCCTGGGGCATCCCCAAGCTTAGGCTTTTTGGTGTCCTTGAATTTGGCTTGGGATGCCTTGGGCATCCCCAAGATTGAGCTCTTTCCACTCCTTATCTCTTTGTCCATGAGAGCATCACCCAAAACTTGATAACTTCACAACACAAAACTTAAACAGAAACTCGTGATAACATTAGTACAAGAAAACAAACTACCACTTCTTTTGGTACTGTAGCAAACTTGAATTCTATCTATATTGGTGTTGGGCTACTCTATTCTCACTTCTCCATGGCTAGTACCCCCTGATACTAACCATAGTTTCATCAAAACAAGCAACCAACTCAATAAAAACAGAATCTGTCAAAAACAAACCAGTCTGTAGCTATCTGTATACTTCGTATACTTCTGGTACCTCAAAAAATCTGAAAATTTACGACTGCCTGGGAAAACGGCATATCAACCAGCAGCAAAAATAATCAACTCAAAAGCTCATTGTGAATAAAAATGAAAAATCATCTCGTGAGCGAAAAGTTTCTGTCTTTTTCCAGCAGGATCAAACAACCATTACCAAGACTAGTCATAAAGGTTTTGCTTGGCTCAAACACAAAAAGAAACACAAAAGACACAATCATGATAGAATTATGAACGTGTGGACGCAAAAAAATAGAAAGAAAAAGATAAATTCATTGGGTTGCCTCCCAACAAGCGCTATTGTTTAACGCCCTTAGCTAGGCATTGATAATTCAATGATGCTCACACATTAGACAAGAATTGAAGCACAACGAGAGCATCATAAAGCATGTGAAAATCACATCTAAGTCTAACATACTTCCTATGCATGGGCATTTTATAGGAAAACAGATTGTCAAGACAACCAATAGTTACCATATGCAAGGAGGAAGAAAGAGACAATAGCAATCTCCACATAACGAGAGGTAATTTGGTAACATGAAAGTTTATACCATAATATTTTCCTCTCTCATAGCAATTACATGTGGGATCATGATCAAATTCAACAATATAGCTATCACAAAGGATATTCTTTTCATGATCCACATGCATGCAAAGTTGACGCTCTTCAGAAATAGTGGGATTATCATCAACTAAAGTCATGACTTCTCCAAACCCACTTTCAATATTATTGCAAATACCATTGCAACAAGTAGTGGACATAGCAAAACTAGCATCCCCAAGCTTAGGGTTTTATATATTATTAGCATGATTATCACTAATAGAATTTATAGTGAAACCATTGCAATCATGCTTTTCATCCAAGGAGCCCTCGTGAATCACTTCATAAATTTCTTCCTCACAATTTTCAGATTCACGCATCTCAAGCAAAACTCCATAAAGATAGTCAACTGCACTCAACTCACTAGCAATTGGATCAACATAATTGGGTCTCTTAAAGAGATTAGCAAGTGGATGAGGATCCATATCACTAGATTTTCAGCAAGCGAAGATGCAGGCATATTGAAGGCACATGGCACACAAGCGAACAGAAAGCAAGAGAGAGAAAAGGGCGAACGAAAAAGGCAAACAAAAAAAGGCAAATTGGTGAAGTGGGGGAGAGGAAAACGAGAGGCAACTGGCAAACAAAGTAAATGCAAGAGATGAGTTTGCGACACTTACTTGGATGAGTTCTTGACTTGATTCTCCCCGGCAACGGCGCCAAAAATCCTTCTGCTACGTCAACAATAGTTCTTTCCTGGCAATGGTGCCAGAGATCCCTCTGTCGTCTCTTGAGCTTGCGTTGGTTTTTCCCTTGAAGAGGAAAGGGTGATGCAGCACAAGAGCAGTAAGTATTTCCCTCAGTTTGAGAACCAAGGTATCAATCCAGTAGGAGAATCTCGTCAAGTCTAGAGTACCTGCACAAACACAAAAGAGCTTGCACCCAATGCTATAAAGGGGTTGTCAATCCCTTCAAGATTGTTTGCAAAGTGAGATCTGAAGGCGGAAAGTGCAACGAAGTAAAAAGTGTAAGGCTGAAAATATGGTGTGGAGTGACGTCAGCTGTGCTTCCCTGGCAATGGCTCCAGAAAAGGGCTGATCCTGCAATCTCTGGCGTTAGCTAGACGAATGCTTATAACAACAAACCTTCTCCTGCAACAGCACCAGAAGAATGCTGATAGCACTCCCCGACAATGAGACTGGAAGAATGTTGTTGATGGCCCACCAGCGCGTGGGTTTGCAACAGTTTTCGAGGTTAGAGTATTCGACCCAATTTGTTGGTTTACCAGTCAGGAGATGAGAGTATACTCTCAAGTATTAGCAGCTGAATTTGTCAGATTCAACCACACCTGAAAGATTAGTATCTGCAAGCACAGTAGTAACAGCAAAAAGCAAGTAACGGCAGTGTAACGAGCAATAGCAGCGGCAAGGAACAGCAGTAGTGACAGCAGTAGCAAGTAGCAATAGTAGCAAGCGACAGTAGTAGCAACAGTAGTAGGAGTAGCAGCAGAGCAAAACAAGTGACAATAGTAGCAACAATAGTAGCAGCAGAGCAAGACAAGTAAGAGAAGTAGCAGGACAAACTCCTAGGCAATGGGTCGGTGATTTGTTTGGATGACATTCATCATGCAACAGCTATAACATGGAGAGATATGTGGCTAGCTCCCGTTCGTCAATGTGATGTAGGCATGCATTCCGTATGTCGTCATACGTGCTTAGGGAAAAGAACTTGCATGGCATCTATTGTCCATCCCTCCCGTGGTAGCAGGGTCCAAAAGGAAACTACGGGATATTAAGGTTCTCCTTTTAATAAAGAACCGGACCAACGCATTAGCACTTGGTGAACACATGAACTCCTCAAACTATGATCATCATCGGGAGTGGTTCCGGTTATGGTCACTCCGGGGTTGCCGGATCATAACACATAGTAGGTAACTACAACTTGCAAGATCGGATCTAAAACACACATATATTGGTGACACCATAATAATTTCATATCTGAAATCATGGCACTCGGGCCCTAGTGACAAGCATTAAGCATGGCAAAGTAGTAGCAACATCAAAACTCAGGACATAGTGGATACTAGGGATCAATCCCCATCAAAACTAACTCGATTACATGATAGATCTCATCCTACTCATCACCGCGCAGCGAGCCTACGAATAGATTACTCACGAACGATGAAGAGCTTCATGGAATTGGAGAGGGAAAAAGGTTGATGATGACAATGGCGACGATTTCCCCTCTCCGGAGCCCAAGACGGACTCCAGATCTGCCCTCCAGATGAAGAACAGGTGGTGGCGGCGCCTCCGTATCGAAAACGCGACGAAAACTTCTCTTTTTATTTTTTCTCGAACGAAAGACAACTTATAGAGCTGGAGTTGGGGGCAGTAGGTGCCTGTGGGCCCCACAAGCCTGCCCACCGCCACTTGGGGGGTGGCGGAGCAGGGGCTTGTGGCCCACTGGCCCACCCCCTGAGGTGGAACTTGGCGCAGATATTTTTGATATTTTCCAAAACTGCTCCCCGTAAATTTTCAGGACGTTTGGAGAAATTTGATTTCTGCACAAAAATAACACCAATGCAATTTTGTTGAAAACAGCATTAGTCCAGGTTAGTTCCATTCAAATCATGCAAATTATAGTCCAAAACAAGGGCAAAAGAGTTTGGAAAAGTAGATACGTTGGAGACGTATCAACTCCCCCAAGCTTAAAACCTTGCTTGTCCTCAAGCAACTCAGTTGACAAACTGAGAGAGAAATAAATGGCATAATGACACAAAGGTCTCACGATAAACTAATATCAATGGCATAATCAGCTAACGAGCAAATAATAATGAGTTTCAAATACCAACACTTCAATCAAAACAATCATGAAGCAATATGAATAGGTGGTATCTCGCCAGCTCTTTCTGAAACCGCAAAACATAAATTCAGAGCACTTTCAAAGATCAAGGGCTGACTAAACATTGTAATTCATAGCAACGAAGATCTAGTCATAGTCATACTCAATATCAATCAAAAGCAAAGCATAAAAATGACAGAGGTGCTCTCTAATTGGTGCTTATAAAAGAGGAGGATGACTCGACAAGAAAATAAATAGACATGCCCTTCGCAGAGGGAAGCTTTGATTTGCAGAGGTGCCAGAGCTCAAGCTTTGAAAACAGAGATAATAATTTTGGGTGGCATGCTTTCATTGTCAACGCAATGACCAAGAGTTCTCAATATCTTCCATGCTACTCATGCTATAGGCGGTTCCCTAACAGAAAAGTAAAGTTTTAACTCCCCCACCACCAATCAATCACACTCCACGGCTAGCCGAATCCTCGGGTACCGTCCATACCAACATCAATTTGGGGGGAGTCTTGTTTTATAGTTATGTTTTTGATTTAAGCATGGAACTGGGCATCCCAAATACCGGCCCCTTTCTCGTGAAGGACTGTGAATAAACACATGTCAAGGATAACACTCCTAGCATGGAAGATACCAATAGCCCTGTGTCACCACATGAGCGGTTCGGGCATGCAAAACATATTTATTTCTTGAAGGTTTAGAGAATGGCACATGCAAATTTACGTGGAACGGCAGGTAGATACCGCAAATAGGTAGGTATGGTGGACTCTCATGGAAAAACTTTTGGGTTCATGGAAGTGGATGCACAAGCAGCATTCCCGCTTAGTACAAGCGAAGGCTAGCAAAAGACTGGGAAGCGACCAACTAGAGAGCAACAACAGTCATCAAGATGCAATGAGTTTGACTAACATTAAATGCAAGCATGAACATGATATAAATCACCATGAACACGAACATCATAGAGGCTATGTGTGACAGCCCGATGCCGACATTCCAGAAGATTCCCCTCTCTTTCCGTTTTTGTCGTGTGTCTATTTATATTGGTCGCATCATCACCGCATCATGCGCATCATATGCATTGCTTCGGCATCTCATTGCCGCCAGTTTTCAAACTTGCATTCGTTAGTAGTTGCCGGTTCTCGTCGTTGTCTGTTCTGTGTCCGACCGCACACGCACACGCCCACGGCACCGTCGAAACCCTGTTTTTAAAGTGTGCGTATAACTTTCTCTGATCGGGGTGAAACTTGGCATGCGGTTGTGATTAGATATAGCCAGGCCGCCTGTCGAATTTCGTCGCGATCGGAGTTCGTCTGGTACCTGAACGGTCGATCGTAGCGGCACCATATTCGGTCTATTGTCGGACGTTTCGGTATTTTAAACACTGTCGCCGGGCTGCCCGTTTTCCCTCTCATCTCCGGCTAGCCTCTCTGCACAGTGCATCGACCCTACGCGCAGCCCAGTCCGAAAACCTCCTGGAACCCGAACCCTACGATCATGACCGTTGGGTCCGGATCAACCCCGTTTTACCGCAAACCATCTTCGGTTTGTCCATTGGACCCTAACCAATTTTATCGGGACCGTTCGATTATGATCGGAGGGCCCTAAGCTAGTTTCTTTTCTTATATGGACCAACCCTAGCCCTAGACAGAGAAACCTCCTAGTTTTCCTCCCGCGCCGCCACCCTGTGTCTCCCACCTCGAGATCGTCCCGATCCAAAAATCCATGCCCAAGCCCCAATCCCCTCTGCTTCTCCAGCTTCTCCAGTGCCTCGCCTCTGCGACCTGGACGCATCCATCAACCTCAGCCGCCTCGTCCGCATGACCATAAGAGCAGAAGCTCCTGCAGGCACGCATCGCCAGAAGCGGTCTCGTCCCTCATGCCAGGCGACCCGGGTCCTCTCTCCTCCATGCCGGGAACCTCCTCCTCTTGATTCCCTCTCTTCCGTGATCTCTTTTCTTATTTTTTTGTCTTCCTTAGGATCTCCTCGCTGTGCCTGGGAACCAGCAGGTTCAGCAACACCGCAGGTGCAGTAGCTCTGCCAACAACAGTTGGATCTGGCCATGTGATGCATGAACCGCAACATCCCTCCGCCGCCGAAGCTCGATGCCATGGTCTTCCCCGTCGCCGTACGGCCAGCACGTCGAGAATTGCCGGAGCTCCTCCATGCCGCGGCAACGGCAGCCGAGGCCTCGCGCCCGAGCCCCCTCGCTCTCCTCATAGGACCGGCAGCCGCCGGCAACCGAACCAGCTGTCCAGGACCCCGCGTTCCTTCGATCCCCTTCCCCTCGTTTCCCTCTCCACCTGCTATCTCCCTCATCTCATCCCTCTCTCATGTGTTTTGATTTAGGAATTCAGAACCGTATGCCACAACAATGGAGCCAGCCATGGGAGTACTTCGAGTTGCTGAACCTTGTCGCCTCCGACCAACAGCAGGTCAACCGCAGCCTCGCCCCGTGCTTCTCCATGTCCGCCATGACCCTGCTCCGGCCGGCCACCGGTGACCTCCAGGATGATCCCCTTGTCTCTGCGTCCTTTCTCTATGTCAGGAACAGAACGGAATCCCGCTGCACCCATGGAGCTCCCTCGTCTGGACCGCCACGAGCCCCGCTGTCACCGGGAATGGAGCAGGTGCTCCCGGATCTGCCCATCCCGCTGGCGCCCCGCTGAAGCTAGGAGCCAACCCATGGCCGCCCAGACCTGCATCCTCGATCTGGCACACAGAGCATCCCTGTTTGTGTTACAGTTTTCTTAGATTCGCGCCATGGTATGTTCATTTCATCCTAAACCCATGCTTTGTCATAAGTTGCTTGCTAGTGGAGCTGGTCATTCCCGTGTGCAATCCTCCGAGAGGTGCAGAGTTCGAATCCCATGTCACCCATTATTTTGCAGATGTTTTTGTTTTGCACTTCCTCAGCAGATTGGGCCTAATTCTGCGTGGGCTGCTGCTCTAAGTTGCAATCCGGCCCAGTTATTTTTTTTACTCGCTGCGATTTGTCTTTTATTTCAGGTTTTCTAATAATTTCACAAAAAGCATTGATTTTCAAAAGAGGGTAGTTTCTAAACCGTGCATCGGATCGGAGTGAGTTATATGTGGTTTTTGACTAGAATTTTGCGTAGAGTATTATTTTCCAACTCTCATGCATAATTAGAACTGTTTAGTGTGTTGTTTGCATCGGTTTTCATGCCGACGTGTTGGAAACGGTTTAGGACGTAACTATTTGTCCGTAGCTCCGTTGGAGTTGTGCTATATATGTAAATGGACCAGAACGACGAGTAGAATCACGTGAACCACTTAGTTTTGCTGTTTAACAAACTTAAAATGTGATTAGGACAAATATGGACAGAATTAGAATTTAACACGTGGGGTCATCTCGGAGATGCTCTAAGTTGTTTCCGACCTCATTTAAAATGTCTAGATAGGTAGTTTAATTTCCGCTTCACCTCTTGCATGTTTAACCACATTTAATATTGCTGTGTATTTAATTGGGATAGAACTAAATAAATTAACGTGGAGTTTCGTCAATATGCAACTCGTTGCATATCGAACTTCACTTAATGTGTAGTGTTTGATTGTTGTGATTGTCATGCCTTGCATTAGACCGTTCATGCATCATATGTGTCTTGCATCGTGTGGTGAATATCGTGTGTTGATGCTTGTTTCCGTTTCCCTCTGTCTCGATAGAGTTCCGCAAGCGTGTCGGATGTGAGGACCGTTCGACTACGTCGGTTCGTCTGCTTCACGGAGTCATTCTTCTTCTCACCGGGATCTCAGGCAAGATGATCATTTCCCCAGATCCCATTACTATCATTGCCATGCTAGTTATTTCGATGCTATCGCTTATGTCTCGTTTCCTACCACATGTTAAATATCAGCCTCTCAACAATGCCATGTTAACCTTCAACCTGGTCGACCTAGCAAACCACTGATTGGCTATGTTACTGCTTGCTTAACCCTGTGTTAGCGTTGCTAGTTGCAGGTGCAATTGCTTCCATGTGAAAGCACGGGTTCCTTGTGATATCACCATATTAAATGATATTTAATTTAATGCACCTATATACTTGGTAAAAGGTGGAAGGCTCGGCCTTTCTAGCCTGGTGTTTTGTTCCACCTTTGCCCCCTTAGTTACCGGCTACCGGTGTTATGTTCCATAATTGATTGCTCCTAACACGATCGGGGTTGTTATGGGGATCCCCTTGATAATTCGCTTTAGATTAAAGCTGGTCTGGCAAGGCCCAACTTTGGTACTACATCTGCATAATCACCTAATAATAATGCATAGGGACCCGTCGGCACCCGCGGACTATTTTAATCAACCCCCGGGCCAGTGCTCCTCATGAGTGTTGGTCCAAAACAGAGCACCGTGCGGGGCCACCGCGAGGAAACTCGAGGTTTGGTACCCGTACGCTTCGCTTATCCGTCGTGTCCTGAGAACGAGGTACGCGACTCCTATCGGGATCGTCGACACGTCGGGCGGCCTTGCTGGATTAGTTTTACCTTTGACGAGATATCTTGTGCATCGGGATTCCGGTGATGCTTTGGGTAATCTCAGAGTTGAGGTTTTCTACTAGGGAATCCAACGAGATCGCGAGCTTCATGATTGAGGATTTCTATGCGGCTTGTGGTAATTTGTGATGGACTAGTTGGAGCACCCCTGCAGGGTTAAATCTTTCGGAAAGCCGTGCCCGCGGTTATGTGGCAACGTGGAAGCTTTGTTTAACACTGGTTCTAGATAACTTGAAGTTAACTTAATTAAAATATGCCAACTGTGTGCGTAACCGTGACTGTCTCTTTCGTGAGTTCCTTCTCCGATCGAGGACACGGTGGGGTTATGTATGACGTAGGTAGGTGTTCAGGATCATTCATTTGATCAACTATAGTTCACGTCCGTTATGCGTAGATCTTCCCCCTCTTATTTCTTGTACTCGTAAGTTTAGCCACCAAATATATGCTTAGCCGCTGCTGCAACCTCACCACTTAACCATGCCTCACCCATTAAGCTTTGCTAGTCTTGATACCTTTGGAAATGAGATTGCTAAGTCCCCTGTGGCTCACAGATTACTACAACACCAGTTGCAGGTATAGGTAAAGGTTACTTGCCACGAGCGCGTTGATTGTTCATTTGGAGTTGCTTCTTCTTCTTCTTCTTCATCGGTCTAGGATGGGTTCCAGGCCGGTAGCCTGGGATAGCAAGGATGGACGTCGTTCTTGTTTTGTCGTTTGTTTTCGTCCGTAGTCGGACCCTGCTCTTACTCTTGATGATTATGTAATGTGCTGATGTGACTCTGATGTAGCTTGTGGCGAGTGTAAGCCAACTCTATATATATCTCTTCTTTTCAGTACATGTACTTGTAACGATATCCATTCTTGCGACACGACGAGATGCGCTTCTATCCTTGACGAGGCCCTCTTGCCAAATTGAGGATAGGGTCGCATCTTGGGCGTGACAAGTTGGTATCAGAGCAAGGACCGACCTAGGAGCCCCCTTGATTGATCGAACTTGGCCGAGTCGAGTCTAGTGAAAATCTATTTGAGTCTTAGTTATATATCGGAGAGTAGGATTCTTTTTTGTCCTCTTCTATGCTCTCGTGAGGAATCTTGACGTAATATTTTAATTCTACTCCTCTTCTCACTCAAATTTTTTTAGGATCACGCGGATATTCTTGGGGTCTATATGATGCCGATGTGACGGAGTTCTGTCTTGGTGCCTCCTGTCTGACTTGATCTTCTTCCGGGGAGTTGAGCTCCAGGGGATTCTCGAGCACATCATTATCATTCAGATTTCTTAGTATCTCAGGACGAAGGATGTTCGTAATTGCTTCAATACTAGTAGTGGCGAGATAACCCCGATGTCCCTAGTACTGGTGCATATTGTTCGGGGGTACTGCCATACTTTGTATCATTGTGATCACGAGGGTCTGTTGTAGATGAAGGTCCTAGATTCTGGTCGTGTGTTGACGGATGTGATACAGGTGACGGGTTAGTTTAGGAGTTGTGCGAAATACTCCTTGTATCCGTGTACCAGATTGCATGACCAGATATTTCGGGAATTCATAGGTGGGAATTCAAGTAGCTACTTATAGGACATTCTTCCAACAAATACATGATGTTAGGTTGGGTTCGACATCTAGTGGATTCGTTTCTTCATGGTCGACTTACAGCGGTACACGTTGTGTCTTAAAGAGTCCTTGTAGCTTGCTACGACTCGGGGACGCTTCGTATGTCGGGTGCACTACTTTGCACTTGATGGCTACTGTAAAATCGTGCCCGTGCGATCCTGTCCACGAAAATATCGGACGAAATCTTTCTCATGAGTTTGTTCTGGCTTGTTTCATAAGCCTCATCCTTTGTTTTGTTGAATATGGTAATTCAAGTTGTTTCGATGTCAAGTGGTGATTTCAGATCTTTTCTAAGCAGTGTTCTCATATTTTTATGTGAGAATGCAAATTCTTTTGTTCATTCAAATCATCTTATCAATTCTTGTCAACAGGAGTCACCGTATCAGTTCTTTTCCAACCGGTGTGTTTCTCTTCAAATGAATTCCATCCTCTCCTATTTTGCAAGATCATTCTCTGAATTATTTCCGGAGTTTATCTCATCTGTCCCAAGTTGTCTTTGTTTTTCCCGCCCTCCCACCCTTTTTGTTCAGGGATTCAATTTTCATCCAAGAGTTTTCTCTTCGTTGTGCTTCCGCTGTCTGTTCTTTCTCTCTTATCCGGTGATTCATCGTGAAGATTCCCAGGAGCTTCATGTTCATCCTTATTCATTCTTGTCATCTTTTCCGATGAATTCAATTCAGTTGTCCGTGTTCATCATATCCTTTTCATCCTTGTAATTATTTCCTATGTTGGAATTTTTTATCAGTCTAGTTTCTTGTTGTTATTTCTCTCTATTCTATCCGGAGCATTGAAGTTATCTCAGAATTCTTGTTCTCAATTCTTTAATTGTTTCGGGGTGCTAACCTCATCTAGTTCTCTTCATACCGGTGCAATATCTATCGTTCTAGCAATCTTTTCAATGGTGGTTTCTTTGAGTGGGCCCATAACCCACAGGTTTTCCCAGGATCTTTCCTGACTCTTCTAATCTTTCCGGAGATCTTTAATTCTTTTTAACTATGACATAAGTATGAATTTCATCAGTCATGCCCCTTCTCCAAGGCCTATTTGAACTAAATCTCATATTTGGCTCAACCTTTCATTCTTCATTATTCCGGAGTGTCTCAGCTATTCTTGGTGTTGTTCCTCGTCATCATTCTCCCTTGCAAATTCGAAGGAGTGTTTCTCTCAGTCTTTTTCCATTCTTGTGAAGATTGTCATCTCAGCTTCATGTTATCCTCTCATTTGTTGTCAATCATGAGTAATCTCTTTCTTGCTATCCGGTGCGTTTCTGAGTTGTTTTTTATTTCTCGTTCCTCCGAAGGCCATCATTTCAGAAGATTCTTCATTCTCATCTTTCAGCTTTCATCCTCGATTCTTCTCAATTGTTGTCTCTTCGTTCGTCTCTCGATTATCCGGTGCCTTGTTCTAGCTTTATTTCAGGTGGATCATGATCTCTTCATTCTCATGTATCTCCATTAATTCTTGGTATCCCCATTTAATCCAATTCTCACCTGTGCTTCCTTCAATTATGCCTCAAGTGGTGCTTATATCTCTATGCATCTTCAAGATTCATTTCTAGTAGAATAAGTTGTATGCTAGATCCGTTGTTTGTCATCAATTTAATTTGATGAAGGATAAGCATAACATAATTCTTATTCTTGTTCATAGTAACCTGAATTCTTCTTCCGGAGTGGCTCATGGTTTCAAGTCTTTTCTCAGTGTGCTTATCTTTTCTTTTCCGGAGTTCCAAGTTTTATCAAGTATCTCTTTGTGAGGCATCATCTAAATCTTGGCAAGGTCATAATCTTATTCCTGCTACCTTCATATCTTTTCATCATTCATTTGTATACGGTGGTCCTTCATGGTGGTTCATCAAGGTATCAATTCATTCTCAAAGTGTTCTTCAAGATTCTTGTTGGAGAACCTCAAGTATGCGTTCTCTTGCATTCCCAAGTGCATTTGTTCTTCCTTTATCCTTTGAGGTGGTAGTATAGCCTTCTCTTTAGTGTAGGAGTCTCAAAGATATTTTATTTCAAGAAGGAGATAATTAAACCCACCAATTCTTTGATCATGCAATATTTTCAACCCATGATTTCTTCATTTGAGCTATCTTGGTTTGGATTTCACCTAAAGCTTTTCCTATGGATTACGCTATCATGGTGCTTGTCATTAATCCAAGTTCTCAATGTATCCTCTTAGTGTAAGTTTGTTCATATCTTGTTTCTCCCAATCTATCCTTGTTTCTTTTAGTGGTTGTTTGTCACCTCATATTTGTTGAGATGATTTCCATAAGCCCACTACTATCTTGTCTTTTCGTTGTTGGTTTTCTAACCACTACGTCAATTCTATGACCGAGGGCTCTTCTATTCTATTGTGATGGTAGTTGTCATTCTCTCTTCATTCTCTTCTTCCGCTTGAGCTAGTTCCTATTCTATTGTTCCGGAGGCATTGTGATGTTGCTCATTTGGGTCAATCTTGTTGTTCTATCAAGATCATGGTCTTTCCTTGCTCTATTTAGTTGTTTTTTATGAATATTGTCTATTTCTTCCATCTTATCAAAAAAAAATTGTCCCATTTTCCTACCGAAGTGCTGCCGAAATTTTCCGTGAATTCTTGCTTCTTCTCTTATCATTCCTCATCTTGTTGCAACCTTCAAGGATTGTTGGTTTCACTCGTTTGTGAAAGAAGCGACTAAGTTTTTACCTCTTGTTCTTCCTCATCCTCTTCCCCCTTTCATTCTTGGATCTCGGGGCGAGATCCTCTTGTAGTGTAGGAGAGTTGTGACAGCCCGATGCCGACGTTCCAGAAGATTCCCCTCTCTTTCCGTTTTCGTCGTGTGTCTATTTATATTGGTCGCATCATCACCGCATCATGCGCATCATATGCATTGCACCGGCATCTCATTGCCGCAGTTTTCAAACTTGCATTCGTTAGTAGTTGCCGGTTCTCGTCGTTGTCTGTTCTGAATCCGACCGCACACGCACGCGCCCGCGGCACTGTCGAAACCCTGTTTTTAAAGTGTGCGTATAACTTTCTCTGATCGGGGTGAAACTTGGCATGCGGTCGAGATTAGATATAGCCAGGCCACCTGTCGAATTTCGTCGCGATCGGAGTTTGTCTGGTACCTGAACGGTCGATCGTAGCGGCACCGTATTCGGTCTATTGTCGGACGTTTCGGTATTTTAAACACTGTCGCCGGGCTGCCCATTTTCCCTCTCATCTCCGGCTAGCCTCTCTGCACAGTGCATCGACCCTACGCGCAGCCCAATCCGAAAACCTCCTGGAACCCGAACCCTACGATCATGACCGTTGGGTCCGGATCAACCCCGTTTTACCGCAAACCGTCTTCGGTTTGTCCATTGGACCCTAACATATTTTATCGTGACCGTTCGATTACGATCGGAGGGCCCTAAGCTAGTTTCTTTTCTTATATGGACCAACCCTAGCCCTAGACAGACAAACCTCCTAGTTTTCCTCTCGCGCCGCCACCCTGTGTCTCCCACCTCGAGATCGTCCCGATCCAAAAATCCATGCCCAAGCCCCAATCCCCTCTGCTTCTCCAGCTTCTCCAGTGCCTCGCCTCTGCGACCTGGACGCATCCATCAACCTCAGCCTCCTCGTCCGCGTGACCATAAGAGCAGAAGCTCCTGCAGGCACGCATCGCCAGAAGCGGCCTCATCCCTCATGCCAGGCGACCCGGGTCCTCTCTCCTCCATGCCGAGCACCTCCTCCTCTTGATTCCCTCTCTTCCCTGATCTCTTTTCTTATTTTTTTTGTCTTCCTTAGGATCTCCTTGCTGTGCCTGGGAACCAGTAGGTTCAGCAACACCGCAGGTGCAGTAGCTCTGCCAACAACAGTTGGATCTGGCCATGTGATGCATGAACCGCAACATCCCTCCGCCGCCGAAGCTTGATGCCATGGTCTTCCCCGTCGCCGTACGACCAGCACGTCGAGAATTGCCGGAGCTCCTCCATGCCGCGAAAACGGCAGCCGAGGCCTCGCGCCCGAGCCCCCTCGCTCTCCTCATAGGACCGGCAGCCGCCGACAACCGAACCAGCTGTCCAGGACCCCGTGTTCCTTCGATCCCATTCCCCTCGTTTCCCTCTCCACCTGCTCTCTCCCTCATCTCATCCCTCTCTCATGTGTTTTGATTCAGGAATTCAGAACCGTATGCCACAACAATGGAGCCAGCCATGGGAGTACTTCGGGTTGCTGAACCTTGTCGCCTCCGACCAACAGCAGGTCAACCGCAGCCTCGCCCCGTGCTTCTCCATGTCCGCCATGACCCTGCTCCGGCCGGCCACCGGTGACCTCCAGGATGATCCCCTTGTCTCTGCGTCCTTTCTCTATGTCAGGAACATAACGGAATCCCGCTGCACCCATGGAGCTCCCTCGTCTGGACCGCCACGAGCCCCGCTGTCACCGGGAATGGAGCAGGTGCTCCCGGATCTGCCCATCCCGCTGGCGCCCCGCTGAAGCTAGGAGCCAACCCATGGCCGCCCAGACCTGCATCCTCGATCTGGCACACAGAGCATCCCTGTTTGTGTTACAGTTTTCTTAGATTCGCGCCATGGTATGTTCATTTCATCCTAAACCCATGCTTTGTCATAAGTTGCTTGCTAGTGGAGCTGGTCATTCCCGTGTGCAATCCTCCGAGAGGTGCAGAGTTCGAATCCCATGTCACCCATTATTTTGCAGATGTTTTTGTTTTGCACTTCCTCAGCAGATTGGGCCTAATTCTGCGTGGGCTGCTGCTCTAAGTTGCAATCCGGCCCAGTTATTTTTTTTACTCGCTGCGATTTGTCTTTTATTTCAGGTTTTCTAATAATTTCACAAAAAGCATTGATTTTCAAAAGAGGGTAGTTTCTAAACCGTGCATCGGATCGGAGTGAGTTATATGTGGTTTTTGACTAGAATTTTGCGTAGAGTATTATTTTCCAACTCTCATGCATAATTAGAACTGTTTAGTGTGTTGTTTGCATCGGTTTGCATGCCGACGTGTTGGAAACGGTTTAGGACGTAACTATTTGTCCGTAGCTCCGTTGGAGTTGTGCTATATATGTAAATAGACCAGTACGACGAGTAGAATCACGTGAACCACTTAGTTTTGCTGTTTAACAAACTTAAAATGTGATTAGGACAAATATGGACAGAATTAGAATTTAACACGTGGGGTCATCTCGGAGATGCTATAAGTTGTTTCCGACCTCATTTAAAATGTCTAGATAGGTAGTTTAATTTCCGCTTCACCTCTTGCATGTTTAACCACATTTAATATTGCCGTGTATTTAATTGGGATAGAACTAAATAAATTAACGTGGATTTTCGTCAATATGCAACTCGTTGCATATCGAACTTCACTTAATGTGTAGTGTTTGATTGTTGTGATTGTCATGCCTTGCATTAGACCGTTCATGCATCATATGTGTCTTGCATCGTGTGGTGAATATCGTGTGTTGATGCTTGTTTCCATTTCCCTCTGTCTCGATAGAGTTCCGCAAGCGTGTCGGATGTGAGGACCGTTCGACTACGTCGGTTCGTCTCCTTCACGGAGTCATTCTTCTTCTCACCGGGATCTCAGGCAAGATGATCATTTCCCCAGATCCCATTACTATCATTGCCATGCTAGTTATTTCGATGCTATCACTTATGTCTCGTTGCCTACCACATGTTAAATATCAGCCTCTCAACAATGCCATGTTAACCTTCAACCTGTTCGACCTAGCAAACCACTGATTGGCTATGTTACTGCTTGCTTAACCCTGTGTTAGCGTTGCTAGTTGCAGGTGCAGTTGCTTCCATGTGAAAGCATGGGTTCCTTGTGATATCACCATATTAAATGATATTTAATTTAATGCACCTATATACTTGGTAAAAGGTGGAAGGCTCAGCCTTTCTAGCCTGGTGTTTTGTTCCACCTTTGCCCCCTTAGTTACCGGCTACCGGTGTTATGTTCCATAATTGAGCGCTCCTAACACGATCGGGGTTGTTATGGGGATCCCCTTGATAATTCGCTTTAGATTAAAGCTGGTCTGGCAAGGCCCAACTTTGGTACTACATCTGCATAATCACCTAATAATAATACATAGGGACCCGCCGGCACCCGTGGACTATTTTAATCAACCCCCGGGCCAGTGCTCCTCATGAGTGTTGGTCCAAAACAGAGCACCGTGTGGGGCCACCGCGAGGAAACTCGAGGTTTGGTACCCGTACGCTTCGCCTATCCGTCGTGTCCTGAGAACGAGGTACGTGACTCCTATCGGGATCGTCGACACATCGGGCGGCCTTGCTGGATTAGTTTTACCTTTGACGAGATATCTTGTGCATCGGGATTCCGGTGATGCTTTGGGGAATCTCAGAGTTGAGGTTTTCCACTAGGGAATCCAACGAGATCGCGAGCTTCATGATTGAGGATTTCTATGCGGCTTGTGGTAATTTGTGATGGACTAGTTGGAGCACCCCTGAAGGGTTAAATCTTTCAGAAAGCCGTGCCCATGGTTATGTGGCAACGTGGAAGCTTTGTTTAACACTGGTTCTAGATAACTTGAAGTTAACTTAATTAAAATATGCCAACTGTGTGCGTAACCGTGACTGTCTCTTTCGTGAGTTCCTTCTCCGATCGAGGACACGGTGGGGTTATGTCTCACGTAGGTAGGTGTTCATGATCATTCATTTGATCAACTATAGTTCACGTCCGTTATGTGTAGATCGTCCCCCTCTTATTTCTTGTACTCGTAAGTTTAGCCACCAAATTTATGCTTAGCCGCTGCTGCAACCTCACCACTTAACCATGCCTCACCCATTAAGCTTTGATAGTCTTGATACCTTTGGAAATGAGATTGCTGAGTCCCCTGTGGCTCACAGATTACTACAACACCAGTTGCAGGTACAGGTAAAGATTACTTGCCGCGAGCGCGTTGATTGTTCATTTGGAGTTGCTTCTTTTTCTTCTTCTTCTTCATCGATCTAGGATGGGTTCCAGGCCGGCAGCCTGGGATAGCAAGGATGGACGTCGTTCTTCTTTTGTCGTTTGTTTTCGTCCGTAGTCGGACCCTGTTCTTACTCTTGATGATTATGTAATGTGCTGATGTGACTCTGATGTAGCTTGTGGCGAGTGTAAGCCAACTCTATATATATCTCTTCTTTTCAGTACATGTACTTATAACGATATCCATTCTTGCGACACGACGAGATGCGCTTCTATCCCTGACGAGGCCATCGTGCCAAATTGAGGATAGGGTCGCATCTTGGGCGTGACACTATGTTGATTTTGTTTCAACTACATGCATGAACATGCGCCAAGTCAAGCCACTTGAAACATTCAAAGGAGAATACCATCCTATCATACTACATCAAAGTCATCTCAAAATCTATGTTGGCAATCGAGACAAACTATTATAAGCTCTCAACTGAATAAGCATGGCATCAGAAACTATGATATCTAAGTTGTCATTGCAAACATGGTTCTCTCACAACAAAGCTAAATCTGGGTCGACAAGCTAGTCATATTTACAAAAAAAAATAGATAGAGTTCATACCAGCTTTTCAGTCTCAGTCACTTCATCATATATCATCATTGTTGCCTTTCATTTGCACGATCGAACAATGAAAACGATAATAAGCGCATTGGACTAAGCTGAATCTGCACGCAAACACAAAGGAGAAGACAAAATAATATGGCTCTTTGAAAGCTAAACAGGTAAGCATGTAAGAACCACTAAGCATTGTAACCAATATCTTCTACCTTGACACAAAGAAAAAGAAAACTATTTACACGGGAAAGCTCCCAACAAGCAAAAGAAGAAATAAAAATCTTTTTGGGTTTTCTCAAAAGGACACAAAACAAGAAAACAAGAAAAAGAAAAGAAACTACCATGGATAATACAGTGGCAAAGTGTAAACACCGGCTAACAGAGTGAAAGCATAAGCATGAATATAAAGTCGGTGAGAACACGTACTCCCCCAAGCTTAGGATTTTGGCCTAGCTTGGTCTACTCCCATGGTGGGAAATAACCAGCTCCAGGATACTCTGGAGCAGACTGTGGATGGCCACTGCTGTGTGAGCTCCTCTGGCTCCCACTGATAAACTGGCATCTGGTACTCGACTGGCGGCTCGGGCACGGGCGCCTGTGGTTGGGCCAAACCCCAATATGCGTAGATGTCCACGGGCATAATAGTGTACCTTCCTGCATGAAGATCAAACAAATAAGGAACAGGCAAAGTAATAGTCTCCCGAGTACCGTGACTAAACACCAGGTTATAAATCATCCGTCTACTAACATCTCTATCCACAAAATCATGGTGAACCATGCTGTCATAATCCAGATATCTCTCAGGGAGAAGCATCTCTCCTTCCTCTCCCAGTCTAATGGGTATCTCAAAGTGTCTGGCAAGACGGGTAGCATAGATACCTCCATAGACGACACCCTTGGAACGGTTCAGGTTCAACCGTTGAGCGACTATAGCGCCCAAGCTATAAGTCTTATCGTTATAAAGGCCTTCGTGCAAAACCGCGAGGTCTGGAGAACTAAGTGATCCAGCCTCCCCACGGCCAATCAAACATTTTCCCACAAATAGTGAGAAGTACCGAAGCACAGGAAAATTTATGCGAGCAATTCTAGCGCGAGACACTCCTCTCTCCTCTCCAACAGCAATGGAACCAATGAAATCCTCCAAGTCCCGTGGACGAGGGTCATGGATATCCCCAACATAAGGTAATTTGCATACATTGCAAAAGTCCTGCATCGTCATACACTGGGGAATATAGTAAATCATGAACTCAACCATGAGAGGATTCTTCCTCGGATAAAAGTTGAAGCTTTGAACGAAAATATTGGTGAGGAGGAGATATTGTGGGCACTTATCTTCAACAAACGCAGTAAGACCTGCGTTCTCCACCAAGTAATAAAAGTATTCATAAAGTCCGGCAGCGCGCAAAAATTCATCACTTGGCCACTCGCACGCTCGAACTTCTGTGACTCGAGGGACTACATACTTGGGGTGGTTCTTCTCATCCTCCTTGTGGTTACGGTTTCAAGAGCCTCTCAAGAACCTCCTCATCTTTTCCTTTTTCTAGCTCTGAAAAATTCTGAAATTTTTAGAGACTTCGAAAAAAAGTGAATAAGGATTAACCCAACTTGTAGCAACTACTCCTACTAGTGCCTAGAGACCGTATCACACGCTAAAACCACTGGGGACCAGCTAAAATCAACTTTTGTAGCACAAGAACAGGGTCATCAAGGTAGCAAGAATTCGCGAAGGATAAAGCACTAGAGCAAAAACTAATTGGACCAATGGAGGAGTCACTTACCAAGGAGTAATTTCCCCAAAATAGTTCGGAGAATGGTGCTTTGAGCAAGGAGATCAAAAATCACAGCCAAATGAGCAAGAACACGGGTTTGAGCTGCGAAACAATTTTTTCTGGAGGTGGAAGAAGAGGCTGGGAGCTGGAATGAGTGGATGGGGTGCCTGTGGGCCACACAAGCTTGCACCCTGCCACCAGGGGGTAGGTGGCGGTGGGGGGGCCTTGTGGCCCACTGGTCAGGCCCCCTGACCAGCTCTCAGGCCTAGAAATTTTCAAAAATTCCAGAAACAATCATACTAAATTTTCAGGACCATCGGAGAACTTTTATTTTCGAGGTAGTTTTCTCCGGGACGCTAAAACAGAAAACAGGAAAAGCTAAACTAATCCTATCATATTTCTTCTAAGCAATAGAAAATGAAGACTCAAAACAAAGGTATGTGACTCTCTGATTCATCCGTTTCATGGTCATCGGAAGAAATCCGTCAATGGGGTTGATCAAGTCCTTATGACAAAACCTTCTCGGATCGCAAGAGAGTACGGAGAATTTTCGAATAGCCACTAAGTCACCTCAATGGGGATATGAATCTCCCCAACAAGAAAATCATACTTCATCTTGACACGAGGGATAGGGCATTCAAAGCTCCCAATAAGAATCGATGAAGTCTTTTCAATAGCATTGATGCAATGTACTGGACATCGTTTCTTCGGAAAGTGCACTCTGGGCTCGTTACCGTTCACATGGAAAGTGAAATTGCCTTTGTTGCAATCTATAACAGCCCCTGCGGTGTTTAAAAAGGGTCTTACGAGGATGATAGCCATGGCATCGTCCTCGGGAATATCCAACATAACAAAGTCTGTTAAGATAGTGGTGTTAGCAACCACAACAGGCACATCCTCGCAAATGCTGATAGGAAAAGCAGTTGATTTGTTGGCCATTTGAAGAGAAATTTCAGTGGGTGTCAACTTATCCAACTCAAGTCTACGATAAAGAGAGAGCGGCATAACCTTAACACCGGCTCCAAGGTCACATAAGGACGTTCTTACGTAGTTTCCTTTAATGGAGCAAGGTATAGTGGGCACTCCGGGATCACCAAGTTTCTTAGGAGTTCCACCTTCGAAAGTGTAATTGGCAAGCATGGTGGAGATCTCAAGATCTGGTATCTTCCGTCTATTAGTCACGATATCTTTCATGTACTTGCCATACGGATACATCTTGAGCATATCAGTTAACCGCATCTGCAGAAAGACGGGTCTTATCAACTCAATGAAGCGCTCAAAATCATCATCATCCTTTTTCTTGGATGGCTTAGGAGGAAAGGGCATAGATCTCTGAACCCATGGCTCTCTTTCTTTACCATGCTTCCTAGCAGTAAAGTCATTCTTGTCGTATCTCTTAGGTTCTGGATTATCAGGATTAACCGTAGGTTCAATCTCCACATCCTCATCATGGCTAGGTTGAGCATTATTATGAACATCACTGTCCACATTGTCACCAGGTTCATGTTCATCGCGTGATTGTGTTTCTGCATCAGACACAGAAATATCATTAGGTTCTTCAGGTGTGACAGTATTTGGTGAACTGGCGTGCAGGTTTCTATCATCCTTCTTCTTCTCCTTAGGATGACTAGGTGTATCAGCCTTGATTCCTTGAGAATATTGATCAATTCTCTTAGGATGACCTTTAGGATACAAAGGTTCCTGAGTCATTTTTCCTCCTCTAGTAATGACTCTGACAGAGTTGTCATTTAATTCATTGATCAAGTCATTCTGAGCTTTAAGTACTTGTTCTACCTGAGTAGTAATCATAGAGGCATGTTTACTCAGAAGCTTCAAGGCGTTGACATTTCTGTCTACACAAGCACTTAAAAGGCTAAGCATACGAGCACTTTGTTCCAAATGTCTGCTAACATAATCATCGAAACTCTGTTGTTTGGCAACAAAGTTATCAAATTCATCAAAGCATAGGCTAGCAGGTTTATCAAAAGGAATATCACTCTCATCAAACCTACGCAGAGAATTGACTTCTACTACCTGTATCGGGTTATCGAGACCATGGATCTCTTCGATAGGTGGTAGATTTTTTACATCTTCAGATCTAATGCCTTTCTCTTGCATAGATTTCTTGGCTTCTTACATATCTTCGGGACTGAGGAATAGAATACCTCTTTTCTTAGGAGTTGGCTTAGGAGGTGGTTCGGGAATAGTCCAAGCATTATCGTTGATCAAGAGGTTATTCAGTAGGGTCTCAGCTTGTTCTACAGTTCGTTCCCTAAAAACACAACCGGCACAACTATCTAGGTGGTCTCTAGAGGCATCGGTAAGTCCGTTATAGAGGATATCAAGTATCTTGTTCTTCTTAAGAGGGTGATCAGGCAAAGCATTCTGCAGCTGGACGAGCCTCCCCCAAGCTTGTGGAAGACTCTCTTCTTGGAGTTGAGCAAAGTTGTATATTTCCTGCAAGGCAGCTTGCTTCTTATGGGCAGGGAAATATTTCTCACAGAAGTAATAGAGCATCTCCTAGGGACTACGCACACATCCAGGAGCAAGAGAGGTGAACCAGGCTTTAGCATCATCCTTTAGAGAGAAAGGAAACATCTTAAGGATATACTAGTAGCGGATCTTCTCCTCATTAGTGAAAAGGTTGGCTATTTCGGATAGTTTGGCAAGATGGGCTATGACCGTCTCAGACTCATAACCGTGAGAAGGATCAGATTCGACTAGAGAGATTATCTCAGGCTTGACAGAGAATTCATAATCCTTATCGGTGACAAAGATAGGCGAAGTGGAAAACTTCAGATCATTTTTCATCCTAACTTCCCGAGATTTTTCCTTCCACTTGAGAATTAATTTCTCAGCGTCATAGGCATCCTTACATGCAAGAAAATCCTCAACTATCTCTCCCTCCATAACGTAACCCTCAGGTATATCAGGCAATTCACATCTAGGAGAGCTAGATCTAGCAGGAGCAAAAGCAGGTTCTATCTCAATAGTATCGGTAGTTTCAGAAGCATCACAAGCATTGGCAGTAACTCTAGCAATATGAGCATCAAGGAACACTCCTAGTGGAACATCATGCAAAGGAGCATCTCTAGCAGTATCAAGCATAGCATCATCAGGCAAAATAGCATCTCTAGCATCATCACGCAAAGTAGTATCAAGCATATCATCTCTAGCAGTATCAGGCATAGCATCTCTAGCAGTATCAGGCATAGTATCAAGCATAGTATCAAGCATAGCATCATCAGGCATAGTATCAAGCATAGCATCATCAGGCATAGTATCAAGCATAGCATCTCTGGCAGTAGTATCACAAGCATCATCAAGCACATGTGACATATCAAGATTTCTAGCAGGAGGTGATGTCGCAAACTTACTCATAACTGAAGGTGAATCAAGTGCAGAGCTAAATGGCAATTCCTTACCTCCCCTCGTAGTGGAGGGCAAGACTTTGGTCTTCGGATCCTTCAGATTCTTCATAGTGATCAGCAGATATAAATCCCAAGTAACTCAGAGAATATAGCAATACCTCCCCGGCAACGGCGCTAGAAAAATGCTGACGTCAGCTGTGCTTCCCTGGCAATGGCTCCAGAAAAGGGATGATCCTGCAATCTCTGGCGTTAGCTAGACGAATGCTTATAACAATAAACCTTCTCCTGCAACGGCACCAGAAGAATGCTGATAGCACTCCCCGGCAATGAGAGTGGAAGAATGTTGTTGATGGCCCACGAGCGCGTGGGTTCGCAGCAGTTTTCGAGGGTAGAGTATTCGACCCAATTTGTTGGTTTACCAATCGGGAGGTGAGAGTATACTCTCAAGTATTAGCAGCTGAATTTGTCAGATCCAACCACACCTGAAAGAATAGTATCTGCAAGCACAATAGTAACAGCAAAGTAGCGAGTAACGGCAGTGTAACGAGCAATAGCAATGGCAAGGAACAGCAGTAGTGACAGCAATAGCAAGTAGCAACAGTAGCAAGCGACAGTAGTAGCAACAGTAGTAGCAGCAGCAACAGAGCAAAATAAGTGACAGCATTAGCAACAGTAGTAGCAGCAGAGCAAGACAAGTAACAGCAGTAGTAGGACAAACTCGTAGGCAATGGGTCGGTGATTTGTTTGGATGATATTCATCATGCAACAACTATAACACGGAGAGATATGTGGCTAGCTCCCATTCGTCAATGTGATGTAGGCATGCATTCCGTGTGTCGTCATACGTGCTTAGGGAAAAGAACTTGCATGACATCTATTGTCCATCCCTCCCGTGGCAGCAGGGTCCAAAAGGAAACTACGGGATATTAAGGTTCTCCTTTTAATAAAGAACCGGACCAACACACTAGCACTTTGTGAACACATGAACTCCTCAAACTATGATCATCACCAGGAGTGGTTCCGGTTATTGTCACTCCGGGGTTGCCGGATCATAACACATAGTAGGTATCTACAACTTGCAAGATCGGATCTAAAACACACATATATTGGTGACAACATAATAATTTCAGATCTGAAATCATGGCACTCGGGCTCTAGTCATGGCAAAGTAGTAGCAACATCAAAACTCAGAACATAGTGGATAATTGCGATCAATCCCCATCAAAACTAACTCGATTACATGATAGATCTCATCCTACTCATCACCGCCCAGCGAGCCTACGAATAGATTACTTACGAACGACAAAGAGCTTCATGGAATTGGAGAGGGAAGAAGGTTTATGATGACGATGGCGACAATTTCCCCTCTTCGGAGCCCAAGACGGACTCCAGATCTGCCCTCCAGATGAAGAACAGGTGGTGGCGGCGCCTCCGTATCGAAAACGCGACGAAAACTTCTCTTTTTATTTTTTCTGGGACGAAAGACAACTTATAGAGCTGGAATTGGGGGCGGCAGGTGCCTGTGGGCCCCACAAGCCTGCCCACCGCCACCAGGGGGTGGCGGAGCGGGGGTTTGTGGCGCACTGGCCCACCCCCTGAGGTGGAACTTGGCGCAGATATTTTTGATATTTTCCAAAACTGCTCCCCGTAAATTTTCAGGACGTTTGGAGAACTTTGATTTCTGCACACAAAAAAACACCAAGGCAATTCTGCTGAAAACAACGTTAGTCCAGGTTAGTTCCATTCAAATCATGCAAATTATAGTCCAAAACAAGGGCAAAAGAGTTTCGAAAAGTAGATACGTTGGAGACGTATCATGGAGTAGACCCTGGGTGCCATAGTGTTCACTAGAGGCTTCTCTCAAAATAGCAAGTATTACGGTGGGTGAGCAAATTACCGTCGAGCAATTGATAGAACCGTGCAAAGTCATGACGATATATAAGGCAATGATCATACATATAGCCATCACGTCCGAGACAAGTAGACCGATACTTTCTGCATCTACTACTATTACTCCACACATCGACCGCTATCTAGCATGCATCTAGTGTATTGAGTTCATGACAAACATAGTAACGCCTTAAGCAAGATGACATGATGTAGAGGGATAATCTCAAACCAATGATGAAAACCCCATCTTTTTACCCTTGATGGCAACAACACGATATGTGCCTCGCTACCCCTTCTGTCACTGGGTGAGGTCACCGCACGGTATGAACCCAAAACCCAGCACTTCTCCCATTGCAAGAATCATAGATCTAGTTGGCCAGACAAAACCCACAACTCGAAGAGAATTACAAGGATATGAAATCATGCATAAGAGAGATCAGAAGAAACTCAAATAAGATTCATAGATAATCTGATCATAAATCCACAATTCATCGGATCTCGACAAACAGACCGCAAAAGAAGATTACATCGGATAGATCTCCATGAAGATCATGGAGAACTTTGTATTGAAGATCCAAGACAGATAAGAAGCCATCTAGTTACTAGCTATGGACCCGTAGGTCTATGGTGAACTACTCACGCATCATAGGAGAGGTCATGGTGTTCATGAAGAAGCCCTCCTTATCCAAATCCCCCCCCCCAGCAGGGCACCAGAACGTGCCCCAGATGGGATCTTGCGAAGACAGAAGCTTGCGGCGGCGGAAAAGTACTTTCGATGATCTCCTGATTTTTTGTGGAATTTTTGGGGATATATAGGCGCAAACCCTAGGGCAAAGGAGGTCCAGGGGGCCCACAAGCCTGTGGGCCGCGGCCTCCCCCTGGCCTCGGGGTGAGGGCTTGTGGGCCCCCCTGCCTTGGCTCTCAAGTCTCCTGATCTTCTTCCGTTACGGAAAAAATATTTTCGGGGATTTTATTCCGTTTGGACTCCATTTCAAAATCTCCTCTGAAAGGGGTCAAAAACATGAAAAAAAACAGGAACTGGCACGTGGCACTGAGTTAATAAGCTAGTCTCAAAAAATATATAAAAGGCATGCAAAACATCCAAAGTTTGACAAGATAATAGCATGAAACCATCAAAAATTATAGATACGTTGGAGACGTATCAGGCTCCCGTGATGATATTTACGTCTCCTCCTACGCCCATAGTGGCAACCTCAGCTGTGACTATAGCGGCAGGCTTCGTGGTCTCTAACGACGTCGACGCTGCCATGGAGTTTGAGCACACGGTGATGACCTACGGTGCCACCACTGGATGTTGATGCTGCTACCTCAGCTGTGACCTACGGTGCCACCACTGGATGTTGATGCTGCTACCAAGATGATGACTATCGAGGAGGGGCTGACTAGTCTAGAGATTAAGGCTGAAGTCAATGGCTTCTTTGCCGAGTCTACTTAGCCCACCTCGTTAGCGATCATGATTCCGTGATTTCAGACAATGCATTCGAATAAATTTGATTTGGTTGTAAGCTCTATGAGAGCACAAAACTTATTCTTTATTTCATGACGCTTGGATGACATTTATATCATTCATTTATTTCATTATTTATACATGATAGTATGTTATGTTCTGAAATATGTGCACTTATTATTAATGTATGTTCTTCCTCGTTACATTAATTAGATGTCATATTTTAGAACGCGTGTGGCGCCCGAATGGAGGAAACGTTCCTTGCTGATAGTGCCACTACACTGTAACATCCCAAAATTATAAATTTTGGAATGTTAATATAATTATTATATTGATTGTTTGTTTGTTTGCTGAGTGATTGAAACTTGTGTGAAATTTGAAACTTTTCGAAACTTTCGAATGAGAGGGAATAAAATGACTTTCCCCTTCTCCGGTGAATTCAAATTAAAGCTTTTAAAAGCAACGAGAGAAGATGACATGACTTCTTCAATTATAAAGAATTTGAACGGAGATGTTTGCACTCGAATTTCCTTGCATTTCCATTTGTTTTTCTTCGTGCAACAAAATGCCGGGAAATGCATTCTGTCAAACAGAAAAGAGCGGAGGAACATGACCCTCAAATACCCGGGCATTTTGAATGTTATTTGCAACCTCAAACTTAGAGGATCATTTGAAAATTATTTGCAAAAAGAAATAATACTTTTAGGGATTTTGGAAAAATAATTTGTTCTAAAGTTTTTATTTTGGCTTTAAAAAAATGTTATTCGGGTAGAGATTCTTTTTCTGATTTTTTTGATATATTATACCATATATTAATATTTTGATTTACTTTCTTTTTTGTCATTTTATTTTCTGTTTTGGAAAAACTTAGAGATTAGGAAGTATTTTTTTTAGTGGCAGTTGCCCTGGGTGCTAGATAGCCTAGCCTGAGATCCCCTGTAACCTGGGATTCGAAATCCCTAGAAACCGGCCGCCCTACCCCAACTTTCCCTCTCTCCTCTCCTGCCCAAGGGCCCCACTGGCCGAACCCACCCACTCGAGCGGCCACCCTTCTCCTTCCTCGTTCCTTCTGCACCCGAAAACGAGCCACCCCGCAGAGCACGGGATCCCCTGCCGCCTCCTCCCTCTCCTTCCTTAGCCGAGCCCCTCCTAGCCTATATAAGTGCACCGCCCCGGCCACCCCGTTCCCACTTTTACACTGCCGAGCCGCCGACCCGTCCCCTCGCCCTGCCGCTCGCCAGTAGCAACTTCTGCCCCGTCTACACCCCTACAGGAGCAGCCCAGCGCCACCCCGTCGCCACCCTTGCACCCCTCCATCGCCGCCCCTTGCCACCCCCCGCCACCCCTCCACCGCCGCCGCCTCCCCTCTCCCCTCGCCGCCTCGCCACGAGCTGCCGCCGGAGCAGCAGCCGCAGCAAGCTACTGCACGTCTACCCCGCCCCTGGGAGCAGCCCATGTCGCCGCCTCTCTCCCCCAAGCGCCTCCCCCCCCCCCCCCGAGGAGGAGGACCCCGCCACCGCCGCCCCTCCTCCCCACTGCCCCCGGAGCTCCCTCTCCCCCTCGCCGGCAAATAGCACCTCGCCGGAGTACACCCCCGTCACGGTACTCTCCCCCTCCCCTCGCTGTTCTCCCTCTCCCTCTGTTACTTTTCTCTTCTGTTTTATAACCGTTGGATCTAAGAGGATGGCTTAGATTAGATATAGGAAATAACCTTTCGGTTTATTTCAGTTAACCCACGGTTTTCTTTTCACTTATCATTTAACCAGTGAGTTTGTTAGAGCTAGGCTGTTTGCTCTTAGCGCAGCAACAAACATCCTCCACAGCCAATAGAAGCTTGCCACGTATACCCCTCTTTTAGCACTAGTAGCTGCATTTTTTCTGCAAAAACAGCAACTTTCAATCTTGTTTTGGCCACAACTTTTTATACCGAAGTCCAATGACTTTGATTCTTTTTCCAGTAGCTCAAAAATTTCCTGTAGTTTTTAAAAATATATAATTTGTCTATGTTTGAGATTTTTAAATATAAGTTAGAGCAGATTTAGTTTAAAACTTGTTCTGCCTATTCCAGGAGTTTGAAAAATGATTTTGAGTTGATTCTTTTTGCTACTGTTTTCTAGTGATAAAAGCTTACTGTGGTAAAAATGTCAGATTTGTTTGAGTATTTTAGCTCACTGTTTCATGTGAAACAATTTCTGTTTCACCGCTTTTAGGATTTCGGCTAATTCATTTTCTACTTTTGTTTTAAAATATTTTCTTTATTATTTCAGAAAGATTATTATTGTTTGTTTATGTTAGTTAACAGTAGTTTTGCAACAAGTTGTTATTTTATTTTTATTTGTTTTAATCAAATCAATTCTAGTTCGTTGGTAACTTGCAATTGGTTTCCACGTGTTTCAAATCCCGTTTGGGAATACTTTCAAAAGCTTTTGTGAAAAACACTTTATTTTATCTTAGTTAGGATTTATATCTTAGTTCCTTGTATTATTTTCTGTTAGACAAAACTATTTAGTGTTTGTCATAGTAGAAGACTCTTTAGTTCTATTTGAAGTTTCTTTCGGTGTCTCATTCGCTTTCGCTCTTTTGTTTGATTGCTAGAATGATTGCTAGTATGAGTGCTTATGTGAATGTTATGTTTGCTATATAGATTTTCATCAGAGAGTGACGAGTAGTCTATCAAGTTATTTTCTCGAGAAATTCTTCTTCGTCAACATCACAGGCAAGTCACTTTGATCATACTTTCACCTATGTTTTATGCATTGTAGTTCTACCATCCTATGCCCACTTGCATGCTGCCTAGGTACTTGGAAACTTTAGTCTAGTTGTAGTATCATGTGGTAGGAACACAACAACCCCGACACTTGGCCCCGGGACGACAATTTCTTAATGCTATGCTTGAGTAGACGGGTTATCGGTTGAGAGTATACCACGAGTGATGCGAGATTGATATAATAATCAAGACCGGACTAAGACAAGATTTTCAAGACCTCGGACGCAATGCAACACTGGGTGAAGGACGGTTGATCGGCTCCCTGGAAAACCCAGTGGATGCCCGGGATGCTGGAGAGGCCATGTCATCCTGCGGAAAGCTTCACCCAGGCTCAAAGAGACGGACGGATATTTTCAAGGCCCAAGGCTTACCTGCACAGCCACAAGTCATTATGGGCTCTGGCTTGGTTGGACAACGCGACGACTCTGGACAGGCGGTGCTAGCAGATGTAGACGAACGGTAGGAATGGATGGGCACCGACAGGGATTCAGAGGGACCCGTTGAAAGACCATGTTTTGATCATCCGGTCTTCAAACACCCTGAAGTGCGAGGACAAACCCGGAGGCGATCAAATCTTGTGGGGAACGTGTGCAAAACTCTGCAGAGTACTCAAACCTAATCGATTAGCCGTGTCCACGGTCATGGACAACTTGAGCCAAAGGAACTGAAGTTATCTGGATTTCTCAACACCATTACATATATTTGATGAGGGTAATTATTGACAACTCGGGTACGAGAACTGGTTGGCGGAACCATCTCGTTAACAACAAACCTTGTAGTAACATTTTGCTTTCAACCCCTCTTGTTGTAGGATAAAACTGGCTTTATGCAAAACTTAGCTCCACCGACCAAATATGCATGTAGAGATAGTTGATTATTACTTTACCCCTCTCTTGTGTGACTTGCCGGCATATTCAATATGCTGACCTACACGGCCGCAACGTCTTATGTTGCAGATATTTTCTTCGACGAGTAAGAGTACGATTCAGGGTTACGGTCTACACTCAACTTTGCCGTTGGTGTTTATTGGGACTCCACTCCCTTGACCGCTTCCGCTGAGATATTTAAGGTATATATCAGTTTTACGCTATTTACATGTGATTGCACTTTGATATATACATTGATGTACTGTGTGTGCCAGCATACTGATCCAGGGATGGCAGAGAAACACAGAGGCTTGACTCGTCTTGAGTCGGGTCGCTACATACACATACCATTTTACGTGAAACTAAGTACTTTGAGTCTATTAAAAAATCTTCGGGAAGTATTATGACAATCGTCGGTTGCGGTTCGAACATAGTCGGCTTCGGACGAGCTACTATCATACTTCCCATGGGAACAACTTTGATCATTCATGATCCATTGTTGCACCTAGAGTGGACTCGTACTCTTCTGAGCTTTAAAGACATCCGCGCTAATGGTTTCCATGTTGAGACCGATGATGACAACAACAAGGAGTGCTTCCTCATCACGAAGCGGGATGCAAATGGTAAACATGTTATCGAAAGGCTTCCGTCGTTCGACACAGGGATATACTACACCAAGATAGTAGCACCGCCCGTGTACACTACCCTTAAGACCGTTTCTAGAAGCTCCGAACTTTTCTGCCTCTGCCATGATAGGTTAGGCCATCCCAGACTTAGGATGATGAGGAATATAATTAACAACTCGCATGGCCATAATGTTAATGTGAAGAACTTCCCGAATCCCGGTGATTTCGTATGCTCCGCATGCGCCACGGGGAAGTTAGTCATTAGGCCATCACCCCTAAAGGTGAGGGATGAAATCCCCATGTTTTTGTAACGTATCCAAGGGGACATGTGCGGTCCAATTCAGCCCCTCACAGGGCCGTTTAGGTACTTCATGGTGCTCATCGATGCTTCCTCTAAATGGTCCAACGTTTGCTTGCTGTCAACAAGGAACCATGCCTTTGCAAAGTTGATCTCTCAGATCATATAAATGAGGAATAATTTCCCTGATCATCGTATAAAGTCTATTCGAATGGACAACGCTGGAAAATTTATTTCAACGACGTTCGATGATTATTCCATGGCAACAGGAATCAAAGTTGAGCACTCGGTACCGCATGTTCATACAGAGAATGGACTTGCCGAGGCATTGATCAAAAGAATTAAATTCATTGCCCGACCGCTCCTTCAGGGTTGTAATTTACCAATTACATGTTGGGGCCACGCTGTGTTACACGTGGCCAAACTCATCAACTTTAGACCGTCGGCCTACAACACCCACTCTCCTATTCAGCTTGCGCAAGGGTCAGCGCCGAAAATTTGCCACCTTTGTAGGTTCGGTTGCCAGGTATACATATTGGTTATGGGCCCGCTCAATACCACCACCCCAACAATAGGCAATGGGCCCGCTCCATAAGTCGGGGATATATATTGGTTATGAGAATGTGTCCATAATCAGGTATCTGGACCCGATGTCAGGTCACTGTCACACGGCTCGTTTTGCTGATTGCATCTTTGACGATGATTTTTCCCGACTTTAGGGGGAGAGAATCAACCCATTGATGCTAAAAGTCGAGAAATCACGTGGCAAGCCACGGGAATCCACGCTCATGACCCGCGCACTACTCAGACTGAGAGAGAAGTCCAAAAGATAATAGATTTGCAGTCATTAGCAAATCAACTCCCTGACCACTTTAGTGACTTAAAGAATGTGATAAAATCGCATTCTCATGCACGCAACGCACCCGAAAGGGTCGAAATATCAAAGAAGAATGATGATATACCCGCTCCCTGTTGGAAATATGCCCTAGAGGCAATATAAATTAGTTAATATTATATTTCCTTGTTCATAATAATCATTTATTATCCATTCTAGAATTGTATTGATTGGAAACTCAAATACATGTGTGGATACATAGACAACACACTGTCCCTAGTGAGCCTCTAGTTGACTAGTTCGTTGATCAAAGATGGTCAAGGTTTCCTGGCCATAGGTGCTATCCCACAGACAACAGCGCCAAAAATTGACACGTTGACAGAGGCTGGGCTTGCGTTGGTTTTTCCCTTGAAGAGGAAAGGGTGATGCAGCACAGGAGCAGTAAGTATTTCCCTCAGTTTGAGAACCAAGGTATCGATCCAGAAGGAGGGTCTCGTCAAGTCCAGAGTACCTGCGCAAACACAAACAAGCTTGCACCCAACGCTTCAAAGGGGTTGTCAATCCCTTCAAGATTGTTTGCAAAGTGAGAACTGAAAGCAGAAAGTGCAACGAAGTAAAAAGTGTAAGGCTGAAAATATGGTGTGGAGTAGACCCTGGGGGCCATAGTGTTCACTAGAGGCTTCTCTCAAAATAGCAAGTATTACGGTGGGTGAACAAATTACTGTCGAGCAATTGATAGAATCGCGCAAAGTCATGACAATATCTAAGGCAATGATCAAGCATATAGGCATCACGTCCGAGACAAGTAGACCGATACTTTCTGCATCTACTACTATTACTCCACACATCGACCGCTATCCAGCATGCATCTAGTGTATTGAGTTCATGACGAACAGAGTAACGCTTTAAGCAAGATGACATGATGTAGAGGGATAATCTCAAACCAATGATGAAAACCCCATCTTTTTACCCTTGATGGCAACAACATGATGTGTGCCTTGCTACCTCTTCTGTCACTAGGTGAGGTCACGGCACGGTATGAACCCAAAACCCAGCACTTCTCCCATTGAAAGAATCATAGATCTAGTTGGCCAGGCAAAACCCACAACTCGAAGAGAATTACAAGGATATGAAATCATGCATAAGAGATATCAAAAGGAACTCAAATAAGATCCATAGATAGTATGATCATAAATCCACAATACATCGGATCTCGAAAAACACCCCGCAAAAGAAGATTACATCGGATAGATCTCCATGAAGATCATGGAGAACTTTGTATTGAAGATCCAAGAGAGAGAAGAAGCCATCTAGTTACTAGCTATGGACCCGTAGGTCTATGGTGAACTACTCATGCATCATCGGAGAGGTCATGGTGTTGATAGAGAAGCCCTCCGTGTCTGAATCCCCCCTCCGGCAGGGCACCAGGACATGCCCCAGATGGGATCTTGCGGAGACAGAAGCTTGCGGCGGCGGAAAAGCGATTGCGATGATCTCCTGTTTTTTTTGGAATTTTTGGGATTATATAGGCGAAAGACCTAGGTGAGGGGACCTCCAGGGGGCCCACAAGCCTAGATGGCGTGACCCCTGATGTCCCACAAGCGTATGGGATCGCAGCAGTTTTCAAGGGTAGAGTATTCAACCCAAATTTATTGATTCGCTCACAAGGGGAAGCTAAAGGATATTCTCAAGTATTAGCAGCTGAGTTGTGAATTCAACCACACCTGAAAGATTAGTGTCTGCAAGCAAAGTATCAGTAGCAAGGTAGTATGATAGCAACGGCACCAGAAAAAGCTTTGACAATTGCCAACAATGGCGCCAGAAAAGGCCCTGTTGACGGGATGTTAGCGCCAACAAAGTCTTGCAACAAGTAACAGTGGAGTAGCAAGGAACAGTAGTAGTAGCAGCAGCAAAGCAACAAGTAACAACAGTAGTGACAGCAACAGCAAAGTGACAGCAGCAAAGTGGCCCAATCCCTTTTGTAGCAAGGGACAAGCCTAGGCAAAGTAACGTAGCGAGGACCAGTAGTAAAAGACTCGTAGGCAGTGGATCGGTGATGGATGAGTGTGACGGATGTGATTCATCATGTAACAGCTATAACACGGAGAGATATGTAACTAGCTCCCGTTCATCAATCTAATGTAGGCATGTATTCCGTATGTAGTCATACGTGCTTAGGGAAAAGAACTTGCATGACATCTATTGTCCATCCCTCCCGTGGCAGCGGGGTCCTAATGGTAACTACGGGATATTAAGGTTCTCCTTTTAATAAAGAACCGGACCAACGCATTAACACGCGGTGAATACATGAACTCCTCATACTATGGTCATCTCCGGGAGTGGTTCCGGCTATTGTCACTCCGGGGTTGCCGGGTCATAACACATAGTAGGTGACTACACCTTGCAAGATAGGATCTAAAACACACATATATTGGCGACAACATAATAGGTTCAGATCTGAAATCATGGCACTCGGGCCCTAGTGACAAGCATTAAGCATAGCCAAGTAGTAGCAACATCAATCTAGAACATAGTGGATACTAGGGATCAATCCCCGTCAAGAACTAACTCGATTATATGATAGATCTCATCCAACTCATCATCGTCCAGCAAGCCTACGATGAGATTACTCACTAACGATGAAGAGCATAATGGAATTGTCGATGGAGAAAGGTTGATGATGACGATGGCGACGATTTCCCCTCTCCGGGGCACGAAACGGACTCCAAATCTGCCCTCCAGATGAAGAACAGGATGTGGCGGCGCCTCCGTATCGCAAAACGCGTTGAAACCTTCTCTCTGATTTTTTTCCAGGCGAAACGGAAGATATAGAACTGAGATTGGGGGCGGTGGTGCCACGTGGGCCCCACAAGCCTGCACGACACGACCCTAGGGGGTGGTCGCAGCCTATGGGCTTGTGTCCCACTGGCACGCCCCCTCACGTGGATCTTTGTGCAGGTATTTTTCTTTTATTCCATAAAAAATCTCCGTCAATTTTCAGGACATTCCGAGAACTTTTATTTCTGCACAAAAACAACACCATGGCAATTCTGCTAAAAACAACGCCAGTCCGGGTTAGTTCCATTCAAATCATGCAAATTAGAGTCCAAAACAAGGGCAAAAGAGTTCGGAAAAGTAGATACGACGGAGACATATCAACTCCCCCAAGCTTAAAGCCTTGCTTGTCCTCAAGCAACTCAGTTGACAAACTGAGAGAGACAAAAGAAAAACTTTGACGAACTCTGTTTGATCTTGTTGTTGCAACCATGTCTAACTCACAACCAGAATTTCAGCAACATCACAAGCAAACCACATAAGCAATTGACATCTAGGTCTCACGGTAAACTCATATCAATGGCATTATCAACGAGCAAGCACATAATAATAAGCCTCATGTGTAAACACTTCAATCAAAACAACATGAAGCGGTATGAATAGATGGTATCTCGCTAGCTCTTTCTGAGACCGCAAAACATAAATGCAGAGCACCTTAAAAGACCAAGGGCGGACTAAACATTGTAATTCATGGCAATGAAGATCCAGTCATAGTCATACTCAACACAGTTAAAAGCAAAGCATAAAAATGACAGAGGTGCTCTCTAATTGGTGCTTTCGTAAGAGGAGGATGACTCAACAGGAACATAAATAGACAGGCCCTTCGCAGAGGGAAGCATTGATTTGCAGAGGTGCCAGAGCTCAAGCTTTGAAAACAGAGATAATAATTTTGGGTGGCCTGCTTTCATTGTCAACGCAATGACTAAGAGTTCTCAACATCTTCCATCCTACAACTGCTATAGGCGGTTCCCAAACAGAAAAGTAAAGTTTTGACTCCCCCACCACCAATCAATCACACTCCACGGCTAGCCGAATCCTCGGGTATCGTCCATACCAACAACAATCCTGGGGGAGTTTTGTTTGCAATTATCTTTTCGATTTGAGCATGGAACTGGGAATTCCAATTATCGGCCCCTTTCTCGTGAATGATAGTGAATAAACACATATGGAGGATAACACGCCTAGCATGGAAGATACCAATAGCCCCCGTCACCACATGAGCAGTTCGGGCATGCAAAACAGATTATTTCTTGAGGATTTAGAGAGTGACACATGCAAATTTACTTGGAACGGTGGGTAGATACCGCACATAGGTAGGTATGGTGGACTCATATGGCACAACTTTGGGTTTATGGAGGTGGATGCACAAGCAATATTCCCGCTTAGTACAAGTGAAGGCTAGCAAAAGACTGGGAAGCGACCAACTAGAGAGCGACAACAGTCATCAAAATGCATTGAGAGTAACTAACATTGAGTGCAAGCATGAGTAGGACATAAATCACCATGAACATGAACATCATAGAGGCTATGTTGATTTTGTTTCAACTACATGCGTGAACATGCGCCAAGTCAAGCCACTTTAAACGTTCAAAGGAAGATACCATCCTATCATACTACATCATAGTCATCTCAACATTCATGTTGGCAACCAAGACAAACCATTATAAGCTCCTAGCTAAGTAAGCATGGCATAAGCAACTATGATCTCTAAGTTGTCATTGCAGACATGTTTCTCTCACAACAAAGCTGAATCAGGCATGATGAGCTAGTCATATTTACAAAAACAAAAATAGATCGAGTTCATACCAGCTTTTCCAGGCTCAGTCACTTCATCATATATCGTCATTATTGCCTTTCACTTGCACGACCGAATGATGTGAACAATAATAAGAGTGCTCGTGCATTGGATTAAAGCTGGAATCTGCAGGCAAACACAAAGGAGAAGACAAAGTAGTATGGCTCTTTGAAAGCTAAATAGGTATGCATGCAAGAGCCACTAAACATTGTAACCAATATCTTCTACTTGACCCAAAGAAAAAGAAAACTATCTACACGGGAAAGCACCCAACAAGCAAAAGAAGAAGAGAAAATCCTTTTGGGTTTTTCTCAAACTAGACAGACACACGAAAAGAAAACGAGAAAAAGAAAATAAACTGGCATGGATGATACAGTGGCAAAGTGTGAACACCGGCTAACAAAGTGAAAGCATAAGAAAGAATGTAAAGTTGGTGAGAACACGTACTCCCCCAAACTTAGGCTTTTGTCCTAAGTTGGTCTACTCCCAAGGATGGTCCTGGCGAAACCCAAAATCATAATGGGGGTTATACGGGAGCGCTGCAGCCACTGCCTGAATAGCTGCCTCACGGAGACGAGCAGCCTTTGCCTCCCTCTCATACTCCTCTGCCTCTCCTCTGGTTATGTAATATCTCTGTTTTACCTGAAAGTCAAAGAGAGCAGGAGTAAGAAGGGTAATATGGAAAAGACGCTGCCGGTTAAATATCAAACGGTATAGATGGACTCATCATCCCTCTCAAGGAACTGGTAGCGTGTCAAAGAGACGCGGTCAAGGAAAGCTGTATGGAGCGGGGGATCTCCTTCGCGGATGGGTACTCCAAGAAAATTTGCTATGAGAGTGGCATAGATCCCACCAAAGAAATCCCCTGCAATAGCATTCTTATTCAGCCTCCTTGCTATAATAGCTCCCATGTTGAAGCTTTTGTCACCTGTCACTGCGCTCTTAAGGATACTAAGGTCGGGTGCATAGAGGTGACAATGCTCGATCTTGACATTAATGCATTTGCCTATGAAGAGGGAAAAGTAATGCAAGGCGGGAAAATGAATAATCCCCATGGTAGCTTGCATAATATCTCTAGTTTCTCCAACTGTAATACCACAGCAAAAATCTCTAACCGAAGATTTAGGAGGATCATTGAGGCTACCCCAAGTAGGTATTTTGCAAATTCTACTGAAATCCTCTAAATCCATGGTATACAATTTATCATAGAGATCAAACAGTACCGATGGCTCACGGCCAGCTGAAAATTTGAATCTACGAACAAAAGAGGCAGTGAGAGCAACATAATGTTCACATTTATCGGACATGAATTCTTCAAGTCCGACATTGCGAACAAATGCATCAAACTCATCTTTGAAGCCTGCTGATACGTCTCCATCGTATCTACTTTTCCAAACTCTTTTGCCCTTGTTTTGGACTCTAATTTGCATGATTTGAATGGAACTAACCTGGACTGACGTTGTTTTCAGCAGAATTGCCTTGGTGTTATTTTTGTGCAGAAATCTAAGTTCTCCAAACGTCCTGAAAATTTACGGGGAGCAGTTTTGGAAAATAAGAAAAATATTTGCGCCGAGTTCCACCTCAGGGGGTGGGCCAGTGGGCCACAAGCCCCTGCTCTGCCACCACCCCTCCTGGTGGTGGTGGGCAGGCTTGTGGGGCCCACACGGCCCTGCCGCCCCAACTCCAGCTCTATAAGTTGCCTTTCGTCCCAGAAAAAATAAAATGAGAAGTTTTCGTCGCGTTTTCGATACGGAGGCGCCGCCACCACCTGTTCTTCATCTCGAGGGCAGATCTGGAGTCCGTCTTGGGCTCCGAAGAGAGGAAATCGTCGCCATCGTCATCATCAACCTTCTTTCCTCTCCAATTCCATGAAGCTCTTCGTCGTTCGTGAGTAATCTATTCGTAGGCTCGTTGGGCGGTGATGAGTAGGATGAGATCTATCATGTAATCGAGTTAGTTTTGATGGGGATTGATCCCTAGTATCCACTATGTTCTGAGATTGATGTTGCTACTACTTTTCCATGCTTAATGCTTGTCACTAGGGCCCGAGTGCCATGATTTCAGATATGAAATTATTATGTTGTCACCAATATATGTGTGTTTTAGATCCGATCTTGCAAGTTGTAGTTACCTACTATGTGTTATGATCCGGCAACCCCGGAGTGACAATAACCGGAACCACTCCCGGTGATGACCATAGTTTGAGAAGTTCATGTGTTCACCAAGTGCTAATGCGTTGGTCCGGTTCTTTATTAAAAGGAGAACCTTAATATCCCATAGTTTCCTTTTGGACCCCGCTGCCATGGGAGGGATGGACAATAGATGTCATGCAAGTTCTTTTCCCTAAACACGTATGACGACACACGGAATGCATGCCTACATCACATTGACGAACGGGAGCTAGCCACATATCTCTCCGTGTTATAACTATTGCATGATGAATATCACCCAAACAAATCACCGACCCATTGCCTACCAGTTTGTCCTACTACTGTTGTTACTTGTCTTGCTCTGCTGCTGCTGCTACTGTTGCTACTGATGTTACTTGTCTTGCTTTGCTGCTGCTACTACTGTTGCTGCTGCTGTTACTTGTCTTGCTCTACTGCTACTGTTGCTACTACTGTTGCTTGCTACTGTTGCTACTTGCTACTGCTGTCACTACTGTTGTTACTTGCCACTGCTATTACTCGTTACACTGCTTCTACCTGCTACTATACTTTTTCGCTGACCGTTGACGGGAACTGACAACTTCCGTCAACGCGGCAATGGAGGCGCCATTGATACAATCGTTAGGAATAGTCTACCGTCAACAGATCGTTTCTGACACCGTTGTTATCATATTACTTTGCTGTTACTATTGTGCTTGCAGATACTAATCTTTCAGGTGTGGTTGAATCTAACAAATTCAGCTGCTAATACTCGAGATTATTCTCTCACCTCCTTTAGGCGATCAACAAATTGGGTCGAATACTCTACCCTTGAAAACTGCTGCGAACCCACGCGCTGGTGGGCCATCAACAACATTCTTCTAGTTCCGTTGCCGGGGAGTGCTAGCAGCATTCTTCTGGTGCCGTTGCAAGGGAAGGATTGTTGTCATCAGCATTCGTCTAGCTATCGCCAGAGATTGCAAATCAGCATTTTTCTGGCGCCGTTGCCGGGGAGGTATTGCTATATTCTCTGAGTCACTTGGGATTTATATCTGCTGATCACTATGAAGAATCTGAAGGATACAAAGACCAAAGTCTTGTACTCAACTACGAGGGGAGGTAAGGAATTGCCATCTAGCTCTGCACTTGATTCACCTTCAGTTATGAGTAGGTTTGCGACATCACCTCCTGCTAGAAATCTTGATATGTCGCCTGTGCTTGATAATGCTTATGATACTACTGCTAGAGATGCTATGCTTGATACTATGCCTGATGATGCTATGCTTGATACTATGCCTGATACTGCTAGAGATGCTTTGCTTGATACTATGCCTGATACTGCTAGAGATGCTATGCTTGAGACTGCTTTGCCTGATGATGCTAGAGATGCTATTTTGCCTGATGATGCTATGCTTGATACTGCTAGAGATACTCCTTTGCCTGATGTTCCACTAGGAGTGTTCCTTGATGCTCATATTGCTAGAGTTACTGCCAATGCTCGTGATGCTTCTGAAACTGCCAATACTATTGAGATAGAACCTGCTTTTGCTCCTATTAGATCTAGCTCTCCTAGATATGAATTGCCTGATATACCTGAGGGTTACGTTATGGAGGGAGAGATAGCTGAGGATTTTCTTGCGTGTAAGGATGCCTATGACGCTGAGAAATTACTTCTCAAGTGGAAGGAAAAATCTCGGGAAGCTAGGATGAAAAATGACCCGAAGTTTGCCACTTCGCCTATCTTTGTCACCGATAAGGATTATTAATCCTGTGTCGACCCTGAGATAATCTCTCTAGTCGAATCTGATCCTTTTCACGGTATGAGTCTGAGACGGTCATAGCCCATATTGCCAAACTATCCGAAATAGCCAACCTTTTCACTAATGAGGAGAAGATCCGCCACTACTATATCCTTAAGTTGTTTCCTTTCTCTCTAAAGGATGACACTAAAGCCTGGTTCACCTCTCTTGCTCCTGGATGTGTGCGTAGTCCCAAGGAGATGGTCTATTACTTCTGTGAGAAATATTTCCCTGTCCATAAGAAGCAAGGTGCCTTGCAGGAAATATACAACTTTGCACAACTCCAAGAAGAGAGTCTTCCACAAGCTTGGGGGAGGCTCGTCCAGCTGCAGAATGCTTTGCCTGATCACCCTCTTAAGAAGAACGAGATACTTGATATCCTCTATAACGGACTTACCGATGCCTCTAGAGACCACCTAGATAGTTGTGCCGGTTGTGTTTTTAGGGAACGAACTGTAGAACAAGCTGAGACTCTACTGAATAACCTCTTGATCAACGATAATGCTTGGACTATTCCCGAACCACCTTCTAAGCCAACTCCTAAGAAAAGAGGTATTCTATTCCTCAGTCCCGAAGATATGTAAGAAGCCAAGAAATCTATGCAAGAGAAAGGCATTAGATCTAAAGATGTCAAAAATCTACCACCTATCAAAGAGATCCATGGTCTCGATAACCCGATACAGGTAGTGGAAGTGAATTCTCTGCGTAGGTTTGATGAGAGTGATATTCCTTTTGATAAACCTGCTAGCCTATGCTTTGATGAATTTGATAACTTTGTTGCCAAACAACAGAATTTCAATGATTATGTTAGCAGACATTTGGAACAAAGTACTCGTATGCCTAGCCATTTAAGTGCTTGTGTAGACAGAAATGTCAATGATTTGAAGCTTCTGAGTAAACGCGCCTCTATGATTACTACTCTATGATTTGAAGCTTCTGAGTAAAACTGCCTTATGTGACCTTGGAGCCGGTGTTAGTGTTATGCCACTCTCTCTTTATCGTAGACTTGAGTTGGATAAGTTGACACCCATTGAAATTTCTCTGCAAATGGCCGACAAATCAACTGCTTTCCCTATCGGCATTTGCGAGGATGTGCCTGTTGTGGTTGCTAACACCACTATCTTAACAGACTTTGTTATCTTGGATATTCCCGAGGACGATGCCATGGCTATCATCCTCGGAAGACCCTTTTTAAACACTGCAGGGGCTGTTATAGATTGCAACAAAGGCAATGTGACTTTCCATGTCAACGGTAATGAGCACACCGTGCACTTTCCGAAGAAATGATATCAAGTACATTGCATCAATGCTATCGAAAAGACTTCATCGATTCTTATTGGGAGCTTTGAATGCCCTATTCCTCGTGTCAAGATGAAGTATGATTTGCTTGTTGGGGAGATACGTATCCCCATTGAGGTGACTTAGTGGCTATTCAAAAAGTCTTCGTTCTCTCTTGTGATTCGAGAAAGTTTTGTCATAAGGACTTGATCAATCCCATTGACGGATTTCTTTCGATGATCATGAAACGGATGAATCAAAGAGTCACATACCTCTGTTTTGAGTTTTCCTTTTCTTTTGCTTAGAAGAAAAATGATGGAATTAGTTTAGCTTTTCCTATTTTCTGTTTTAGCATCCCGGAGAAAAATACCTCGAAAATAAAAGTTCTCCGGTGGTCCTGAAAATTTAGTATGATTTTTTCTGGAATTTTTGAAAAATTCTGGGCCTGAGAGCTGGCCTGGGGGCCAGACGAGTGGGCCACAAGCCCTGCCACCGCCACCTACCCCCCTGGTGGTGGGGTTCAAGCTTGTGGGGCCCACAGGCACACCCTCCACTCATTCTAGCTCTCAGCCTCTTCTTCCACCTCCAGAAAAAAATTGTTTCACAGCTCAAACCCGTGTTCTTGCTCATTTGGCTATGATTTTTGATCTCCTTGTTCAAAGCACCATTCTCCGAACCGTTTTGGGGAAATTACTCCTTGGTAAGTGACTCCTCCATTGGTCCAATTAGTTTTTGCTCTAGTTCTTTATCCTTCGTGAATTCTTGCTACCTTGGTGACCCTGTTCTTGAGCTAGAAAAGTTGATTTTAGCTGATCCCAAGTAGTTTTAGCGCGTGATACGGTCTCTAGGCACTAGTAGGAGTAGTTGCTACAAGGTATGGTGGGTCTTTATTCACTTTTCTCTTGAACTTCAAAAATTTCAGCAAAAGGAAATTATGTTCAGGAGGAAGTTTCATGGTAGTTCCTCAAGTAAGAAGGGTCCTCGTCTCTCTTTTCGGGAGCCCGAACCTTTTCAACTAAGGGACGCACCGGTACAACCATGTGAATGTCCTTCCAATGAGGTCATGATCGAAGCAGGTTTCAAGGATGAGTTTGATGCACTTGTCCGCAATGCCGGGTTAGAAGAATTCCTCTCAGATAAATGTGAACAGTATGCTTTGCTCACTGCCTCTTTCGTGCGTAGATTTAAATTTTTAGCTGGCCGTGAATCATCCATACTGTTTGATCTGTACGATAAATCCTATACCGTGGATCTGGAGGATTTCAATAGGATTTGCAAGATACCTGATTGGGGTAGTTTTAATGATCCTCCTAAGTCTTCGGTCAGAGACTTTGTCTCCAGTATAACTGTTGGAGAAACCAGAGATATCACACAAGCCACCATAGGAAGCATCCATTTCCCTGCCTTGCACTACCTTGCCCTCTTCATAGGTAGGTGCATTAACGGCAAGGGTGCACATTGTCACCTATGCGCTTCCGACCTTAGTATCCTTAAGAGCGCATTAACAGGTGACATGAGCTTCAATATGGGAGCTATTATAGCAAGGAGGCTGAATAAAAATGCCAGTGAGGGGGATTTCTTTGGTGGAGTTTATGCTACACGCTTAGCAAACTTTCTTGGGGTATCCATCCGTCCAGAAGACCCTCCTCTCCGTACAGCCTACCTTGATCGTGTCGCTCTAACACGCTACCAGTTCCTTGAGAGAGATCATGGATCCCTCCTATACCGCTTGATATTTAACCGGCAGCGTGTTTTCCATATTACCCTTCCTGCTCCCGCTTTCTTTGACTTTCAGGTAAAACGAAGATACTACATAACCATAGGAGAGGTAGAGGAGTATGAGAGGGAGGCGACGGCTGCTCGACTTCGTGAGGCAACTATTCAGGCAGTGGCTGCAGCATTCCCGTATAACACCCATTATGACTTTGGGTTTCGCCAGGATCATCCTTGGGAGTAGATCAAGCTAGGCCAAAAGCCTAAGCTTGGGGGAGTACGTATTCTCACCGACTTTACATTTATGCTTATGCTTTCACTTTGTTAGCCGGAGTTTACACTTTGCCACTTTATTATCCATGCTAGTTTCTTTTTGTTTTCTTGTTTTCTTGTTTTGTGTCCTTTTGAGAAAACCCAAAAAGATTTTTCTTTCTTCTTTTGCCTGTTGGGAGCTTTCCCGTGTAAATAGTTTTCTTTTTCTTTGTGTCAAGGTAGAAGATATTGGTTACAATGCTTAGTGGTTCTTACATGCTTACCTGTTTAGCTTCAAAGAGCCATTTTACTTTGTCTTCTCCTTTATGTTTGCCTGCAGATTCAGCTTAGTCCAATGCGCTTATTATCGTTTTCATCGTTCGATCGTGCAAATGAAAGGCAACAATGATGATATATGATGAAGTGACTCAGACTGAAAAGCTGGTATGCACTCTATCTATTTTGTTTTTGTAAATATGACTAGCTTGTCGACCTAGATTCAGCTTTGTTGTGAGACAACCATGTTTGCAATGATAACTTAGAGATCATAGTTTCTGATGCCATGCTTATTTAGCTAAGAGCTTATAATGGTTTTTCTTGAATGCCAACATAGATATTGAGATGACTATGATATAGTATGATAGGATGGTATTCTCCTTTGAATGTTTCAAGTGGCTTGACTTGGCGCATGTTCATGCATGTAGTTGAAACAAAATCAACATAGCCTCTATGATGTTCCTGTTCATGGTGATTTATATTTTGTTCATGCTTGCATTCAATGTTAGTCAAACTCATTGCATCTTGATGACTGTTGTCGCTCTCTAGTTGGTCGCTTCCCAGTCTTTTGCTAGCCTTCACTTGTACTAAGCGAAATACTGCTTGTGCATCCACTTCCATAAACCCAAAAGTTTTTCCATGAGAGTCCACCATACCTACCTATTTGCGGTATCTACCTGCCGTTCCAAGTTAATTTGCATGTGCCATTCTCTAAACCTTCAAGAAATAATCTGTTTTGCATGCCCGAACCGCTCATGTGGTGACAGGGGGCTATTGGTATCTTCCATGCTAGGAGTGTTATCCTCGACATGTGTTTATTCACAGTCATTCACAAGAAAGGGGCCGGTATTTGGAATGCCCAGTTCCACGCTTAAATCGAAAACATAACTGTAAAAAAAAACTCCCCCCGGATTGATGTTAGTATGGACGATACCCGAGGATTCGGCTAGCCGTGGAGTGTGATTGATTGGTGGTGGGGGAGTTAAAACTTTACTTTTCTATTTGGGAACCGCCTATGGCATGAGTAGCATGGAAGATATTAAGAACTCTTCGTCATTGCGTTGACAATGAAAGCATGCCACCCAAAATTATTATCTCTGTTTTCAAAGCTTGAGCTCTGGCACCTCTGCAAATCAATGCTTCCCTCTGCGAAGGGTCTGTCTATTTATTTTCCTGTTGAGTCATCCTCCTCCTATATAAGCACCAATTAGAGAGCACCTCTGTCATTTTTATGCTTTGCTTTTTATTGATATTGAGTCTGACTATGACTGGATCTTCGTTGCTATGAATTACAATGTTTAGTCAGCCCTTGATCTTTGAAAGTGCTCTGCATTTATGTTTTGCGGTCTCAGAAAGAGCTAGCGAGATACCACCTATTCATATTGCTTCATGCTTGTTTTGATTGAAGTGTTGGTATATGAAACTCATTATTATTTGCTCGTTAGCTGATTATGCCATTGATATTAGTTTACCGTGAGACCTTTGTGTCATTTGCTTATGTGGTTAACTTGTGGTCTTGCTGAAATTCTGGTTATGAGTTAGACATAGTTGCAATAACAAGATCAAACAGAGTTTGTCAAAGTTTTTCTTTCTCTCTCAGTTTGTCAACTGAGTTGCTTGAGGACAAGCAAGGTTTTAAGCTTGGGGGAGTTGATACGTCTCCATCGTATCTACTTCTCCAAACTCGTTTGCCCTTGTTTTGGACTCTAATTTGCATGATTTGAATGGAACTAACCTGGACTGACGATGTTTTCAGCAGAATTGCCTTGGTGTTATTTTTGTGCAGAAATCAAAGTTCTCCAAACATTCTAAAAATTTACGGGGAGTAGTTTTGGAAAATAAGAAAAATATCTGCGCCAAGTTCCACCTCAAGGGGTGGGCCAGTGGGCCACAAGCCCCTGCTCCGCCACCACCCCCCTAGTGGTGGTGGGGAGGTTTGTGGGGCCCACACGGCCTTGCCGCCCCAACTCCAGCTCTATAAGTTGCCTTTCGTCCCAGAAAAAAAAGAGAAGTTTTCGTCGCGTTTTCGATACGGAGGCGCCGCCACCACCTGTTCTTCTTCTGGAGTGCAGATCTGGAGTCCGTCTTGGGCTCCGGAGAGGGGAAATCGTCGCCATCGTCATCATCAACCTTCTTCCCTCTCCAATTCCATGAAGCTCTTTGTCGTTCGTGAGTAATCTATTCGTAGGCTCGCTGGGCGGTGATGAGTAGGATGAGATCTATCATGTAATCGAGTTAGTTTTGATGGGGATTGATCCCTAGTATCCACTATGTTCTTAGATTGATGTTGCTACTACTTTGCCATGCTTAATGCTTGTCACTAGGGCCCGAGTGCCATGATTTCAGATCTGAAATTATTATGTTGTCACCAATATATGTGTGTTTTAGATCCGATCTTGCAAGTTGTAGTTACCTACTATGTGTTATGATCCGGCAACCCCGGAGTGACAATAACCGGAACCACTCCGGTTGATGACCATAGTTTGAGGAGTTCATGTGTTCACCAAGTGCTAATGCGTTGGTCCGGTTCTTTATTAAAAGGAGAACCTTAATATCCCATAGTTTCCTTTTGGACCCCGCTGCCACGGGAGGGATGGACAATAGATGTCATGCAAGTTCTTTTCCCTAAGCACGTATGACGACACACGGAATGCATGCCTACATCACATTGACAAACGGGAGCTAGCCACATATCTCTCCGTGTTATAACTATTGCATGATGAATATCATCCAAACAAATCACCGACCCATTGCCTACGATTTTGTCCTACTGCTGCTCTTACTTGTCTTGCTCTGCTGCTGCTGCTACTGTTGCTACTGTTGTTCCTTGTCGTGCTCTACTGCTACTACTACTGTTGCTGCCATTGTTACTTGTCTTGCTCTGCTGCTACTGTTGCTACTACTGTCGCTTGCTACTGTTGCTACTTGCTACTGCTGTCAGTACTGCTGTTCCTTGCCACTGTTGTTACTCGTTACACTGCTACTACCTGCTACTATACTTTTTCGCTGACCGTTGACGGGAACTGACAACTTCCGTCAACGCGGCAATGGAGGCGCCATTGATACAATTGTTAGGAATAGTCTGCCGTCAACAGATCGTTTCTGACACCGTTGTTATCATATTACTTTGTTGTTACTACTGTACTTGCAGATACTAATCTTTCAGGTGTGGTTGAATCTGACAAATTCAGCTGCTAATACTCGAGAGTATTCTCTCACCTTCTTTAGGCGATCAACAAATTGGGCTGAATACTCTACCCTCGAAAACTTCTACGAACCCACGCGCTGGTGGGCCATCAACAACGTTCTTCTAGTTCCGTTGCCGGGGAGTGCTAGTAGCATTCTTCTGGTGCCGTTGCAAGGGAAGGATTGTTGTCATCAGCATTCGTCTAGCTATCACCAGAGATTGCAAATCACCTGCCTCAATCATAAATTCATCGAAGGCCATTCACATGGTTGTACCTGCGCATCCCTAGGTTGGTAAGGATCAGGCTCCCTAATCACCAAACGAGGACCTCTCTTGCTTGAGGAACCACCATGAAAGTTTCTCCTGAACATCTTCCTTTTCTGAAATTTCAGTGACCCAAAGGAGAGGTGAACAAGGTTCAACTAAACTCATAGCAACTACTCCAACGAGTGCCCAGAGACCATATTACGCATCAAAACTACTTGGGACTAGCTAGAATCAGCATACAAAGCTCAAGAACATGGTCAGCAAGGCAGCAAAAATACGCGGAGTATAAGGCACTAGAGCAAAAACTAATTGGACCAATGGAGGAGTCACTTACCAAGGAGTAATTTCCCCAAAATAATTCGGAGAACGGTGATTTGACCAAAGAGATCGAAAATCCCATCAAGAGGAGCAAGAACATGAGTTTGAGCTGCGAAACGATTTTTTCTGGAGGTAGGAGAACTGGATGGGAGCGAGATGAGTGGAGGGGGTGCCTGTGGGCCCCACAAGCCTGGGTGTCCCGGCCAGGGGGGTGCCCGCACCCCTAGGGCTTGTGGCCCACTAGTGTGGCCCCCAGACAGACTCTTTGTCCCAATATTTTTCAAAAAATCCAGAAAAAATCATACTTGATTTTCACACCGTTCGGAGAACTTTTATTTTCGGGGTACTTTTCTACCGGACGCTAAAACAGAAAACAGGGAAAACTAAACTAAATCTATCATTTTTCTTCTAAGCAACCTAAGGTGAAAGCTTGGAACAGAGGTTTGTGACTCCTCGATTATTCATCCATCTCATGGTCATCGAAAGAAATACGTCAATGGGGTTGATCAAGTCCCCTCGACAAAACTTTCTCGAATCGCAAAAGAAGACGGAGAATTTTAGAATAGTCACTAGGTCACCTCAATGGGGTTGTGTATCTCCCCAACAAGCAAGTCATACTTCATCTTGACACGAGGAATAGGGCATTCAAAGCTCCCAATAAGAATCGATAAAGCCTTTGCGATAGCATTGATGCAATGTACTTGATATTGTTTCTTCGGAAAGTGCACCGTATGCTCATTACCATTGACATGGAAAGTGGCATTGCCTTTGTTGCAATCTATAATAGCCCCTGCAGTGTTTAAAAAGGTTCTTTCGAGGATGACAGCCATGGCATCGTCCTCGGGAATATCCAAGATAACAAAGTCTGTTAAGATAGTGGTGTTAGCAACCACAACAAGCACATCCTCGCAAATGCCGATAGGGAAAGCAGTTGATTTGTCGGCCATTTGCAGAGAGATTTTAGTGGGTGTCAACTTATCCAGTTCAAGTCTACGATAAAGAGAGAGAGGCATAACACTAACACCGGCTCCAAGATCGCATAACGCAGTTCTAACGTAGTTGCCCTTAATGGAGCAAGGTATAGTGGGCACACCGGGATCACCTAGTTTCTTTGGAGTCCCACCCTTGAAAGTGTAATTGGCAAGCATGGCGGAGATCTCAAGATCAGGTATCCTCCTCTTGTTAGTCACAATATCTTTCATGTACTTAACATACGGAGACATTTTGAGCATATTTGTCAAACGCATCTGCAGAAAGACAGGTCTGATCATTTCAACGAAGCGCTCAAAATCCTCATCATCCTTTTTCTTGGATGGTTTGGGAGGAAAGGGCATAGGTTTCTGAACCCATGGCTCCCTTTCTTTATCATGCTTCCTAGCAGCGAAGTCATTCTTATCGTATCTTCTAGTCTTAGGTTGTGGGTTATCAATATCAACACTAGGTTCAATCTCCACATCCTTTTCATTGCTAGGTTGAGCATCGTCATGAACATCACTATTGATATTATCGTTAGGCTCATGTTCATCACTGGATTGTGTTTCAGCATCAGAGACAGAGGCATCGTTTGGACTCTCAGGTGTAGGAGCAACACAGTTGCTAGCGTGCAGGTTCCTATCATCTTTATTCTTCTTTCTAGGATGACTAGGTGCATCAGTGCTAACTCCTTGGGAATCTTGTTCAACTCTCTTCGGATGACCCTCGGGATACAAAGATTCCTGGGTCATTCTACCGCCTCTAGTAATGACTCTGTCAGAATTGTCATTCAACTCATTGAGCAAGTCATTTTGAGCTTTAAGTACTTGTTCTACCTGAGTAGTAACCATAGAAGCATGTTTACTCAGAAGTTTAAGATCATTGACATTTCTGTCCACACAAGCACTTAGATGACTAAGCATACGAGCATTCTTTTCCAATTGTCTGCTAACATAATCATTGAAACTCTGTTGTTTGGCAACAAAGTTATCAAATTCATCCATGCATAAGCTAGCAGGTTTATCAAAAGGAATATGACTCTCATCAAACCTACACAGAGAATTTACTTCTACTGCCTGTATCGGGTTATCGAGACCATGGATCTCTTCGATAGGTGGTAGATTTTTTACATCTTCAGATTTAATGCCTCTCGCATAGATTTCTTGGCTTCTTGCATATCTTCAGGACTGAGGAATGGAATACCTCTTTTCTTCGGAGTTGGCTTAGGAGGTGGTTCGGGAATAGTCCAAGCATTCTCATTGCACAAGATGTTGTTCAACAGAATCTCAGCTTGTTCTACGGTTCGTTCCCTGAAAACACTACCGGCACAACTATCTAAGTGGTCTTTGGAAGCATCGGTAAGTCCATTATAGAAGATATCAAGTCTTTCGTTCTTCTCAAGAGGGTGATCAGGCAAAGCATTCAGTAGCTGGATAAGCCTCCCTCAAGCTTGTGGGAGACTCTCTTCTTCAGCTTGAGCAAAGTTGTATATTTCCTGCAAGGCAGCTTGCTTCTTATGGGCAGGGAAATATTTTTAAGAGAAGTAGTAGACCATATCCTGGGGGCTACACACACATCCAGGAGCAAGAGAAGTGAACCAGGTTTTAGCATCATCCTTTAGCGAGAAAGGAAACAGCTTGAGCATATAGTAGTGGAGGATCTTTTCCTCACTACTGAATAGGGTGGCTATATCATGCAATTTGGTAAGATGGGCTACAACCCTTTCAGACTCATAACCGTGAAAAGGATCAGATTCGACCAGAGTGATTCACTCAGGGTCGACAGAGAATTCATAATCCTTATCGGTCACAAAGATAGGCGAAGTGGCAAACTTTGGGTAGTATTTCATCCTAACGTCCAGAGATTTTTCTTTCCACTTGCGCAGAAGTTTCTCAACATCATAGCTATCCTTACACGCAAGAAAATCTTTAGCTATCTCTCCCTCCATAACATAGCGCGTATCAGGCATAACAGGCAATTCAGGCATAGTAGCAGGTTCTACTTCAATAGTATGAGCAGTTTCAGAAGTATCATCACATCTAGCAGCAATTCTAGCAATATGTGCATCAAGGGCACCAAGTGGCAAAGCAGTATCATGCATAGCATCATCAGGCATAGCATCAAGCATAGCATCATCAATCATAGTATCAAGCATAGCATCATCAGGCATAGTATCAAGCATAGCATCAGGCATAGTATCTAGCATAGCATCATGGGCAGCAGAAGTAGCATCATCAAGCACAGGCGACATATCAAGATTTCTAGCAGGAGGCGATGTCGCAAACTTACTCAAAACTGAAGGTGAATCAAGTGCAGAGCTAGATGGCAATTCCTTACCTCTCCTCGTAGTGAAAGGCAGGATTTTAGTTCTTGGATCTTTCGGATTCCTCATAGTGATCAGCAGACGTCAATCCCAAGTGACTCAGAGAATATAGATGTGCCTTCCCGGCAACGGCGCCAGAAAAAGCCTTGATGTCCCACAAGCATATGGGATCGTAGCAGTTTTCGAGGGTAGAGTATTCAACCCAAATTTATTGATTCGCTCACAAGGAAAAGCTAAAGGATATTCTCAAGTATTAGCAGCTGAGTTGTCAATTCAACCACACCTGAAAGATTAGTGTCTGCAAGCAAAGTATCAGTAGCATGGTAGTATGATAGCAACAGCACCAGAAAAAGCTTTGACAATTCCCAGCAATGGCGCCAGAAAAGGCCCTGTTGACGGGATGTTAGCGCCAACAAAGTCTTGCAACAAGTAACAGCGGAGTAGCAAGGAACAGTAGCAGCAGCAGCAAAGCAACAAGTAACAGCAGTAGTGACAGCAGTAGCAAAGTGGCCCAATTCCTTTTGTAGCAAGGGACAAGCCTAGGCAAAGTAACGTAGGGAGGACCAGTAGTAAAAGACTCGTAGGCAGTGGATCGGTGATGGATGAGTGTGACGGATGTGATTAATCATGTAACAGCTATAACACGGAGAGATATGTAACTAATGTAGGCATGTATTCCGTATGTAGTCATCCGTGCTTTGGGAAAAGAACTTGCATGACATCTATTGTCCATCCCTCCCGTGGCAGCAGGGTCCTAATAGAAACTACGGGATATTAAGGTTCTCCTTTAATAAAGAACCGGACCAACGCATTAACACGCGGTGAATACATGAACTCCTCATACTATGGTCATCTCCGGGAGTGGTTCCGGCTATTGTCACTCCGGGGTTGCCGGGTCATAACACATAGTAGGTGACTACAACTTGCAAGATAGGATCTAAAACACACATATATTGGCGACAACATAATAGGTTCAGATCTGAAATCATGGCACTAGGGCTCTAGTGACAAGCATTAAGCATAGCCAAGTAGTAGCAACATCAATCTAGAACATAGTGGATACTAGGGATCAATCCCCGTCAAGAACTAACTCGATTACATGATAGATCTCATCCAACTCATCACCGTCCAGCAAGCCTACGATGAGATTACTCACGAACGATGAAGAGCATCTTGGAATTGTCGATGGAGAAAGGTTGATGATGACGATGGCGACGATTCCCCTCTCCGGAGCCCGAAACGGACTCCAGATCTGCCCTCGAGATGAAGAACAGGATGTGGCGGCGCCTCCGTATCGCAAAACGCGATGAAACCTTCTCTCTGATTTTTTTTTCCAGGCGAAACAGAAGATATAGAACTGAGATTGGGGGCGATGGTGCCACGTGGGCCCCACAAGCCTGCACGGCGCGGCCCTAGGGGGTGGCCGCGGCCTGTGAGCTTGTGGCCCACTGGCACGCCCCCTCACGTGGATCTTTGCGCAGGTATTTTTCTTTTATTCCAGAAAAAAATCTACGTAAATTTTTAGGACATTCCGAAAACTTTTATTTCTGCACAAAAACAATACCATGGCAATTCTCCTAAAAACAGCGTCAGTCCGGGTTAGTTCCATTCAAATCATGCAAATTAGAGTCCAAAACAAGGGCAAAAGAGTTCGAAAAAGTAGATACGACGGAGACGTATCAGCCCCCTTGGCTGCGGGGTGGGGGTTTGTGGGGCCCCTGGGGCTCCCCTGCCTTGGCTCCCAAGTTCTCCGGTCTTCTTCCGTTCCAAAAAAAAAAATCTTTTCGGGGATTTTCTTCCGTTTGGACTCCGTTTCAAAATCTCCTCTGAAAGGGGTCAAAAACATGGAAAAACAGGAACTGGCGCTTGGCACTGAGTTAATAAGTTAGTCCCAAAAAATATATAAAAGGCATACAAAACATCCAAAGTTTGACATGATAATAGCATGAAACCATCAAATATTATAGATACATTGGAGATGTATCAAGCATCCCCAAGCTTAACTCCTGCTCGTCCTTGAGTAGGGAAGTGATAAAGAATGAATTTTTGATGTGGAATGCTAGCATAGTTGTCCTTTGCAACTTCTTTCACGTGACATGAATGTTCAGATCCGTATGATTCAAAGCAATAGTTTGCTATTGACATGAAAACAGTAATACTTCAAGCAAACTAGCAAAGTAATCATGAACTTTCAAAATGACAAGGCCAAAGAAAGTTATCCCTACAAAATCATATAGTCTAGCTATGCTCCATCATCCTCACACAACTAATGTAAATCATGCATAACCCCAGAATTGGCCAAGTAATTGTTTTCGCACTCTTACTTTCTCAAAAAATTTATAACTATCACGCAATACATGAGCGCGAGCCATGGATATAGCATTATAGGTGGAATAGAGTGTGGTGGTGGTTGTGAGACAAAAAGGAGGAGATGGTTACATTGACTCGGCGTATCAATAGGCTATGGAGATGCCCATTAATAGATATCAATGTGAATGAGTAGGGATTTCCATACAAGAGATGCACTAGAGCTATAAGTATGTGAAAGCTCAAAAGGAAAACTAGTGGGTGTGCATCCAACTTGCTTGCTCACGAAGACCTAGGGCAATTTTGAGGAAGCCCATCATTGGAATATACAAGCCAAGTTATATAGTGAAGATTCCCACTAGCATATGGTAGTGACAAAGCAAGAAGCTCTCGATCATGAAGAACATGGTGCTAACATGAAGCACAAGTGTGGAAAAATATAGTAGCATTGTCCCTTCTCTCTTTTTATCTCCCTTTTTTTAATTTGGGCTCTTAGGCCTGTCTTTTTTCTTTTCTTTTCTTTTCTCTTTTTTTTGATTTTGGGCTCTTTGGCCTTTTTGTTAATTCCTCACATGGTACAATGCTCTAATAATGATGATCATCACACTTTTATTTACTCACATCTCAAATATCACAATGATGATGACTCCATAGGATGTGCAACGATCTAGCATGGCGTATGGCATTGAAAACATCTCGCTAGTTATCTTACGATCATGCAATGGCAATATGAGAGTGACGACGCAAGTCATGAGACAGAACGGTGGGAGTTGCGTGGCAATATATCTCAGAATGGCTATGAAAATGCCATAGTAGGTAGGTATGGTGGCTGTTTTGAGGAAAGAATTTGGTGGGTTTGTGCACCGGCGAGAATTGCGCGGCACTAGAGAGGCTAGCAATGGTGGAAGGTGAAAGTGCATCTATACAATGGGCTCACATTAGTCATGAAGAACTCAGATACTTATTGCGAAAGTTTTATTAGTAATCAAAACAAAGTGCTAAACGCATACTCCGAGGGGAAGGGTTGGTAGGTGTAAACCATCGTGCGATCCCGACCTCAACACAAAGGATGACAATCAATAGATCTTATGCTCCGACTTCCTAACATAGCGGTTCACCATACGTGCATGCTCCAACACAAGTATCTCTAGATTCACAACACCCTACTAATATAACTCCTAATATTACCGAATCCATGTCTCAAAACTAATTGAGAGGAATCGAAACTTCTCTTTCTACTCAATGACATGAAGATGGAGGTTTTTGGATCCTCTTTGGGTACCTAGCACATTCGGGACTACTTTCATAGCATAAGCCAACTACAAAATCACGCACCGCCGTGCTGTAAAGATATAAGTGAAGCGCAAGAGCAAAAGTATCTAGCTCAAAAGATATAAGTGAAGCACTAGAGCAAAAGTATCTAGCTCAAAAGATATAAGTGAAGCACTATGAGCATTCTAACAAAATCACGATGAGTGCATGTCTCTCTCTCTCAAAAAGGTGTGCAGCAAGGATGATTGTGACACAACAAAAATAAAAGACTCTTATGATACAAGACGCTCCAAGCAAAACACATATCATGTGGTGAATAAAAATATAGCTCCAAGTAAGGTTACCGATGGATTTGAAGACGAAAGAGGGGATGCCCTCCCAGGGCATCCCCAAGCTTAGGCTTTTTGGTGTCCTTGAATTTGGCTTGGGGTGCCTTGGGCATCCCCAAGCTTGAGCTCTTTCCACTCCTTATCTCTTTGTCCATGAGAACATCACCCAAAACTTGAAATCTTCACAACACAAAACTTAAACAGAAACTTGTGATAACATTAGTACAAGAAAACAAACTACCACTTCTTTTGGTACAGTAGCAAACTTTAATTCTATCTATATTGATGATGGGCTACTATATTCTCACTTTTCCATGGCTAGTACCCCCCGATACTAACCATAGTTTCATCAAAACAAGCAACCAACTCAACAAAAACAGGATCTGTCAAAAACAGACCAGTCTGTAGCAATCTGTATACTTCATATACTTATGGTACCTCAAAAAATCTGAAACATTACAAAGGTCTGGTAACAAAGCATATAAATCGTCAGCAAAAATAATCAACTCAAAACCTCTTTCTGAATAAAAATGAAAAATCATCTCGTGAGCGAAAAGTTTCTGTCTTTTTCTAGCAGGATCAAACAACCATTACCAAGACTAATCATAAAGGCTTTGCTTTGCTCAAACAAAAAAAAGAAACACAAAAAACACAATCACGACAGAATTATGATGGTGTGGATGCAACAAAACAGAAAGAAAAAGAATAAATTCATTGGGTTGCCTCCCAACAAGCGCTATTATTTAACGCCCCTAGCTAGGCATTGATAATTCAATGATGCTCACACAAAAGACAAGAATTGAAGCACAACGAGAGCATCATAAAACATGTGAAAATCACATCTAAGTCTAACATACTTCCTATGCATAGGCATTTTATAGAAAAACAGATTGTCAAGACAACCAATAGTTACCATATGCAAGGAAGAAGAAAGAGACAATAGCAATCTCAACATAACGAGACGTGATTTAGTGATATGAAAGTTTCTACCACCAAATTTTCCTCTCTAATAATAATTACATGTGGGATCATATTCAAATTCAACAATGTAACTATCACAGAGGATATTCTTTTCATGATCCACATGCATGCAAAGTTGACGCTCTTCAAAAATAATGGGATTATCATCAACTAAAGTCATGACTTCTCCAAACCTACTTTCAATAATATTGCAAATTTCATATTCATCATGAGGCTTAAACAAATTTTCAAGATCATAATAAAAATCATCGCCCCACTCATGATCATTGCAACAAGTAGTGGACATAGCAAAACTAGCATCCAGAAGCTTAGGGTTTTGCATATTCTTAGCATATTGTCACTAATAGAATTTATAGTGAAACCATTGCAATCGTGCTTTTCATCCAAGGAGCCCTCGTGAATCACTTCATAAATTTATACCTCACAATTTTCAGATTCACGCATCTCAAGCAAAACTCCATAAAGATAGTCAAGTGCACTCAACTCACTAGCAATTGGATCAACATAATTGGATCTCTTAAAGAGATTAGCAAGTGGATGAGGATCCATATCACTAGATTTTCAGCAAGCAAAGATGCAAGCATATTGAAGGCACATGGCACACAAGCGAACAGAAAGCAAGCGAGAGAAAAGGGCGAACGAAAAAGGCGACCGAAAAGGCGAACGAAAACGGCAAATTGGTGAAGTGGGGGAGAGGAAAACGAGAGGCAACTGGCAAACAAAGTAAATGCAAGAGATGAGTTTGCGACACCTACTTGGATGAGTTCTTGACATGATCTTCCTCCCTGGAAACGGAGCCAGAAATCCTTCTGCTATCCCACAGACAACTGCGCTAGAAATTGACACGTTGACACAGGCTGGGCTTGCATTGGTTTTTCCCTTGAAGATGAAAGGGTGATGCAGCATAGGAGCAGTCAGTATTTCCCTCAGTTTGAGAACCAAGGTATCGATCCAGAAGGAGGGTCTCGTCAAGTCCAGAGTACCTGCGCAAACACAAACAAGCTTGCACCCAACGCTTCAAAGGGGTTGCCAATCCCTTCAAGATTGTTTGCAAAGTGAGAACTGAAAGCGGAAAGTGCAACGAAGTAAAAAGTGTAAGGCTGAAAATATGGTGTGGAGTAGACCCTGGGGGCCATAGTGTTCACTAGAGGCTTCTCTCAAAATAGCAAGTATTATGGTGGGTGAACAAATTACTGTCGAGCAATTGATAGAACCGCGCACAGTCATGACGATATCTAAGGCAATGATCAAGCATATAGGCATCACGTCCGAGACAAGTAGACTGATACTTTCTGCATCTACTACTATTACTCCACACATCGACCGCTATCCAGCATGCATCTAGTGTATTGAGTTCATGACGAACAGAGTAACGCTTTAAGCAAGATGACATGATGTACAGGGATAATCTCAAACCAATGATGAAAACCCCATCTTTTTACCCTTGATGGCAACAACATGATGCGTGCCTCGCTACCCCTTCTGTCACTGGGTGAGGTCACCGCACGGTATGAACCCAAAACCAAGCACTTCTCCCATTGCAAGAATCATAGATCTAGTTGGCCAGAAAAAACCCACAACTCGAAGAGAATTACAAGGATATGAAATCATGCATAAGAGAGATCATAGATAATCTGATCATAAATCCACAATTTATCGGATCTCGACAAACACATCGCAAAAGAAGATTACATCGGATAGATCTCCATGAAGATCATGGAGAACTTTGTATTGAAGATCCAAGAGAGAGAAGAAGCCATGTAGTTACTAGCTATGGACCCGTAGGTCTATAGTGAACTACTCACGCATCATCGGAGAGGTCGTGGTGTTGATGGAGATGCCCTCCGTGTCCGAATCCCCCTCCGGCAGGGCACCTGGACGTGCCCCAGATGGGATCTTGCGGAGACAGAAGCTTGCGGCGGCGGAAAAGCGATTGCGATGATCTCGTGATTTTTTCTGGAATTTTTGGGATTATATAGGCGAAAGACCTAGGTCAGGGGACCTCCAGGGGGCCCACAAGCCTGGATGGCGCGGCCCCCCTGGTCGCGGGGTGGGGGCTTGAGAGGCCCCTGGGGCTGCCCTGCCTTGGCTCCCAAGTTCTCCGATCTTCTTCCGTTCCAAATAAAATATTTTCGGGGATTTTCTTCTGTTTGGACTCTGTTTCAAAATCTCCTCTGAAAGGGGTCAAAAACATGGAAAAACAGGAACTGGCGCTTGGCACTGAGTTAATAAGTTAGTCCCCAAAAATATATAAAAGGCATACAAAACATCCAAAGTCTGACAAGATAATAGCATGAAACCATCAAAAATTATAGATACGTTGGAGACGTATCAATAGACAAGTGTTGTCACTTGATAACGGGATCACATCATTGGGAGAATGACGTGATGGACAAGACCCAAACTATGAACGTAGCATGTGATCATGTCATTTTGTTGCTATTGTTTTCTGCGTGTCAAGTATTCATTCCTATGACCATGAGATCATGTAACTCACTGACACCGGAGGAATACCTTGTGTGTATCAAACGTCACAACGTTACTGGGTGACTATAAAGGTGCTCTACAGGTATCTCCGAAGGTGTCCGTTGAGTTAGCATGGATCAAGACTGGAATTTGTCACTCCGTGTGACGGAGAGGTATCTCGGGGCCCATTCGGTAATACAACATCACATATAAGCCTTGCAAGCAAATGTGACTCAAGTGTTAGTCACGGGATATTGTATTACAGAACGTATAAAGAGACTTGCTGGTAACGAGATTGAAATAGGTATAGAGATACCGACGATCAAATCTTGGGCAAGTAACAGACCGAAGGACAAAGGGAATGTTATACGGGATTATATGAATCCTTGGCACAGAAGTTCAACCGATAAGATCTTCGTAGAATATGTAGGATCCAATATGTACATCCAGGTCCCGCTATTGGATATTGGCCCGGAAGTGTCTCAGGCCATGTCTACATAGTTCTCGAACCCGCAGGGTCTGCATACTTAAGGTTCAGTGATGTTTCGGTATAGTTGAGTTATAGGTGTTGGTGACCGAAGGTTGTTCGGAGTCCCGGATGAGATCAGGGACGTCACGATGGATTCCGGAATGGTCCGAAAACGAAGATTGATATATATGATGGTTTCATTTGGTCACCAAAAAGATTTCGGGCATTACCGGCAGGGTACCACGAGTGACGAATGGGTTCCGGGTTTTCACCGGGAGGGGCCCACCCACTCCGGAGTGTTCCCAATAGTCCTAGGGTGGCACACTAGCCCTTATTGGGCTGGTGAGACCATCCCAAGTGGGCTGTGGCGCTAGGAAAGAAAACCAAAAGAAAAGAAAAAAAGAGGGAGGTGGGAAGGGCGAGGAGGACTCCTCCTTCCCCAAACCGAATTGGAGTTGGAGTCCTCCTCTCCACTTCGACCGGTGCCCTAGGGGTTCCCTTGAGCCCCAAGGCTAGCCCCTCCCCTCCTCCTATATATACTAGAGGTTTTAGGGTTTTTGAGACATACCTTTGTCATGTTCTACTCAAACCTATACCTCGTAGTTCTTCTTCTAGATAGGATTTATGCGGAGCTCTGTCGGAGCCCTGCAGGAATAGTTCATCACCATCACCTGCGCGCCGTCACGCTGTCAGAAAACTCGTCTACTTCCCTGTCTCTCTTGCAGGATCAAGAAGGTAGAGATCGTCATCGAGTTGTACGTGTGTTGAACGCGGAGGTGTCGTCCGTTCGGTGCTAGATGGGGACAGATCATGGGACGACGGTGATTGGAATCACGAAGTTGTACCACTACATCAACCGCGTTTCTTAACACTTCCCGCTTAGCGATCTACAAGGGTATGTGGATCCGATCTCCCTCTCGTAGATGAACATCACCATGATAGGTCTTCGTGTGCGTAGGAATTTTTTTGTTTCCCATGCAACGTTCCCCAACAGTGGCATCATGAGCTAGGTTCATGCGTAGATGTAATCTCGGGTAGAACACAAAAGTTTTTGTGGGCGTTGATGTTTGATTTGCTTTCCTCCTTAGTCTTTTCTCGATTCGGCGGTATTGTTGGATTGAAGCGGCCCGGACCAACATTACTCGTACTCTTACGAGAGATCGGTTTCATCGACCAACAGGCAACTCGTTGCATAAAGATGACTGGCGGGTGTCGATTTCTTCAACTTTAGTTGAATTGGATTTGACCGAGGTGGTCCTTAGAGAGAGGTTAAATAGCAATTTGCACATCTCCGTTGTGGTTTTTGAGTAAGCAAGATGCGATCATACTAGATACCCATAGCAGCCACGTAAAACATGCAACAACAAATTAGAGGACGTCTAACTTGTTTTTGCAGGGTATGCATGTGATGCGATATGGCCAAAGACATGATGTGATATATTGGATGTATGAGATGATCATGTTGTAATAGTTAAATATCGACTTGCACGTCGATGCTACGGCAACCGGCAGGAGCCATAGGGTTGTCTTTAAACTAACGTTTGTGCTTGCAGATGTGTTTACTATATTGCTAGGTTGTAGCTTTAGTAGTGATAGCATAGAAAGCACGACAACCTCGATGGCGGCACGATCATGGAGGTCATGATGATGGAGATCATGGTGTGGCGTCGGTGACAATGAAGACCATGCCGGTGCTTTGGTGATGTAGATCAAGAAGCACAAGATCATGGCCATATCATGTCACTTATGAATTGCATGTGATGTTAATCCTTTTATGCACCTTATCTTGCTTAGAACGACGGTAGCATTATAAGGTGATCCCTCACTAAAATTTCAAGATAAAATTGTGTTCTCCCTGACTGTGCACCGTTGCGACAGTAAGTCATTTCGAGACACCACGTGATGATCGGGTGTGATAGACTCAACGTTCACATACAACGGGTGCAAAACAGTTGCACACGCGGAACACTCGGGTTAAACATGACGAGCCTAGCATGTACAGACATGGCCTCGGAACACAAGAGACTGAAAGGTCGAGCATGAATCATATAGTTGATATGATCAACATAGAGATGTTCACGACTTAAACTATGCTCAAATCACGTGATGATAGGACTTGAGTTAGTGGATTTGGATCATGCGCTACTCGAATAACTAGAAGGATGTCTATTTGAGTGGGAGTTCTTAAGTAATATGATTAATTGAACTAATTATCATGAATATAGTCAAAAGGTCTTTGCAAATTATGTTGTAGCTTGCGATGTAGCTCTACTATTTTTATATGTTCCTAGAGAAATTTTAGTTGAAAGATGATAGTAGCAACTTTGCGGACTGAGTCCGTAAACTGAGGATTGTCCTCATTGCTACGCAGAAGACTTATGTCCTTAATGCACCACTCGGTGTGCTGTACCTCGAGCGTCGTCTGTGGATGTTGCGAACATCTGACATACACGTTTTTGGTGACTACGTGATAGTTTAGTACGTAATACTTAACGGCTTAGAAGCAAGGCGCCGAAGACGTTTTGAACGTCACGGAACATAAGAGATGTTCTAAGAGATGAAATTGGGATTTCATGCTCGTGCCCTTGTTGAGAGGTATGGCACCTCCAACAAGATTCTTTGTCTACAAAGTAAAGGAGAAAAGCTCAAACGTTGAGCATGTGCTCAGATTGTCTCAGTACAATAGTCGCTTGAATCAAGTGGGAGTTAATATTCCAGATGAGATAGTGATGGTTCTCCAAAGCCATTGCCACCAAGCTGCTAGAGCTTCGTGATGAACTATAACATATCAAGGATAGATATGATGATCCTTGAGCAATTCGCAATGTTTGATACTCCGAAAGTAGAAATCAAGTAGGAGCGTCAATTGTTGATGGTTAGTAAAACCACTAGTTTCAAGAAGGGCAATGGCTAGAAGTGATACTTCACGAAATGGCAAACCAATTGCTGCTCTAATGAAGAAACCCAAGGTTGAACCCAAACCCGATACAAAGTGTTTCTATTATGAGGGGAACGGTCACTAAGGCGGAACTACCCTAGATACTTGGTACATGAGAAGGCTGGCAAAGTCGACAGAAGTATATTTGATATACATGATATTGATGTGTACTTTACTAATACTCCTAGTAGCACAAGGGTATTAGATACCGGTTCTCTTGCTAAGTGTTAGTAACTCGAAATAAAAGCTACGGAATAAACGGAGACTGGCTAAAAGTGAGGTGACGATAAGTGTTGGAAGTGTTTCCAAGGTTGATGTGATCAAACATCACACACTCCATCTACCATCGGGATTGGTGTTAAACCTAAATAATTGTTATTTGGTGTTTGTGTTGAGCATGAACATGGTTGGATCGTGTTTATTGCAATACGATTATTCATTCAAAGAGAATAATGGTTATTCTATTTGCTTGAATAATTACCTTCAATGCTGTATTGAATCTCGATCGTAGTGATACACATGTTCATAATATTGATGCCAAAAGATACAAAGTAGTAATGATAGTACCACTTACTTGTGGCACTGCCGCTTGAGTCATGTCGGTGTAAAATGCATGAAGAAGCTCCATGCTGATGGATCTTTGTACTCACTCATTTTTGAAAAGTTTGAGACATGCAAACCATACCTATTGGTATAGACGCATGAAAAACTCCATGCAGATGGATTGTTTGGACTCACTTGATTTTGAATCACTTGATACATGCAAATCATACCACATGGAACAAGAAAGTAACTTGTTGGAAGTAATACATTTTTGATGTGTGCAGTCCAATGAGTGTTGAGGCATGCTCCGGCAAACAAAAGTTCTTCCATGGCGCTAGGAATTCTTCTTGTTACTTTTCTGGTTTGCGTCGTTTTTCCCTTGAAGAGGAAAGGGTGATGCAGCACAGGATCAGTAAGTATTTCCCTCAGTTTGAGAACCAAGGTATCAATCCAGAAGGAGGGTCTCGTCAAGTCCGAAGTACCTGCGCAAACACAAACAAGCTTGCACCCAACGCTTCAAAGGGGTTGTCAATCCCTTCAAGATTGTTTGCAAAGTGAGATCTGAAGGCGGAAAGTGCAACCAAGTAAAAAGTGTAAGGCTGAAAATATGGTGTGGAGTAGACCCGGGGGCCATAGTGTTCACTAGAGGCTTCTCACAAAATAGCAAATATCACGGTGGGTGAACAAATTACTGTCGAGCAATTGATAGAACCGCGAAAAGTCATGACGATATCTAAGGCAATGATCATGCATATAGGCATCACGTCCGAGACAAGTAGACCGATACTTTCTGCATCTACTACTATTACTCCACACATCAACCTCTATCCAGCATGCATCTAGTGTATTGAGTTCATGACGAACATAGTAACGCCTTAAGCAAGATGACATGATGTAGAGGGATAATCTCAAACCAATGATGGAAACCCCCATCTTTTTACCATTGATGGCAACAACACGATGCGTGCCTCGCTACCCCTTCTGTCACTTGGTGAGGTCACCGCACGGTATGAACCCAAAACCAAGCACTTCTCCCATTCCAAGAATCATAGATCTAGTTGGCCAGACAAAACCCACAACTCGAAGAGAATTACAAGGATATGAAATCATGCATAAGAGAGATCGGAAGAAACTCAAATAAGATTCATAGATAATCTGATCATAAATCCACAATTCATCGGATCTCGACAAACACACCGCAAAAGAAGATTACATCGGATAGATCTCCATGAAGATCATGGAGAACTTTGTATTGAAGATCCAATTGAGAGAAGAAGCCATCTAGTTACTAGCTATGGACCCGTAGGTGTATGGTGAACTACTCACGCATTATCGGAGAGGTCATGGTGTTGATGAAGAAGCCCTCCGTATTCGAATCCCCCTCTGGCAGGGCACCAGAACGTGCCCCAGATGGGATCTTGCGAAGACACAAGCTTGCGGCGGTGAAAAAGTACTTTCGATGATCTCCTGATTTTTTTGGGATTTTTAGGGAATATATAGGCGCAACCCCTAGGTCAGTGGGCGCTCAGGGGGCCCACAAGCCTGTGGGCTGCGGCCTACCCCCCTGGCCGCGGGGTGGGGGCTTGTGGGGCCCCTGAGGCTCCCCTGCCTTGGCTCCCAAGCTTCCCGATCTTCTACCGTTACAAAAAAAATCTTTTCGGGGATTTTCTTCCGTTTGGACTCTGTTTCAAAATCTCCTCTGAAAGGGGTCAAAAACATGAAAAAACAGGAACTGGCACTTGGCACCGAGTTAATAAGTTAGTCCCAGAAAATATATAAAAGGCATGCAAAACATCCAAAGTTTGACAAGATAATAGCATGAAACCATAAAAAATTATAGATACGTTGGAGACGTATCAAGCATCCCCAAGCTTAACTCCTGCTCGTCCTCGAGTAGGGAAGTGATAAAGAATGAATTTTTGATGTGGAATGCTACCTAGCATAGTTGTCCTTTGCAACTTCTTTCACGTGACATGAATGTTCAGATTCGTAAGATTCAAAACAATAGTTTGCTATTGACATGAAAACAATAATACTTCAAGCAAACTAGCAAGGTAATCATGAACTTTCAAAATAACAAGGCCAATGAAAGTTATCCCTACAAAATCATATAGTCTGGCTATGCCCCATCATCCTCACACAACTAATGTAAGTCATGCACAACCCCAGAATTGGCCAAGTAATTGTTTTCTCACTCTTACTTTCTCAAACTTTTTATAACTATCACGCAATACATGAGCGTGAGCCATGGATATAGCACTATAGGTGGAATAGAGTGCGGTGGTGGTCGTGGGACAAAATGGAGGAGATGGTCACATTGACTCGGCGTATCAAAAGGCTACGTAGATGCCCATTAATAGATATCAATGTGAATGAGTAGGGATTGCCATACAAGAGATGCACTAGAGCTATAAGTATGTGAAAGCTCAAAAGGAAAACTAGTGGGTGTGCATCCAACTTGCTTGCTCACGAAGACCTAGGGCAATTTTTGAGGAAGCCCATCATTGGAATATACAAGACAAGTTATATAATGAAGATTCCCACTAGCATATGGTAGTGACAAAGCAAGAAGCTCTCAATCATGAAGAACATGGTGCTATTATGAAGCACAAGTGTGGAAAAAGATAGTAGCATTGTCCCTTCTCTCTTTTTCTCTCTTTTCTTTTTTCATTTGGGCACTTAGGCCTCTTTTTTTCTATTTTCTTTTCTTTTTTATTTTTATTTTTGGGCTCTTTGGCTTCTTTTTTATTTCCTCACATGGGACAATGCTCTAATAATGATGATCATCACACTTTTATTTACTCACAGCTCAAAACTCACAATGATGACTCCATAGGAAATGCCTCCGGCAGTGTACCGGGATGTGCAACGATCTAGCATGGCATATGACGTTGAAACATCTCACCAGCTATCTTACGATCATGCAATGGCAACATGAGAGTGACGGCTCAAGTCATGAGACGGAACGGTGGGAGTTGCATAGCAATATATCTCGGAATGGCTATGAAAATGCCATAGTAGGTAGGTATGGTGGCTGCTTTGAGGAAGGCATATGGTGGGTTTGTGCACCAGCGAGAATTGCGCGGCACTAGAGATGCTAGCAATGGTGGAAAGTGAAAGTGCATCTATACCATGGACTCACATTAGTCATGAAGAACTCACATACTTGTTGCGGAAGTTTTTATTAGTAATCGAAACAAAGTGCTAAATGCATACTCCGAGGGGAAGGGTTGGTATGTGTTAACCATCGCGCGATCCCGACCTCAACACAAAGGATGACAACCAATAGATCAATTATGCTCCGACTTCCTAACATAGCGGTTCACCATACGTGCATGCTACGAGAATCACTAACTTCAACACAAGTATTTCTAGATTCACAACACCCTACTAACATAGCTCTTAATATTACCAAATCCACGTCTCAAAACTAATTGAGAGGAATCAAAACTTCTCTTTCTACTCAATGCACATGAAGATGGAGGCTTTTGCATCCTCTTTGGGTACCTATCACATTTGGGATTACTTTCATAGCATAAGCCAACTACCAAATCATGCACCGCCATGCTCTAAAAGATATAAGTGAAGCACTAGAGCAAAAGTATCTAGCTCAAAATATATAAGTGAAGCACAAAGAGCAAAAGTATCTAGCTGAAAACATATAAGAGAAGCACTATGAGCATTCTAGCAAAATCACGAGGAATGCATGTCCCTCTCTCTAAAAAAGGTGTGCAGCAAGGATGATTGTGACACAACAAAAGGAAAAGACTCCTACGATACAAGACGCTCCAAGCAAAACACATATCATGTGGTGAATAAAAATATAGCTCCAAGTAATGTTACCGATGGATTGAAGACGAAAGAGGGGATGCCTTCCCGGGGCATCCCCAAGCTTAGGCTTTTTGGTGTCCTTGAATTGGCTTGGGATGCCTTGGGCATACCCAAGCTTGAGCTCTTTCCACTCTTTATCTCTTTGTCCATGACACCCAAAACTTGAAAACTTCACAACACAAAACTTAAACGGAAACTCGTGATAACATTAGCACAAGAAAACAAACTACGACTTCTTTTGGTACTGTAGCAAACTTGAATTCTATCTATATTGATGTTGAGCTACTATATTCTCACTTTTCCATGGCTACTACCCCCGATACTAACCATAGTTTCATCAAAACAAGCAACAACCTCAACAAAAACAGAATCTGTCTTAAACAGACCAGTCTGTAGCAATCTGTATACTTCGTATACTTCTGGTACCTCAAAAAATCTGAAAAAATACGACAGCCTGGGCAAAAAGCATATCTACCAGAAGAGAAAAAAAATCAACTCAAAAGCTCTTTCTGAATAAAAATGAAAAATCATCTCATGAGCGAAAAGTTTCTGTCTTTTTCCAGCAGGTTCAAACAACCCTCACCAAGACTAGTCATAAAGGTTTTGCTTGGCTCAAACACAAAAAGAAACACAAAAAACACAATCACAAAAGAATTATGAAAGTATGGATGCAACAAAACATAAAGAAAAAGATAAATTCACTCGGTTGCCTCCCAACAAGCTCTATTGTTTAACGCCCTTAGCTAGGCATTGATAGTTCAATGATGCTCACACAAAAGACAAGAATTGAAGAACAATGAGAGCGTCATGAAGCATGTGAAAATCACATCTAAGTCTAACATACTTCCTATGCATAGGCATTTTATAGGAAAACAGATTGTCAAGACAACCAATAGTTACCATATGAAAGGAAGAAGAAAGAGACAATATCAATCTCAACATGACGAGAGATAATTTGGTAACATGAAAGTTTCTACCACAATATTTTCCTCGCTCATAGCAATTACATGTGGGATCATATTCAAATTCAACAATATAGCTATCCCATAGGATAATCTTTTCATGATCCACATGCATGCAAAGTTGACGCTCTTCAAAAATAGTGGGATTATCATCAACTAAACTCATGACTTCTCCAAAACCACTTTCAATAATATTGCAAATATCATATTCATCATGAGGCTTAAACAAATTTCCAAGATCATCAGAAAAATCATCGCCCCACTCATGATCATTGCAACAAGTAGTGGACATAGCAAAATTAGCATCCCCAATCTTAGGGTTTTGCATATTTTTAGCATGATTGTCACTAATAGAATTTATAGTGAAACCATTGCAATCATGCTTTTCATCCAAGGAGACCTCGTGAATCACTTCATAAATTTCTTCCTCACAATTTTCAGATTCACGCATCTCAAGCAAAATTCCATAAAGATAGTCAAGTGCACTCAACTCACTAGCAATTGGATCAACATAATTGGATCTCTTAAAGGGATTAGCAAGTGGATGAGGATCCATATCACTAGATTTTCAGCAAGCGAAGATGCAAGCATATTGAAGGCACATGGCACACAAGCGAACAGAAAGCAAGCGAGAGAAAAGGGCGAACAAAAAAGGCAAACGAAAAAAGAAAATTGGTGAAGTGGGGGAGAGGAAAACGAGAGGCAACTGGCAAACAAAGTAAATGCAAGAGATGAGTTTGCGGCACCTACTTGGATGAGTTCTTGACTTGATCCTCCCCGGCAACGGCGCCAGAAATTCTTCTGCTATGGCAACAAAAGTCGTTCCCTAGCGCTCGGAATTCTTCTTGTTACTTCCCTGGTTTGCATCGGTTTTTCCCTTGAAGAGGAAAGGGTGATGCAGCACAAGAGCAGTAAGTATTTCCCTCAGTTTGAGAACCAAGGTATCGATCCAGAAGGAGGGTCTCGTCAAGTCCAAAGTACTTGCGCAAACACAAACAAGCGACCTCTATCCAGCATGCATCTAGTGTATTGATTTCATGATGAACAGAGTAACGCCTTAAGCAAGATGACATGATGTAGAGGGATAATCTCAAACCAATGATGAAAACCCCATCTTTTTACCCTTGATGGCAACAACACGATGCGTGCCTCGCAACCCCTTCTGTCACTAGTTGAGGTCACCGCATGGTATGAACCCAAAACCAAGCACTTCTCCCACTACAAGAATCATAGATCTAGTTGGCCAAACAAAACCCACAACTCGAAGAGAATTACAAGGATATGAAATCATGCATAAGAGAGATCAGAAGAAACTCAAATAAGATTCGTAGATAATCTGATCATAAATCAACAATTCATCGGATCTCGACAAACACACTGCAAAAGAAGATTACATCGGATAGATCTCCATGAAGATCATGGAGAAGTTTGTATTGAAGATCCAAGAGAGATAAGAAGCCATCTAGTTACTAGCTATGGACCCACAGGTCTATGGTGAACTACTCACGCATCATCGGAGAGGTCATGATGTTGATGAAGAAGCCCTCCGTATCCGAATCCCCCCCTCCGGCAGGGCACCAGAACGTGCCCCAGATGGGATCTTGCGGAGACAGAAGCTTGCGGCGGCGGAAAAGTACTTCCGATGATCTCCTGATTTTTTTGGGATTTTTAGGGAATATATAGGCGCAACCCCTAGGCCAGGGGGCGCTCAGGGGGCCCACAATCCTGTGGGCCGTGGCCTACCCCCTGGCCGCGGGGTGGGGGCTTGTGGGGCCCCTGAGGCTCCCAAGCTTCCCGATCTTCTTCCGTTATGAAAAAAAAAATCTTTTTGGGGATTTTCCTCCGTTTGGACTCTGTTTCAAAATCTCCTCTGAAAGGGGTCAAAAACATGGAAAAACAGGAACTGGCACTTGGCACTGAGTTAATAAGTTAGTCCCAGAAAATATATAAAAGGCATGCAAAGCATCCAAAGTTTGACAAGATAATAGCATGAAACCATCAAAAATTATAGATACGTTGGAGACGTATCAAGGCACACAGTGGATATCGTTATGTTCTTACTTCACTGACGATTTGAGTACATACAGGAGTATTTATTTGATGGATCACAAGTCTGAAATATTGAAAAGTTCAAAGCTATTTCAGAGTGAAGATCGTCGTGAGAAGAGGATATATTGTCTATGATATGATCATAGAGATGAATATCTGAGTTGCAAGCTTTGGTACACAGTTAAGACAATGTGGAAATTGTTTCGCAATTCATGCCACCTAGAACACCATGGTATGATGGTGTGTCTGAACGTCATAGTCGCGCCCTATTTGATATGGTGCATACTATGATGTCTCTTATCCAATTACCACTACCGTTTATGGGTTATGCATTAGAGACAACCACGTTCACTTTAAATAGGGCATTGCGTATTTCCGTTGAGATGACACAGTATGAACTATGGTTTGGAGAAACCTGAGCTGTCGTTTCTTGAAAGTTTGGGGCTACGATGCTTATGTGAAAAAGTTTCAGTCTGATAAGCTCGAACCCAAAGCGGATAAATGCATCTTCATAGGATATCCAAAAACAGTTGGGTACATCTCCTATCTCAGATCCAGAAGCAAAGTGTTTGTTTCTAGAAACGGTTCCTTTCTCGAGGAAAGGTTTCTCTCGAAAGAATTGAGTGGGAGGGTGGTGGAACTTGCTGAGGTTATTGAACCGTCACTTCAACCAGTGTGTAGCAGGGCGCAGGAAGTTGTTCCTGTGGTGCCTACACCAATTGAAGTGGAAACTGATGATGGTGATCATTAAGCTTCTGATAAAGTTACTACAAACCTTGTAGGTCGACAAGGTCGTGTACTACTATAGAGTGGTACGGTAACCCTGTCTTGGAGGTCATGTTGTTGAACAACAATGAACCTACGAGCTATGGAGAAGCGATGGTGGGCCCGGATTCCGGCAAATGGCTGGAGCCCATGAAATCCGAGAGAGGATCCATGTATGAAAACAAAGTGTAGACTTTGGAAGAACTAGTTGATGGTCGTAAGACTATAAAGTGAAGATGGATCTTTAAAAGGAAGACAGACGATGATGGTGAAAAGTCACCATTAAGAGAAGCTCGACTTATCGCAAAGATGTTTCCGACAAGTTCAAAGAGTTGACTATGATGAGACTTTCTCACTCGTAGCAATGCTAAAAGTCTGTTGGAATTATGTTAGCAGTTGCTGCGTTGTTTCTGAAATATTGCACATAGGATGTCAAAACATTGTTTGCTCGACGGTTTCCTTGAGGAAAGGTTGTATGTGATACAACCAAAAGGTTTTGTCGATCCTAAGGATGCTAACAAGTATGCAAGCTCCAGCGATCCTTCTATGGAATGGTGCAAGCATCTCGGAGTTGGAATATACGCTTTGATGAGATGATCAAAGCTTTTGGGTTTATACAAGGTTTATGAGAAACTTGTATTTCCAAAGAAGTGAGTGGAAGCACTATAGAATTTCTGATAAGTATATGTGGTTGACATATTGTTGATCGAAAGTAATGTAGAATTTCTGTAAGCATAAAGGGTTGTTTGAAAGGAGTTTTTCAAAGGAAGACCTGGATAGAGCTGCTTGAACATTGAGCATCAAGATCTATAGAGATAGATCAAAATGCTAAATAGAACTTTCAACGAAATGCATGCCTTGACAGGTTTTTGAAGGAGTTCAAAATAGATCAACAAAGAAGGAGTTCTTAGCTGTGTTGTAAGGTGTGAATTTGAGTAAGACTCAAAGCACGACCAGAACAGAAGAAATAGAAAGGATGAAGGTCGTCCCCTATGCCTTAGCCGTAGGCTCTACAGTATGCCATGTTGTGTACCACACCTGATGTGTGCCTTGCCATGAGTCTATCAAGGGGTACAAAGAGTGATCCAGGATTGAATCACTGAACAACAGTCAAAGTTATCCTTAGTAACTAAATGGACTAAGGAATTTTTCTCGATTATGGAGGTGGTTGAAGAGTTCTTCATAACGGGTTACGTCGATGCAAGCTTTGACACTAATCCTAATAACTCTGAATAGTAAAACGGATTCATATAGTAGAGTAGACATTTGGAATGTTTCCGAATAGCGCGTAGTAGCAGCATCTATAAGATGACATAAAGATTTGTAAAGAACACACGAATCTGAAAGGTTGAAAACCGTTGACTAAAACCTCTCTCACAAGCAAGACAGGATCGAACCCTAGAACTGTATGGGTGTTAGATTCATTACAATCACATAGTGATGTGAACTTGATTATTGACTCTAGTGCAAGTGGGAGACTGTTGGAAATATGCCCTAGAAGCAATAATAAATTAGTTATTATTATATTTCCTTGTTCATAATAATCGTTTATTATCCATGCTAGAATTGTATTGATTGGAAACTCAAATACATGTGTGGATACATAGACAACACACTGTCCCTAGTGAGCCTCTAGTTGACTAGTTCGTTGATCAAAGATGGTCAAGGTTTCCTGGCATAGGCAAGTGTTGTCACTTGATAACGGGATCACATCATTGGGAGAATGATGTGATGGACAAGACCCAAACTATGAACGTAGCATGTGATCGTGTCATTTTGTTGCTATTATTTTCTTCGTGTCAAGTATTCATTCCTATGACCATGAGATCATGTAACTCACTGACACCGGAGGAATACCTTGTGTGTATCAAACATCACAACGTTACTGGGTGACTATAAAGGTGCTCTGCAGGTATCTCCGAAGGTGTCCGTTGAGTTAGCATGGATCAAGACTGGCATTTGTCACTCCATGTGACGGAGAGGTATCTCGGGGCCCACTCGGTAATACAACATCACATATATGTTGGAATTATGCCCTAGAGGCAATAATAAATATAGTTATTATTATAATTCCTGTATCGAGATAATCGTTTATTATCCATGCTATAATTGTATTGAATGAAGACTCATTTACATGTGTGGATACATAGACAAAACACCGTCCCTAGCAAGCCTCTAGTTGGCTAGCCAGTTGATCAAAGATAGTCAGTCTCTTCTGATTATGAACAAGGTGTTGTTGCTTGATAACTGGATCACGTCATTAGGAAAATCACGTGATGGACTAGACCCAAACTAATAGACGTAGCATGTTGATCGTGTCATTTTGTTGCTACTGTTTTCTGCGTGTCAAGTATTTATTCCTATGACCATGAGATCATATAACTCACTGACACCGGAGGAATACTTTGTGTGTATCAAACGTCGCAACGTAACTGGGTGACTATAAAGATGCTCTATAGGTATCTCCGAAGGTGTTAGTTGAGTTAGTATGGATCAAGACTGGGATTTGTCACTCCGTGTACCGGAGAGGTATCTCGGGGCCCACTCGGTAATACAACATGACACACAAGCCTTGCAAGCAATGTGACTTAGTGTAAGTTACGGGATCTTGTATTACGGAACGAGTAAAGAAACTTGCCGGTAAACGAGATTGAAATAGGTATGCGGATACTGACGATCGAATCTCGGGCAAGTAACATACCGAAGGACAAAGGGAATGACATACGGGATTATATGAATCCTTGGCACTGAGGTTCAAACGATAAGATCTTCGTAGAATATGTAGGATCCAATATGGGCATCCAGGTCCCGCTATTGGATATTGACCGAGGAGTCTCTCGGGTCATGACTACATAGTTCTCGAACCCGCAGGGTCTGCACACTCAAGGTTCGATGTTGTTTTATGCGTATTTGAGTTATATGGTTGGTTACAGAATGTTGTTCGGAGTCCCGGATGAGATCACGGACGTCACGAGGGTTTCCGGAATGGTCTGGAAACGAAGATTGATATATAGGATGACCTCATTTGATTACCGGAAGGATTTCGGAGTTACCGGGAATGTACCGGGAATGACGAATGGGTTCCGGGAGTTCACCGGGGGGGCAACCCACCCCGGGGAAGCCCATGGGCCATGAGGGTGGCGCACCATCCCTTAGTGGGCTGGTGGGATAGCCCAAAAGGGCCCTATGCGCCATACAAAGGAAAATCAAAGAGAAAGAAAAAAAAAGGGAGGTGGGAAGGAAGGGAAGGACTCCCACCCACCAAACCAAGTCCAACTCGGTTTGGGGGGGGGGGAGCCTTCCCCCCTTGGACTCGGCCGACCCCCTTGGGGCTCCTTGAGCCCCAAGGCAAGGTCCCCTCCCTCCCACCTATATATACGGAGGTATTGGGGCTGATTTGAGACGACTTTTCCACGGCAGCCCGACCACATACCTCCACGGTTTTTCCTCTAGATCGCGTTTCTGCGGAGCTCAGGCGGAGCCCTGCTGAGACAAGGTCATCACCAACCTCCGGAGCGCCGTCACGCTGCCGGAGAACTCTTCTACCTCTCCGTCTCTCTTGCTAGATCAAGAAGGCCGAGATCATCGTCGAGCTGTACGTGTGCTGAACGCGGAGGTGCCGTCCGTTCGGTACTAGATCGTGGGACTGATCGCGGGATTGTTCGCGGGGCGGATCGAGGGACGTGAGGACGTTCCACTACATCAACCGCGTTCACTAACGCTCCTGCTGTACGATCTACAAGGGTACGTAGATCACTCCTCCCCTCTCGTAGATGGACATCACCATGATAGGTCTTCGTGCGCGTAGGAAAATTTTTGTTTCCCATGCGACGTTCCCCAACAGTGGCATCATGAGCTAGGTTCATGCGTAGATGTCTTCTCGAGTAGAACACAAAAGTTTTTGTGGGCGGTGATGTGCGTTTTGCTGCCCTCCTTAGTCTTTTCTTGATTCCGCGGTATTGTTGGATTGAAGCGGCTTGGACCGACATTACTCGTACGCTTACGAGAGACTGGTTTCATCGTTACGAGTAACCCCGTTGCTCGAAGATGACTGGCAAGTGTCGGTTCCTCCAACTTTAGTTGAATCGGATTTGACCGAGGAGGTCCTTGGATGAGGTTAAATAGCAACTCATATATCTCCGTTGTGGTGTTTGCGCAAGTAAGATGCGATCCTACTAGATACCCTTGGTCACCACGTAAAACATGCAACAACAAAATTAGAGGACGTCTAACTTGTTTTTGCAGGGTATGCTTGTGATGTGATATGGCCAACTATGTGATGTGATATATTGGATGTATGAGATGATCATGTTGTAATAGAAAATATCGACTTGCACGTCGATGGTACGGCAACCGGCAGGAGCCATAGGGTTGTCTTTATACTATCGTTTGTGCTTGCAGATGCGTTTACTATTTTGCTAGGATGTAGCTTTAGTAGTAATAGCATGAGTAGCACGACAACCCCGATGGCAACACGTTGATGGAGATCATGGCGTGGCGCCGGTGACAAGAAGATCGTGCCGGTGCTTTGGTGATGGAGATCAAGAAGCACGTGATGATGGCCATATCATGTCACTTATGAATTGCATGTGATGTTAATCCTTTTATGCACCTTATTTTGCTTAGAACGACGGTAGCATTATGAGGTGATCTCTCACTAAAATTTCAAGAAGAAATTGTGTTCTCCCCGACTGTGCACCGTTGCTACAGTTCGTCGTTTCGAGACACCACGTGATGATCGGGTGTGATAGACTCAACGTTCACATACAACGGGTGCAAAACAGTTGCGCACGTGGAACACTCGGGTTAAGCTTGACGAGCCTAGCATGTGCAGACATGGCCTCGGAACACATGAGGCCGAAAGGTCGATCATGAATCATATAGATGATATGATTAGCATAGGGATGCTTACCACTGAAACTATACTCAACTCACGTGATGATCGGACTTGAGCTAGTGTAAGTGGATCATGAACCACTCAAATGACTAGAGAGATGTACTTTTTGAGTGGGAGTTTAGCAAATAATTTGATTAAGTTAAACTCTAATTATCTTGAACATAGTCTAAAGTCCACTTTGAAAATATTTGTGTTGTAGATCATGGCTCACGCGACAGTCATCCTGAATTTTAATACGTTCCTAGAGAAAGCTAAGTTGAAAGATGATGGAAGCAACTTTGTAGGCTGGGCTCGTAATCTTAAGCTAATCTTACAAGCTGGGAAGAAGGATTATGTCCTTAATGCTGCGCTAGGAGATGAACCACCCGCTACGGCTGATCAGGATGTTAAGAACGCTTGGTTAGCACGTAAGGAGGACTACTCAATAGTTCAATGTGCAGTCTTGTATGGCTTAGAACCGGGACTTCAACGTCGCTTTGAGCGTCATGGAGCATTTGAGATGTTCCAGGAGTTGAAGTTTATCTTTCAGAAGAACGCCCGGATCGAGAGGTATGAGACCTCCGATAAATTCTATGCTTGCAAGATGGAGGAAAACTCGTCTATCAGTGAACATGTGCTCAAAATGTCTGGGTACTCAAGCCGTCTAGCTGAGCTGGGGGTTGAACTCCCGCAAGAGGCTATCACTGACAGAATCCTTCAATCACTGCCGCCAAGCTATAAAGGCTTTGTGTTGAACTACAACATGCAAGGGATGAACAAGTCTCCCGGCGAGTTGTTTGCGATGCTGAAAGTCGCAGAGTCTGAACTCCGTAAAGAGCATCAAGTGTTGATGGTGAATAAGACCACTAGTTTCAAGAGAAACGGCAAAGGCAAGAAGGGTAATTCGAAGAAGAGCGGCAAGCCTGTTGCCACTCCGCCGAAGAAACCCAAAGCTGGGCCTAAGCCTGAAACAGAGTGTTACTATTGCAAGGGTATGGGTCACTGGAAGCGCAATTGCCCCAAGTATCTGGCAGATAAGAAGGCGGCCAAAGAAAAATCAGGTATATTTGATATACATGTTATTGATGTGTACTTAACCGGCTCTCGTAGTAGTGCCTGGGTATTCGATACCAGTTCTGTTGCTCATATTTGCAACTCGAAATAGGAACTGCGGAATAGACGAAGGCTGGCGAAAGATGAAGTGACGATGCGTGTAGGAAATGGTTCCAAGGTTGATGCAATCGCCGTCGGCACAGTTTCACTTCAGTTACCATCAGGATTAGTGATGAACTTAAATCATTGTTATTTAGTGCCAGCGTTGAGCATGAACATTATATCTGGATCTTGTTTATTGCGAGACGGTTACTCTTTTAAGTCAGAGAATAATGGTTGTTCCATTTCTATGAGTAACATATTTTATAGTCATGCACCTAATGTGAGAGGATTGTTCATATTGAATCTTGATAGCGATACGCATATACATAACATTGAGACCAAAAGAGTTAGAGTTAACAATGATAGCGCCATATTTTTGTGGCACTGCCGCTTAGGTCATATTGGTGTAAAACGCATGAAGAAACTCCATGCTGATGGACTTTTGGAGTCACTTGACTTTGATTCACTTGACACGTGCGAACCATGCCTCATGGGCAAGATGACTAAGACTCCATTCTCCGGAACTATGGAGCGTGCAAGTGACTTGTTGGAAATCATACATACCGATGTGTGTGGTCCGATGAGCATAGAGGCGCGTGGCGGATATCATTATTTTCTCACCTTCACTGACGATTTGAGTAGATATGGTTATGTCTACTTGATGAAGCACAAGTCTGAAACATTTGAAAAGTTCAAGCAATTTCAGAGTGAAGTGGAAAATCATCGTAACAAGAAGATCAAGTTCCTACGGTCTGATCGTGGGGGTGAATATCTGAGTTTCGAGTTTGGTGCTCACTTAAGACAATGTGGAATTGTTTCACAGTTGACACCGCCTGGAACACCACAGCGTAATGGTGTGTCCGAACGTCGTAATCGTACTTTATTAGAGATGGTGCGATCTATGATGTCTCTTACCGATTTGCCGTTATCATTTTGGGGTTATGCATTAGAAACAGGTGCATTCACTTTAAATAGGGCACCATCAAAATCCGTTGAGACGACACCATACGAACTGTGGTATGGCAAAAGGCCAAAGTTGTCGTTTCTTAAAGTTTGGGGATGTGATGCTTATGTCAAAAAGCTTCAGCCTGAAAAGCTGGAACCCAAAGCGGAAAGGTGTGTCTTCATAGGTTACCCAAAAGAGACAGTTGGGTACACCTTCTATCTCAAATCCGAGGGCAAAGTGTTTGTTGCTAAAAACGGAGCTTTTCTCGAGAAGGAGTTTCTCTCGAGAGAATTGAGTGGGAGGAAGATAGAACTTGACGAGGTTGTCGAACCTCTCATCCCTCTGGATGGTGGCGCAGGGCAAGGGGAAACCTCTGTCGTTGCGACGCCGGTTGAGGAGGAAGTTAATGATGATGATCATGAAACTCCAGTTCAAGTTTCTGTCGAACCACGCAGGTCGACGAGACCACGTGCTGCTCCAGAGTGGTACGGTAATCCCGTCTTATCAATCATGTTGTTAGACAACAATGAACCTGCGAATTATGAAGAAGCAATGGTGGGCCCAGATTCCAACAAATGGCTAGAAGCCATGAAGTCCGAGATAGGATCCATGTATGAGAACAAAGTGTGGACTTTGGAGGTACTACCTGAGGGCCGCAAGGCTATTCAGAACAAATGGATCTTTAAGAGGAAGACGGACGCTGACGGCAATGTGACCGTTTATAAAGCTCGACTTGTGGCAAAGGGTTTTTCAAAAGTTCAAGGAGTTGACTACGATGAGACATTCTCACCCGTAGCGATGCTTAAGTCCATCAGAATCATGTTAGCAATAGCTGCATTTTTCGATTATGAGATCTGGCAGATGGATGTCAAAACGGCGTTCCTTAACGGTTTCCTTAAGGAAGAGTTGTATATGATACAACCCGAAGGTTTTGTCGATCCTAAGAATGCTAACAAGGTGTGCAAGCTCCAGCGATCCATTTATGGACTGGTGCAAGCATCTCGGAGTTGGAACAAACGCTTTGATGAGGTGATCAAAGCATTTGGGTTTATACAAGTGGTTGGAGAATCTTGTATTTACAAGAAAGTGAGTGGGAGCTCTGTGGCGTTTCTAATATTATATGTGGATGACATATTGCTGATTGGAAACAACGCGGAGTTTTTAGAGAGCATTAAGGATTACTTGAATAAGAGTTTCTCTATGAAGGACCTAGGAGAAGCTGCTTACATTCTAGGCATTAAGATCTATAGGGATAGATCAAAACGCCTGATAGGACTTTCACAAAGCACATACCTTGATAAAGTTTTGAAGAGGTTCAAAATGGAACAGTCCAAGAAAGGGTTCTTGCCAGTTTTACAAGGTACGAGATTGAGTAAGACTCAGTGCCCAGCAACTGATGAAGATAGAGAGCATATGCGCTCCGTCCCCTATGCTTCAGCCATAGGTTCTATCATGTATGCAATGCTGTGCACTAGACCGGATGTTAGCCTTGCCATAAGTATGGCAGGTAGGTTCCAGAGTAATCTAGGAGTGGATCACTGGACAGCGGTCAAGAACATCCTGAAGTACCTGAAAAGGACTAAGGAGATGTTTCTCGTGTATGGAGGTGACGAAGAGCTCGCCGTAAAAGGTTACGTCGATGCAAGCTTTGACACAGATCCGGACGACTCTAAGTCGCAAACCGGATACGTATTTATTCTTAATGGGGGTGCGGTAAGCTGGTGCAGTTCCAAGCAAAGCGTCGTAGCATATTCTACATGTGAAGCGGAGTACATGGCTGCCTCGGAGGCGGCTAAGGAGGGTGTCCGGATGAAGCAATTCATGACGGATCTTGGAGTGGTGCCAAGCGCACTGAATCCAATAACCTTGTTCTGTGACAACACGGGTGCCATTGCCTTAGCAAAGGAACCACGGTTTCACAAGAAGACCAGACACATCAAACGATGCTTCAACCTCATCTGCGACTACGTCGAGGGAGAGGACGTGAATATATGCAAAATGCACACGGATCTGAATGTAGCAGACCCGCTGACTAAACCTCTTCCACGGCCAAAACATGATCAACACCAGAACTGTATGGGTGTTAGATTTATTACAATGTAATTCACATGATGATGTGAGGGCTAGATTATTGACTCTAGTGCAAGTGGGAGACTGTTGGAATTATGCCCTAGAGGCAATAATAAATACAGTTATTATTATAATTCCTGTATCGAGATAATCGTTTATTATCCATGCTATAATTGTATTGAATGAAGACTCATTTACATGTGTGGATACATAGACAAAACACCGTCCCTAGCAAGCCTCTAGTTGGCTAGCCAGTTGATCAAAGATAGTCAGTCTCTTCTGATTATGAACAAGGTGTTGTTGCTTGATAACTGGATCACGTCATTAGGAAAATCACGTGATGGACTAGACCCAAACTAATAGACGTAGCATGTTGATCGTGTCATTTTGTTGCTACTGTTTTCTGCGTGTCAAGTATTTATTCCTATGACCATGAGATCATATAACTCACTGACACCGGAGGAATACTTTTTGTGTATCAAACGTCACAACGTAACTAGGTGACTATAAAGATGCTCTACAGGTATCTCCGAAGGTGTTAGTTGAGTTAGTATGGATCAAGACTGGGATTTGTCACTCCGTGTAACGGAGAGGTATCTCGGGGCCCACTCGGTAATACAACATCACACACAAGCCTTGCAAGCAATGTGACTTAGTGTAAGTTACGGGATCTTGTATTACGGAACGAGTAAAGATACTTGTCGGTAAACGAGATTGAAATAGGTATGCGGATACTGACGATCGAATCTCGGGCAAGTAACATACCGAAGGACAAAGGGAATGACATACGGGATTATATGAATCCTTCGCACTGAGGTTCAAAAGATAAGATCTTCGTAGAATATGTAGGATCCAATATGGGCATCCAGGTCCCGCTATTGGATATTGACCGAGGAGTCTCTCTGGTCATGTCTACATAGTTCTCGAACCCGCAGGGTCTGCACACTTATGGTTCGACGTTGTTTTATGCGTATTTGAGTTATATGGTTGGTTACCGAATGTTGTTCGGAGTCCCGGATGAGATCACGGACGTCACGAGGGTTTCCGGAATGGTCTGGAAACGAAGATTGATATATAGGATGACCTCATTTGATTACCGGAAGGATTTCGGAGTTACCGGGAATGTACCGGGAATGACGAATGGGTTCCGGGAGTTCACCGGGGGGGCAACCCACCCCGGGGAAGCCCATAGGCCATGAGGGTGGCGCACCAGCCCTTAGTGGGCTGGTGGGATAGCCCAAAAGGGCCCTATGCGCCATACAAAGGAAAATCAAAGAGAAAGAAAAAAAAGGAAGGTGGGAAGGAAGGGAAGGACTCCCACCCACCAAACCAAGTCCAACTCGGTTTGGGGGGGGAGCCTTCCCCCCTTGGACTCGGCCGACCCCCTTGGGGCTCCTTGAGCCCCAAGGCAAGGTCCCCTCCCTCCCACCTATATATACGGAGGTATTGGGGCTGATTTGAGACGACTTTTCCATGGCAGCCCGACCACATACCTCCACAGTTTTTCCTCTAGATCGCGTTTCTGCGGAGCTCGGGCGGAGCCCTGCTGAGACAAGGTCATCACCAACCTCCGGAGCGTCGTCATGCTGCCGGAGAACTCTTCTACCTCTCCGTCTCTCTTGCTGGATCAAGAAGGCCGAGATCATCGTCGAGCTGTACGTGTGCTAAACGCGGAGGTGCCGTCCGTTCGGTACTAGATCGTGGGACTGATCGCGGGATTGTTCGCGGGGTGGATCGAGGGACGTGAGGACGTTCCATTACATCAACCGCGTTCACTAACGCTTCTGCTGTACGATCTACAAGGGTACGTAGATCACTCGTCCCCTCTCATAGATGGACATCACCATGATAGGTCTTCGTGCGCGTAGGAAATTTTTTGTTTCCCATGCGACGTTCCCCAACAATATAAGCCTTGCAAGAAAATTTGACTCAAGTGTTAGTCACAGGATCTTGTATTACAGAACGAGTAAAGAGACTTGCCGGTAACGATATTGAAATAGGTATAGACATATCGACGATCAAATCTCGGGCAAGTAACATACCGAAGGACAAAGGGAATGTTATACGGGATCATATGAATCCTTGGCACAAAGGTTCAACCGATAAGATCTTCGTAGAATATGTAGGATCCAATATGGACATCCATGTCCCGCTATTGGATATTGGTCGGGGAGTGTCTTAGGTCATGTCTGCATAGTTCTCGAACCCGCAGGGTCTGCGCACTTCAGGGTCGGTGACGTTTTGGTATAGTTGAGTTATAGGTGTTGGTGACCGAAGGTTGTTTGGAGTCCCGGATGAGATCACGGACGTCACGAGGGTTTCCGGAATGGTCCGGAAATGAAGATTGATATATAGGATGGTTTCATTTGGTCACCGGAAAGATTTTGGGCATTACCGGCAGTGTACCGGGAGTGGCGAATGGGTTCCGGGTTTTCACCGGGAGGGGCCCACCCACCCGGGAGTGAGCCCAATAGTCCTAGGGTGGCGCTATGAAAGGGCTATGGCGCTAGGAAATAAAACCAAAAGAAAAAAAAGAGGGAGGTGGGAAGGGAGAGGAGGACTCCTCCTTCCCCAAACCGAATTGGAGTTGGAGTCCTCCTCTCCACTTCGGTCGGCGCCCTAGGGGCTCCCTTGAGCCCCAAGTCTAGCCCCTCCCCCCTCCTATATATACTAGAGGTTTTAGGTGTTTTGAGACATAACTTTTCCACGTGCAACTCAAACCTATACCTCGTAGTTCTTCCTCTAGATCGGATTTCTGCGGTGCTCGGGCGGAGCCGTGCAGGAATAGATCATCACCATCACCGGCGCGTCATCACGCTGTCGGAGAACTCGTCTACTTCCCCATCTCTCTTGCTGGATCAAGAAGGCAGAGATCGTCATCGAGCTGTACGTGTGTTGAACACGGAGGTGATGTTCATTCGGTGCTAGATCAGGACGGATCGTGGGACGATCGTGGGACGACGGTGATTTGAATCACGAAGCTGTGCCACTACATCAACCGCATTTCTTAACGCTTCCCGCTTAGCGATCTACAAGGGTATGTGGATCCGATCTGCCTCTCGTAGATGAACATCACCATGATAGGTCTTCGTGTGCGTAGGAAATTTTTTGTTTCCCATGCAATGTTCCCCAACACTCCCGTCCAAAGGCCTAAAAGGACGAGAGATCCGGCTTCTCAAGTCCCAAGTACTCGGGGATGCCTGACGGAAAAGGATACGAGAGATTTATCATAGCCTGTCACCAAAGTGCCCCATAGTGAAACAGGGAGCCAGTCGAGACCTGGCACAAGTACGGAAAATTCAGTGCACGAAATTCCGGACTTAAACTTTCCCATAGGGGAAACACCGAGCGAATATGTGTGCGCACACATCGGTGCAGGAAGTTTGAAGGACCTTGCTCCCAGAATGGGAAATTTGGTAGAGCAAGTATTGGCGCCAGATGCGCTCCATGACGAAATGGCCATAGATTATATTTATAAGGGAGAGCCTCTGAATCGAGCAACATTGATTGTCGACATTAACTTTGCTACGAAAATTGCCTCAATCATAGATCTTGAACCTGAGCCTAAAATGCTCGCTGATTGCAAGAAAAGGTCGGATTGGAATGATTGGCAGAAGGCAATTACTGCCGAATTATTATCTCTCAACAAAAGGAAGGTGTTCGGACCAGTTTGTCGAACTCCTCCCCACATTCGCCCAGTTGGCCATAGGTGGGTTTTTGTTCGAAAGAGAGATGAAAATAATAAGGTAGTAAGGTACAAAGCAAGGTTTGTTGGTCAAGGTTTCACTCAACGACCCGGTGTCGATTTTGAGGAGACCTATTCCCCGGTCATGGATGGAGTTACCTTTAGATACTTGATCTCAATGGCAGTAAACATGGGCTTGAAAATGAAATTGATGGATGTTGTCACTGCTTACCTGTATGGTAACTTGGATTCGAACATATACATGAAGGTTCCTGAAGGTATCCCTGTTCCGAACCATGATAGAGCAAACAGGAGTCTATACAGTGTCCAACTTCAAAATGCATTGTATGGACTTAGACAGTCTGGTAGAATGCGGTATAATCGCCTAAGCGATTTCCTTCATCAGAAGGGCTACACGAGCAATACAGATTGCCCATGTGTTTTTATACGGTGATCCCAAGATGGATTCTGTATAATCTCGGTGTACATGGACGATTTAAACATAATCGGTACACCTGAGGATATTGAGGAAGCGAGTTTCTACCTGATGTCAGAATTCGAGATGAAGGATTTTGGTAAAACCAAGTTCTGTCTGGGTCTGCAACTTGAACATTCCCCTGATGGGATTCTAGCGCACTAGTCGGCCTACGCCCAGAAGGTGTTGGAGAGATTTGGATTTGACAAGGCATATCCCTCTAAGACTCCGATGGTCAGGAGATCTTTACAGCCAGACAAGGACCCGTTCAGGCCTAAGGAAGAGGGGGAGGAAACTCTAGGACCAGATGTTCCTTGCCTGATGCAGTTGGAGCACTCATGTACCTCGCAAATTGTACACGACCAGGCATTGCTTTCGCCATCAATTTGCTTGCTAGGTACAGTTTCGAACCTACCAAGACACATTGGAAAGATGTCAAGGACGTCTTCCGTTACCTGCAAGGGATCAAAGATCTTGGCCTATTTTATAGAAGTAATCAAGACTTATGCCTTATAGGCTATGCCGATGCTCGATATCAGTCGGACCCGCATGATTGCAAATCACAGACTAGATATGTTTTCCTTTATGGTGGAACAACATTCTCCTGGAGATCAACCAAGCAAACACTTGTGTCGACCTCCACGAACCACTCGGAAATAATGACACTATTCGAAGCGTCAAAGGAATGTGTATCGCTTCGGCGGATGATCAACCACATTCAGCAGATGTGTGGGTTGAACACCGTACAAACACCTACCGTTATCTATGAGGATAATGCTGCTTGTGTTGCGCAAGTTCATATGGGTTATGTGAAGAGTAACCTCACAAAACATATTAGTCCCAAGTTCTTCTATGTACACGAACTGCAACAAATGAACGAGGTAAGAGTCTTGCATACTAAGTCGTGTGACAATCTTGCTGATATGTTCACTAAATCATTACCGGCATCATCCTTTGAGAGGTGTGTGCGTGAAATCGGTATGATGAGACTTAGAGAGATGCAAGGTTCAGGGGGGAAAACTTCACAAATTAGTTGCTAAAATATCGATCCCAATGATTGAGTACTCAACCAGGTAGTTGAGTGGATTGTACTCTTTTTTCCCTTGAGTGAGTTTTCCTGATGTTTCTCACCTAAGGTTTTTAACGAGGCAATTCATGCAATGCAACAACGTATACTATGTGCTCTTTCTCCATATTTTTCCCACTGGTTTTTTCGGAGTTTTGAGGCATGGATATACGGATAATTACCCAAGGGGGGGGGGGGTGTTGGGAAACCGATGGGCCAAAGCCTCGGTTGGGCTAGCGATGGCTGGCTTTCGTGCATGGCACGAAGCCAGTGCCTATCGTTTCCCCCCTTTCCATTAAGCGAGTTCTTATCCCCTGACCCCCATACCCCTATATAAAGAGAGACAATCATTATAACAGAGACCCATGATTAACAAAACTTTGTTCCCCTCTCTACTTCCTGGTGTCCTTTGACTCTATGTGTTCGACTACTTCGTCTACGACGCCCGCTCACGCTCCGCAACCATGGACCGGACTCGCCGATAGGAGTTGCGGAACACTACAAACGCGTTTAGCGTTTGTTTTTGAGATGGCATAACTGTCCATCTACATCCACAATAGAACTTTCAATTGTTCATGTGCTATAAAACCGGGTAAGGATCGAAGGGAGTACTAAATTACTCCCTCTGTCTCAAAATAACTGTCTCAACTTTGTACTAGAGCTAGTACAAAGTTGTACTAAGCTTAAGACACTTATTTTGGGACGGAGGGAGTATGTAATAAGTACTTTCCAGGAGAATATTTTAATAATTTAATAATAATTGTACTCAAAGGTAATTGTATGCATTTTTATTTAAAAAAGCAAAATAATAATAATTAAGGGGTTAAAAAAAGAAGAAGCAAGTAAAAAAAAATTGAGGCAAGAAGAAGCAAGTAAGTTGCTGGGTGTGAAAGCTAAACGGGCCTTTTGGCTTGTTCTTGTCGCCTTCAAGGCCCACCATCCACCAAATCTCGAGGTAAACGGACGGCCCGCTATCGGCAGGAGAACATTTTGCCAAGCGGAGAGCACCGAGCTACCTCTCATCTCACCACCACCACCACCACCACCTGAGGACGGGCGGCGAGCGAGAGGGCGGCGGCCGGCGATAGGCGGCGAAGCGGGGCCAGGGCGAAGAGATGGCGTTCACGATGCGCGCGGTGAAGGTTCCGCCGAACTCGGCGTCGATGGGGGAGGCGCGGCACCGCGTGTTCGACTTCTTCAGGCAGGCCTGCCGCGCCATCCCCTCCATCATGGAGATCTACAACCTCGACGACGTCGTGACCCCCGCCCAGCTCCGCGCCAGCATCTCCCAGCAGATCAGGAAGAACCAGGGCGTCTCCGACCCCAAGGTGCCCTCTCCCCTCCCACCCCATTTCGATCCGTCTCTCGCAAATGTATAGTTGTAGAATGAAGAACGAACGCGCTGCCGATCCAGTCGCTGTCCGATCCTTCCGAGGGGGCGCTTTCTGCGAAAATCTGATATATTTTATTTAGGGGGCTGGGAATCGCCGATGCATAATCGATACGCCTTGTTGGATAGGTAGGTAGCAGTTGACCTTGCTGGGAATTTTCGCAGGATTACGATCTGATAACTCCTTGTTCCTAGTGGCACTTGACTGCAGTGTGGCAACCCTGTCCTTCCAGGACTAGTACCGAGGATTTGTAGGCAGTATTTGGTCCACCTATGGGTCGGCCGTTTTGTATGAAGGTGCCCACTGCCCTGGATTTCTGGATTCACCAAAGCTACAGAGTCCGCAAAATGCTTATCTGCACTTGTTTCTATGCTGTTAAGAACCCGATTCGTTGCTGCTTCTTTGTATTATATGTTAACTCGATGGATTTGGATTTGATTACCCATTGTGGAAGTAGGAAGGTCCTTTTTTCTTTATTCAATTATTTAATTGTGTTCTGCTGCTGCTTCTGCGCAAGAATAGGTGCCAATTTCAATATATGCTTCACCGTTTTCTATATTAGTAGCTAGGCATGGCTATACAACGGGGTTCTAGGTCTGATGCGAAAAAACAGTTAACCATAAATTACATCAGTATCTTCCTAAATTGATTTGACATTATTGACCACCAATGGATAACAGGAACCACACAATCATACCATCTAAGCCAAACAAAACTTAGACGAATATTTAGTGCATCCAAATTCTAGACGGGTAACATGACCACAGAGTAAACCATGAAATATAAGTTTCCTAAATTCCAGCCTCTGGTCTTTATGAGCTACCTTATGGTGTGAGGATGCTTGGATATAGGACATAACTCTAGGTTATAACAGAAGAAATCAAATGTATCATTTAAAATGAAACCATAGTGGCTACTGGCTTCCAAATTTTGCAGTAGTTAATCATGTAACAATAGCATTATACCTGTTTCCTACAAGAAATAATCAACATGTCAGTTTGGATTCATATGAGTACAAGGCATGATGGAATAAGATATACAGAATTTATCAATACACAATTTTCAGTAAAGAAAAACATAGTATTCACAACTACAAAATGTTGGTTGCAAGTTAAGCTTGAGTCAGCAACCTCATCAGCTCTAATATCCATGGTCTTCGTTGAACTTGCTCTTCCCTTTCCCCTTCTTTGGATCTTTTTCAGACTGTTGTATTTCCATTATGTTTATAGTGGAAAGGGGCAGAGCCCGGTTAAAAAAAGAACTTAAGCTCGAGTCTCAAGGTAGATTCGTATTTTGTGACAAGTCCAAAGTTAGTTTGATAAAATTCATAAAATTGGAAAATAATTGCATATCTAGTTACTCCCAATGAAAACGTTGTTCCAAATATCGACCAGTTAATCGGCATCTCGGACAGTTAATTGCTACTCGGTGGGTCACCGAATAGCCGATTAACTGGAAAGTTCGCCTGTTTATCCCTAATCAGTACTCAGCGCCCGTCCGATATGGTACCAGTTACTGATATCCTGAACATTGATAAAAAACCAAGTCGATTTTGCGATACGTATATATGCAGTTTATTGTACACTTCGACATCCATCTGTAAGTCTTCAAAAATCCCCGCGGGCGCTTAATCATATCACTGGCAACTTGGACAATCCGAATTGAATAATTGTCTTAAAGTGTCATTCTTGAACATATATTCATCAGCTAGAGTTTCAATTTGAATTATTTCACTCCTGACTTGGAGGTCTACCCAGGTTCGTGGCAACTGTGGCCCTATGGAGAGACAACCAAGTTGTCTGCGAGCCAAGTGTTATAATTTCTAGATGATACTGTAATAATTTAATCAGAGTTTTTTTATTGCTTTCACCGGAAGCTGTCAATCCTAGTCCATTTGGATGCACAATACTGCGATCTTCATCAAAAGGAGCTTGTTTAATGCCAACTAGCTATCAGCTTTGTGCAGTCATGAGTTATGGCAAATGTTTGTACGTAATTTTCTGATATTTAGCTGGAGTTGTAACTAGACTATGTTCGGGCTTGCTGGGCTTTACCAGTTTGATTGAGTAAGAGTAGTGCTCAAGTCTGGTTCCCAGCACTCATATTCGATCCATAGCAATTCTTGTTTTGCTATCCTTTAGGCCTATTTAACTTTGTTCCCTTTTTGCCTCCCCTTTGGACAAGTAGCATGTGCTGACTTTAGGTGGAATTTGCATTGAATATGATTTGGTTCCTCGCCTGAACCTTGCACTCTTAATTTCAGGTTAGTGAATGGGCATTTAGATTTAGGGTTAATCTTTATTTTTTATATTCCAACAGAGTCAGGGACCGAGTAGGAAGGATCAATAGAATATGTATTTAATTTTTCAACTGCAGTTATAAAAGCGATTCTGCTATGTTGGTGATACCAAGTGATAGTATCTGTGTCCCTGCATCAAACTTGGGGCCAAAAGTTTGCAGAAACTTCAGTTCACACTTTCTTATTGAACACCTTAATTTTGTCCTTTGCTAGAGTGCTTCAGATCATATCAACACTTCAATATTTCTATTTCATACCACTTGTGGTCTGCATTGTACTGTACAATCTAGCCCTAGTCTCTGAAACCTCTAGCAGTCAATTCTTATATCGCTGTAATGGTCTGCATCGAATATTTCTATCTTCCTCAATCTGAGTGTGCATCTCTGCTGATTTATGCTGACTTGTGTGCGAACAAACAGGTCATTGATATGCTTCTCTTCAACGGGATGGAGGAGCTGAACAACATTACCGAGCACGCAAAGCAGCGCCACCACATCATTGGGCAATATGTGGTGGGCCACAAGGGGCTGGTGCAGGACCTGGAAAAGGACCAAGGGAGCTCCGAGTTCCTGAAGAAATTCTACACCAGCAATTACTAGAATACGAGTCGGCCACAAAAATTTCCAGCCTTCCTGTAGAAGTGCCCTTGACATGTACTCTGAATAAGATGCTGAGAAACACATCCGGCCCAATTTATTTTGGTACTCGTGGTTTTGCTTTGTTCGAACTTGATTCGATTACTCGGTCATCTCTACTCAATGAGATGGTGTCTGCCAGGGAAACGGTCGTAACTCCATAGACTCTGCTTCCCAAGCTGACGTTGAAGGATGGATGTCTTCCAGAGGCAAGGTCGATGTGGATGTGGTGTTCATGCGTGTCTTGTGCTTCCTACTTTGATCAAGTCCGCAAATCTTATGTGCCACCTACCTGGCAAAGACAAGTCACAGTAAGGGCCGGTTTGGTTCATGACTAACTTTGCCACAACTAAGCTTAGACAAAGTGTCAGTGTCAAAGTGTGCCTAATAAAATGGCCATCACAAATGTGGCAAGATTTGATAAAAGAATGAATTTATGGCATGTGGATCATGTAGCTAGAAAACTACTATGATAAGCCATAAGTGTGGCAAAAATTAAACACATGTTTAAAATATTGTGGCACAAGTAAAATTAGGCGTGGCAACCTTAAGCTGCGAACCAAACAGGCCCTAAGTAGAAAAGATTCCACGCAGTCATAGTAGGAGATAATGTTGCCTCATCAACATCTAATAATGATCCAAATGCTCATGTGTATGAATTGCAACCTTACATGGTTGGCGGTGTGTGAGTGCTTAAGATGTTGATTGGTACTCCCTCTATTCATGTAAACTTCTCTTGAATGACACTTTTAAGTTTGACCCACTTTAAGGAAAAATAAATATCAACGATATAGGGGTGACACGGGCGGCGACCAAATCGCCAAGGCCTCCGGCCGCCCCACCTAATCCTTCTTCCCTCACCGTCGCCTGCACATCCCGAGGGCAAAGCTCCAGTGGAGCCGCCGGCGGCGGTGCTCCTTTTCTCTACGACGGGCGACGCCTCTCACGAGCTGGGGATCTCTGGGCGTCGCGGCGTCGCGGCTCTTGCGGACGACAACAGGGGTGCGGGGGCGGGGACCACGGTCTGGGTTCTCGGTGTGGTCCGGGCATGGATGGCAGCGTATGTGCGGTGCGGCTTAGATCTAGATGTGTGCGAGGGGCGTAGATCGACGGCCGGGTGCGAGTGCTGCTGGCGTGCGGCGGGCGCGGTGACTGGCTAGGCATGGCGGGTGCGCTGCACTGGAGTGCGAGGTGTGTTGTCGATGGCGTACCTGCTGGTTGCTCTGATGCTTCGCTCGTGCGGCTCCGATTGGAATATGGTGCGAGGTGCATCAATTTGGGTGTTGGCTTCGCGATGCGGTGGATGGGCGGCTTCGGTCGTCTTTTCTTCTCGGTGGGATGGGGCGGGGTGATGCCCCCTCCCTGGCTTGGCGCTGCGGCTCTGGCCGGCCGCTAGCGCGACATGGCTCGCGACGTGGTGGTGGTGGTGGGGGAGGCTCTGCCCTATAGGCTACGCTGGCGACCACCGTTGCTTCCTCGCAGCGTCTCCGGCGGCGTCGGTGGATCCGAAGCGGCTAGGCATTTTCCGGCGTGTGGGGGTATGGTGGCAGCCCACCTGTGACATCCTCAACTGTTGCTATAGTAACCTCTGTAATTAAACTACAGTAAACCTATGAAAATGATGCCACATCACCGCGATTTCTATTGTTAATCTGGCGTTAGTTCAAAACAATTCGAATTCGAATTTAAAATAAAGTCAAGCGATAAAAGTTTTCAAATATAAAAATAAAAATGTTTGAGGTTTGTCAAATAATACATAGTAAGTTGTCCTTTAAGAATTATTAAATTTAAGGGGATTTATTGCATTGAAATAAAATAAATCTAAAACTGTAATAAAGTAAAAAGAGAAAACAGAAACAAAAAAAATGGAAGAACCCCGTGGGCCAAATTGGGCGAAAATGGCCCAGCCAGCCCACCCCGTTGCCCCACCACCAACCCACCTAGTTTGGGGGGTATACCCCCCACTAACCCTAACCCCCACCTGCCTCACTCCCCACTCCCCACTCCCCCAGTCGCCGCCACCCACGAGGGGAGGAACCACCTCGTCCCTCCCCATCTCCCGCGCCTCCCTCGCCCCTCGTCGCCTCCTCCCACCGAGCCTCCCGCTCGCCTCCTCCCTCGCTCACCCTCCCTAGGCCACCGCCACCCTTCGCCACCAGTGCCACCCGCCAACGCCAACGCCCCTCGTCCCCATCCCCTCGCGCGCCTCCCTGGCTCACCCCACCGCACTAGCCCTCCCCGTCTCTCTCGTCGCCGCCCCCGCCACCAGTGCCAGTAGCAGCGCCACCGGCCGCACCACCCTCAACCACCCCACGCGTCGGCCCTGCCTCGCTCCTCCCTGCCTCCCCGACGCAGCCCCGCGCCGGAGCCGCACTGGGGTCGCGCCACCGACGCCACCTCGGCCCGCCCCGGGCTTCTCCTCGCCGGATCCGCCGCCACCACCTCGATGCCGGTGCCCCGCACCATGGCCTCCGATGAACTCCACCTCGCCCCGGTGATTTTCCTCTCCTGTAAGTTGAGAGGGGAGGAGGTGGAGTAGGAGTAGTTGCCTCATGTGAGTTGAGAGAAAGAGATAAAGAAAAAAGAAAAGAAAGAAAACAATATGTATTATGTGTATAGGCATGTATATGTATATATATATAGATGCGCATGCATGTATGTATATGTGTGGATGTGTGTACAAAATGAGTGTATGTGTGTATGAGTGATTTTGTGTACAGGGTGTGTGAGATGTGTGTGTGGTCGATGGGCCACTTCCATGTGGGACCCCCCACTCTCACTAACAGGGAGGCCCCACAACCCCTCCTTTGGAAATAAGGCGTTTAATAATAAAAATAATAAATAGTTTAAGTTAATTAATTAATAAATAATTAGGTATTATTAATATGAGTAAGAGTAATTAGATTAATTAAGTAATCTATTAATTAAGATAAATATATTATCCTAAATGGGGTATGACAAGTGGGTCCCATCCCCTTTAATTAATCGAATTAATATATTAGTTAACCCTAATAAAAATTTATGCCTATGACGTAAGGGACCCACTGATCATATTTGACCAGCCAACGATGTCATATTTAATTATGTAATATAATTAAATTTGTTAATTCTTAAATATTAATAAAATTTTAAAAATTAATATAAAATAAACCGTAAGTCACATGAAAATTTTTTGAACATGAAAGTTGTTCAGCAAAATGAGACGAACCTCGACACGTTATCTGTTTGTCTGTCTCGCGCCCCTAGCATAACAAACGTGAAACTTTTCCACCTTTTTTATTTGACCGGTAGTAGTCAAAGACCCGGGAAATATCATCTGATATTTTCCCAATCCGTGTATGACGGATGATAATACGTTAGCTCATGCCTAGTGATACGTCTCCAACGTATCTATAATTTTTTTATGGTTCCATGCTAATATCTTGTCAACTTTGGATGTTTTGTATGCATGAATATGCTATTTTATATCTTTTTTGGGACTAACCTATTAACTCAGTGCCCAGTGCTAGTTCTTGTTTTTTCCCGTGTTTTTGACCTTTTTCATAGGAGAATATTGAACGAAGTCCAAACGAAATAAAACCTGTGGAATGATTCTTTTCCATAACAGAAGACACGCAGGAGACTTGAGAACCAAGGCAGGAGACCTCGGAGGAGGTCACAAGCCCACCAGGCCCGGACCCCCCTAGCAGGTTTGTGAACTCCCCGTGGCTCCCATGTCCTACTTCTTCCGCTTATAATTCTCCAAAATATGAAACCACCAGAGAGAGCCACGAAAATACTTTTCCGCCGCCGCAAGCTTCTGTCTCCGCAAGATCCCATATGGGGCACGTTTTGGTGCCCTGCCGGAGGTGGGATTCGGACACGGAGAGCTTCTTCATCAACACCATTACCTCTCCGATGATGCGTGAGTAGTTCACCATAGACCTTCGGGTCCGTAGCTAGTAACTAGATGGCTTCTTCTCTGTCTTGGATCTTCAATACAAAGTTCTCCATGATCTTCATGGAGATCTATCCGATGTAATCTTCTTTTGCGGTGTGTTTGTCGAGATCCGATGAATTGTGGATTTATGATCAGATCATCTATGAATCTTATTTGAGTTTCTTCTGATCTCTCTTATGCATGATTTCATATCCTTGTAATTCTCTTCGAGTTGTGGGTTTCGTTTGGCCAACTTGATCTATAATTCTTGCAATGGGAGAAGTGCTTGGTTTTGGGTTCATACTGTGCGGTGTCCTCACCCAGTGACAGAAGGGGCAGCGAGGCACGCATCGTGTTGTTTCCATCAAGGGTAAAAAGATGGGGTTTATATCTATTGCATGAATTTATCCCTCTACATCATGTCATCTTGCTTAAGGCGTTACTCCGTTTGTTATGAACTTAATACACTAGATGCATGCTGGATATCGGTCGATGTGTGGAGTAATAGTAGTAGATGCAGACAGTATCGGTCTACTTGTCTCGGACGTGATGTCTATATGTATGATCATTGCCTTAGATATCATCATGACTTTGCGCAGTTCTATCAATTGCTCGACAGTAATTTGTTCACCCACCGTAATACTTGCTATCATGAGAGAAGCCTCTAGTGAACACTATGGCCCCCGGGTCTACTTCACATCATATTTTCAGCTCTACACTTTTACTTTGTTGCACTTTCCACCTTCAGATCTCACCTTGCAATTAATCGTGAAGGGATTGACAACCCCTTTGTAGCGTTGGGTGCAAGTTTGTTTGTTTTTGCGTAGGTATATTGGAGACTTGTCTTGATACTCCTACTGGATTGATACCTTGGTTCTCAAACTGAGGGAAATACTTACTGCTACTGTGCTGCATCACTGATACGTCTCCAACGTATCTATAATTTTTGATAGTTCCGTGCTATTATCTTGTAAAACTTTGGATGTTTTGTATGCCTTTTATATCTTTTTTGGGACTAACTTATTAACTCTGTGCCAAGTGCCAGTTCCTCTTTTTTCCATGTTTTTCACCCTTTTCAGAGGAGGATTTTAAACGGTGTCCAAACGGAATAAAACTTCCGAAAAGATTTTTTCCGGAACAGAAGATACACGCCAGACTTGAGAACCAAGGCAGGCGCCAGCAGGGGACCCCACAAGCCCCCTAGGCGCGACCGGGGGGGGGGGGGCGCCTAGCAGGCTTGTGGGCCCCTGATACGTCTCAAACGTATCTATAATTTTGATGGTTTCACGCTGTTATCTTGTCATCTTTGGATGTTTTATGTATCTTTTATATCTTTTTTGGGACTAACTTATTAATTCAGTGCCAAGTGCTAGTTCCTGTTTTTTCTGTGTTTTTGACTCTTTTCAGATCTGATTTTGGAACGGAGTCCAAACGGGATAAAATCCCGGAAATGATTTTTTCCCGAACGGAAGAAGATCAGGGGGCCTGTGGGCCAAGTGAGGTGGGCTCCAGGGAGCCCACAAGCTCCCACTCCGCCACCAGGGGGGAGGCTGCGGTGTCAGGGCTTGTGGCCTCCCTGGCCGCCCCCTGACCTAGATCCTTGGCCTATATATTCCCTAAAATACAGCAAAAAATCAAGGGAGCCTCAAAAATACTTTTCCGCCGCCGCAAGCTTCCGTTTCAGCGAGATATCATCTGGAGACCCTTCCCGGCGCCCTGCCGGAGGGGACTTTGGAGTTGGAGGGCTTCTTCATCATCATCATCGCCCCTCCAATGACTCGCGAGTAGTTCACTTCAGACCTACGGGTCCGTAGTTAGTAGCTAGATGGCTTCTTCTCTCTCTTGGATCTTCAATACAAAATTCTCCATGATCTTCATGGAGATCTATCCGATGTAATCTTCTTTGGAGGTGTGTTTGTCGAGATCCGATGAATTGTGGATTTGTGATCAGATTATCTATGATATATATTTGAGTCTTTGCTGATTTCTTATATGCATGATTTGATATCCATGTAAATCTCTCCGAGTCTTGGGTTTTGTTTGGCCAACTAGATCTATGATTCTTGCAATGAGAGAAGTGCTTGGTTTTGGGTTCTACCATGTGGTGACCTTTCCGAGTGACAGTAGGGGAAGCAAGGCACACATTAAGTAGTTGCCATCAAGGGTAACAAGATGGGCTCTGTCGTTGATATGAGATTGTCCATCTAGATCATGTCATCTTGCTTAAGGCATTACTCTGTTCTTTTGGACTTAATATACTAGATGCATGCTGGATCGCGGTCGACGTGTGGAGTAATAGTAGTAGATGCAGAAAGTATCGATCTACTTGTTTTGGACGTGATGCCTATAGATATAATCATTGCCATAGATATCGTCACGACTTTGCGCGGTTCTATCAATTGCTTGACAGTAATTTGTTCACCCACCGTCTACTTGCTTTCATGAGAGAAGCCACTAGTAAACACTATGGCCCCGGGTCTATTCACATCCATCGTTTACACCTCCGCTTTTACTTTGCTTTGTTACTTTGTTGCTTTCAGTTCTCACTTGGCGAACAATCTATGAGGGATTGACAACCCCTTAATAGCGTTGGGAGCAAGCTTTTGTGTTTGTGCAGGATCTTGTGATACTCCTCCACTGGATTGATACCTTGGTTCTCAAACTGAGGCAAATACTTACCACCACTGTGCTACATCACACTTTCCGCTTCGAGGGAACACCAACGCAAGGCTCCATAGCCATAGCAGAAGGATTCCTGGTGCCGTCGACACGACTATTCTTGTCGCCGTTGCGAGGGAAGCACATCTGACATCAGCCCCCCGTGACATGTCTGCCCTACCTCTTCCGCCTATAAAGTCAGAAAAATTCCAAAACTGCGCGATAGATCCTCGAAAATACTTTTCCGCCGCCGCAAGCTTCTGTCTCCGCAAGATCCCATCTGGGGCACGTTCTGGTGCCCTGCCGGAGGGGGGATTCGGATACGGAGGGCTTCTTCATCAACACCATGACCTCTCCAATGATGCGTGAGTAGTTCACCATAGACCTTCGGGTCCATAGCTAGTAGCTAGATGGCTTGTTCTCTCTCTTGGATCTTCAATACAATGTTCTCCATGATCTTCATGGAGATCTATCCGATGTAATCTTCCTTTGTGGTGTGTTTGTCGAGATCCGATGAATTGTGGATTTATGATCAAATTATCTATGAATCTTATTTGAGTTTCTTCTGATCTCTCTTATGCATGATTTCATATCCTTGTAATTCTCTTCGAGTTGTGGGTTTTGTTTGGCCAACTTGATCTATGATTCTTGCAATGGGAGAAGTGCCTGGATTTGGGTTCATACCGTGCGGTGACCTCACCCAGTGACAGAAGGGGTAGCGAGGCACACATCATGTTGTTGCCATCAAGGGTAAAAAGATGGGGTTTTCATCATTGGTTTGAGTTTATCCCTCTACATCATGTCATCTTGCTTAAGGCGTTACTCTGTTCGTCATGAACTCAATACACTACATGCATGCTGGATAGCGGTCGATGTGTGGAGTAATAGTAGTAGATGCAGAAAGTATCGGTCTACTTGTCTCGGACGTGATGCCTATATGTATGATCATTGCCTTAGATATCACCATGACTTTGCGCGGTTCTATCAATTGCTCGACAGTAATTTGTTCACCTACCGTAATATTTGCTATTTTGAGAGAAGCCTCTAGTGAACACTATGGCCCCCGGGTCTACTTCACACCGTATTTTCAGCCTTACTCTTTTAGTTCGTTGCACTTTCCGCCTTCAGATCTCACTTTGCAATCAATCTTGAAGGGATTTACAACCGCTTTATAGCATTGGGTGCAAGCTCTTTTGTGTTTGCGCAGGTACTCTGGACTTGACGCGATTCTCCTACTGGATTGATACCTTGGTTCTCAAACTGAGGGAAATACTTAGTGCTCCTGTGCTGCATCGCCCTTTCCTCTTCAAGGGAAAAACCAACGCAAGCTCAAGAGGCAGCAGAAGGATTTCTGGCGCCGTTGCCGGGGATTTCTGTTGCCGTAGCAGAAGGATTTCTCAAGAACTCATCCAAGGAAGTGTCGCAAACTCATCTCTTGCATTTGCTTTTTTGCCTCTCGTTTTCCTCTCCCCCACTTCTGAAAAACAAAAGTTTACAAAAATATTTGCCTTTTTCGTTTGCCTTTTTCGTTTGCCCTTTTCTCTCGCTTGCTTTTCTGTTCGCTTGTGTGCTTGCTTGCTTGCTGAAGTCACCATGACTGAAAACACCAAACTTTGTGACTTTTCGTATACTAATAATAATGACTTTATTAGTACTCCGATTGCTCCCGCCACTAGTGCGGAATCATACGAAATGAATGTTGCTTTGCTGAATCTTGTTATGAAAGAGCAATTCTCCGGCCTTCCTAGTGAAGATGCCGCATCCCATCTTAATACCTTCATTGAGCTTTGCGATATGCAAAATAAGAAAGATGTGGATAATGATGTGATTAAATTGAAGCCTTTTCCTTTCTCATTGCGAGATCGAGCAAAAACTTGGTTTTCGTCTTTGCCCAAAAATAGTATTGATTCTTGGAACAAGTGAAAAGATGCTTATATATCCAAGAATTTTCCGCTGTCTAAGTTTATCTCTCTCCATAATGATATCATGAATTTTAAGCAACTTGATCATGAACATGTTGCACAATCTTGGGAGAGAATGAAGTTGATGATTAGAAATTGTCCTGCTCATGGCTTGAGTCTTTGGATGATTATACAAATCTTCTACGCTGGCTTGAATTTCGCTTCTAGAAATATCTTGGACTCCGCCTTAGGTGGAACGTTCATGGAAATAACGTTAGGAGAAGCCACAAAACTCCTAGACAATATCATGACGAACTACACTCAGTGGCACACTGAAAGGGCACCTACTAGTAAAAAGGTACACGCTATAGAAGAAATTAACTCGTTAAGTGCTACGATGGATGAGTTAATGAATTTGGTTGCTAGTAGAATTGCTCCTTTAGATCCTAATGATATGCCATTGTCTTCCTTGATTGAGAGTAGCAACGCTAGCTTGGACGTTAATTTTGTTGGTAGCAATAATTTTGGCAACAACAATGCTTTTATAGGAAACTATGTTCCTAGGCCTTTTCCTAGTAACCCCTCTAATAACTTTGGCAAATCCTACAACAATACTCATGAAAATTACAATAGATTACTCTCTGATCTAGAGAGTAATATCAAAGAGTTTATCAACTCGCAAAAGATTTTCAGTGTGTCCATAGAGGGGAAAACTACTCAAGATTGACAATTTGGCTAGGAGCGTTGATAGAATGTCTAGCGATATTGATGCTTTGAAAGTTAGATGTGCTCCTCCCAAGATCTATATGGATGAAACTTTGAAAGCTATCCGTGTTTCCATGAGTGAGAGCAAAGAAAGAACCGCCCAAATTCGTGCTAGACATGAATGGCTTAAAAAGGCGTGTTCTCGTGATAAGAATCACGAAGATCTTAAAGTGCTTGGTGTGACTCCCATTGAATCTTTGTTTTCTTGTGTCAAACCTAATGATGATGGGGCTGGATATGTATCCACCTTGGTTGAAAAACGCCCCAATGATTCGGAGTCCATCTATTTTGATGGTAAAAGCATTGAAAGTGGAGTAGAAGATATTAAAACCTTGAGTAGTAATGAAATTACTACTTTGGATTTCAAGGAATTCAATTATGATAGTTGCTCCTTGATTGAATGCATTTCCTTGATGCAATCCATGCTAAACTATCCACATGCTTATGGCCAAAACAAGGCCTTTACCGATCATATCGTCGAGCTATGATAAAATCTCTTGAAGAGAAACTTGAATTGGAAGTTTCTATCCCTAGAAAGCTTCATGATGAGTGGGGACCTACTATAAAAATAAAAATCAAAAACTATTAATGCAATGCTTTGTGTGATTTTGGTGCTAGTGTTTCCGCAATTCCAAAGTGTTTATGTGATATTCTGGATTTTAATAAGATTGAGGAGTGTTCTCTTAATTTGCATCTTGCCGATTCTACTGTCAAGAAACCCATGGGAAGGATCAATGATGTTCTTATTATTGAAAATAGGAACTATGTACCCGTGGATTTCACTGTGCTTGACATTGATTGCAATCCTACATGCCCTATCATTCTTGGTAGACCTTTCCTAAGGACTATTGGTGCTATCATCGATATGAAGGAAGGGAATATTAGATTTCAATTTCCTTTAAAGAAGGGCATGGAGCATTTTCCTAGAAATAAAATAAGATTGCCTTATGAATCTATGATGAGGGCTACTTATGGTTTGAGCACCAAAGACGACGATACGTGATTCTATCGCTTTATGCCTAGCTAAGGGCGTTAAACAATAGTGCTTGTTGGGAGGCAACCCAATGAATTTATCTTTTTCTTTCTGTTTTTTTGCGTCCACACCATCATAGTTCTGTTATGATTGTGTATTTTGTGTTTGTTTTTGTGTTTGAGCCAACAAAAACCTTTATGACTAGTCTTGGTGATGGTTGTTTGATCCTGCTGGAAAAAGACAGAAGCTTTTCGCTCACGAGATTATTTTTCATTTTTATTCAGAAAGAGCTTTTGAGTTGATTCTTTCTGCTGATGGTTGATATGCCTTTTTCCCAGGTAGTCGTAATGTTTCAGAATTTTTGAGGTACCAAAAGTATACGAAGTATACAAATTGCTACAGACTGGTCTGTTTTTGACAGATTCTGTTTTTGTTGAGTTGGTTGCTTGTTTTGATGAAACTATGGATAGTATCGGGGGAGGGGGGGGGGTACTATCCATGGAAAAGCTATAATACAGTAATCTAACACCAATATAAATAGAAATCAAGATTGCTACAGTACCTAAAGAGGTGGTAGTTTGTTTTCTTGTGCTAATGATATCACGAGTTTGTGTTTTAGTTTTGTGTTGTGAAGTTTTCAAGTTTTGGGTGATGTTCTCATGGACAAAGGGATAAAGATTGGAAAAAGCTCAAGCTTGGGGATTCCAAAGGCTTGCCAAGCCAAATTCAAGGACACCAAAAAGCCTAAGCTTGGGGATGCCCCGGGAAGGCATCCCCTCTTTCGTCTTCAATCCATCGGTAACATTACTTGGAGCTATATTTTTATTCACCACATGATATGTGTTTTTCTTGGAGCGTCTTGTATCGTAGGAGTCTTTTCTTTTTGTTGTGTCACAATAATCCTTGCTGCACACCTTTTGAGAGAGACATGCACTCATCGTGAAATTGCTAGAATGCTCATTGTGCTTCACTTATATCTTTTGAGCTAGATAATTTTGCTCTATGTGCTTCACTTAGATCTTTTAGAGCACGGTGATGCGTAACTTGGTAGTTAGCTTGTGCTATGAAAGTAGTCCCAAAGGTGATAGGTACCCAAAGAGGATACAAAAACTTCCATCTTCATGTGCATTGAGTAGAAAGAGAAGTTTGATTCCTCTCAATTAGTTTTGAGACGTGGATTTGGTAATATTAAGAGTTATGTTAGTAGGGTGTTGTGAATCTAGAAGTACTTGTGTTAAGGTTAGTGATTCCCGTAACATGCACGTATGGTGAACCACTATGTTAGGAAGTCAGAGCATAGTTGATCTATTGATTGTCATCCTTTGTGTTGCGGTCGGGATCGCGCGATGGTTTACACCTACCAACCCTTCCCCTAGGAGTATGCGTTTAGCACTTTGTTTCGATCACTAATAAAAACTTTCGAAACAAGTATGTGAGTTCTTCATGACTAATGTGAGTCCATGGTATAGATGCACTTTCACCTTCCACCATTGCTAGCCTCTCTAGTGCCGTGCAATTTTCGCCGGTGCACAAACCCACCATATACCTTCCTCAAAACAGCCACCATACCTACCTACTATGGCATTTTCATAGCCATTCCGAGATATATTGCCATGCAACTCCCACCGTTCCTTCTCATGACTTGTGCCGTCACTCTCATATTGCCATTGCGTGATCGTAAGATAGCTAGCGAGATGTTTCAACGTCATACGCCAAGCTAGATCGTTGCACATCCCGGCACACTGCCGGAGGCATTACCTATAGAGTCATCATCGTTCTAAGCTTTGAGCTGTGAGTAAATAAAAGTGTGATGATCATCATTATTAGAGCATTGTCCCATGTGAGGAAATAAAAAAAGAGACCAAAGAGCCCAAATAAAAAAAGAGAAAAAAAGAGGCCCAAGAGCCCAAAAAAAAGAGAGAAGGGACAATGCTACTATCTTTTTCCACACTTGTGCTTCATAATAGCACCATGTTCTTCATGATTGAGAGCTTCTTGCTTTGTCACCACCATATACTAGTGGGAATCTTTATTATATAACTTGGCTTGTATATTCCAAGGATGGGCTTCCTCAAATTGCCCTAGGTCTTCATGAGCAAGCAAGTTGGATGCACACCCACTAGTTCTCCTTTTGAGCTTTCACATACCTATAGCTCTAGTGCATACTTTGTATGGCAATCCTTACTCATTCACATTGATATCTATTAATGGGCATCTCCATAGTCCTTTGATACGCCGAGTCAATGTGACCATCTCCTCCTTTTTTTGTCTCACAACCACCACCACACTATATTCCACCTATAGTGCTATATCCATGGCTCACGCTCATGTATTGTGTGATAGTTGAAAAAGGTTTGAGAAAGTAAGAGTGCGAAAACAATTACTTGGCCAATACCGGGGTTGTGCATGATTTATATTAGTTGTGTGAGGATGATGGAGCATAGCCAGACTATATGATTTTGTAGGGATAACTTTCTTTGGCCTTGTTATTTCGAAAGTTCATGATTACCTTGCTAGTTTGCTTGAAGTATTATTGTTTTCATGTCAATAGCAAACTATTGTTTTGAATCATACGGATCTGAACATTCATGTCACATGAAAGAAGTTACAAAGGACAACTATGCTAGGTAGCATTCCACTTCAAAAATACAGTCTTTATCACTTCCCTACTCGAGGACGAGCAGTAGTTAAGCTTGGGGATGCTTGATACGTCTCCAACGTATCTATAATTTTTGATAGTTCCATGCTATTATCTTGTCAAACTTTGGATGTTTTGTATGCCTTTTATATCTTTTTTGGGACTAACTTATTAACTTAGTGCCAAGTGCCAGTTCCTGTTTTTCCGTGTTTTTTACCCTTTTCAAAGGAGGATTTTAAACGGTGTCCAAACGCAATAAAACTTCCGAAAAGATTTTTTCTGGAACAGAAGATACGCGCCAGACTTGAGAACCAAGGCAGGCGCCAGCACAGGACCCCACAAGCCCCCTAGGCGCGGCCAGGGGGGCCCGCGCCTAGCAGGCTTGTGGGCCCCCCCGTGGCACGTCTCCCTTACCTCTTCCGCCTATAAATTCAGAAAAATTCCAAAATTGCGCGAGAGATCCACGAAAATACTTTTCTTCCGCCGCAAGCTTCTGTCTCCGTAAGATCCCATCTGAGGCACGTTTTGGTGCCCTGCCGGAGGGGGGATTCGGATACGGAGGGCTTCTTCATCAACACCATGACCTCTCCGATGATGCGTGAGTAGTTCACCATAGACCTTCGGGTCCATAGCTAGTAGCTAGATGGCTTCGTCTCTCTCTTGGATCTTCAATACAAGTTCTCCATGATCTTCATGGAGATCTATTCGATGTAATCTTCCTTTGCGGTGTGTTTGTCGAGATCCGATGAATTGTGGATTTATGATAAGATTATCTATGAATCTTATTTGAGTTTCTTTTGATCTCTCTTATGCATGGTTTCGTATCCTTGTAATTCTCTTCGAGTTGTGGGTTTTGTTTGGCCAACTTGATCTATGATTCTTGCAATGGGAGAAGTGCTTGGTTTTGGGTTCATACCGTGCGGTGACCTGACCCAGTGACAGAAGGGGTAGAGAGGCACGCATCATGTTGTTGCCATTAAGGGTAAAAAGATGGGGGTTTCATCATTGGTTTGAGTTTATCCCTCTACATCATGTCATCTTGCTTAAGGCGTTACTCTGTTCGTCATGAACTCAATACACTAGATGCATGTTGGATAGTGGTCGATGTGTGGAGTAATAGTAGTAGATGCAGAAAGTATCGGTCTACTTGTCTCGGACGTGATGCCTATATGTATGAATATTGCCTTAGATATCGTCATGACTTTGCGCGGTTCTATCAATTGGTCGACAGTAATTTGTTCACCCACCGTAATATTTTCTATTTTGAGAGAAGCTTCTAGTGAACACTATGCCCCCCGGGTATACTTCACACCATATTTTCGGCCTTACTCTTTTACTTCGTTGCACTTTCCGCCTTCAGATCTCACTTTGCAATCAATCTTGAAGGGATTGACAACCCCTTTATAGCGTTGGGTGCAAGCTCTTTTGTGTTTGCGCAGGTACTCTGGACTTGACGCGATTCTCCTACTGGATTGATACCTTGGTTCTCAAACTGAGGGAAATACTTACTGCTCCCGTGCTGCATCACCCTTTCCTCTTCAATGGAAAAACCAAAGCAAGCTCAAGAGGTAGGAGAAGGATTTCTGGCGCTGTTGCCGGGGATTTCTATTGCCGTAGCAATCACCCTTTCCTCTTCAAGGGAAAAACCAATGCAAGCTCAAGAGGTAGCCCCTAGCCCGTGCATATTTGCCATGCCATGCATTGTGTTGCACCTATTGCTGTTATTTATTGTTTCTCCCCCCTCTCTTCTTACCGATAGACCCCGAGACTAACGGTGCTGCCGGGTACGACTACCCTCCCGATGACGAGCCCTTTGCCGCAGAGCAACAAGGCAAGCAAACCCCCTTGATCATCCCTATATCGCCCATTTCTTTTTCCCTCATGCTTGCATTAGAATTTTGCTATTGTTGTAGGTAGCTCCTATATCTGATGCATAGCCTATTTTTGATGAACTGCTACTTTCCAGTATCGCACTTTAAACTGCTTAGTATAGGTGGAACAGTCATCCCCTCTGACCCCTTAGCCCAGTTGCCCCGCTTTATTGTCGAGTCCCAATCCCTGATCAACGAGCCAAGAGCCGACACAACACTTACACCCCCCTTAGTTATACGACGCTGCAGAGCTACTATCGGGTACCGAAGGTGACACCTCTCAAAGTACTCATGATGATATCTCTGTAGTGCAGCTAGTCGGTCGTGGTTATCGAGGGTGATTCCTCCTTCACCACTCCCGACGATGACTCTGTCGTGCAACCCCTCAAGTGTGAGCCCCACGAGGGTGATTCCTCTAAGTCCACCTTGACGGTTACATCATTCTGAATCCAACGAGGGTGATACCTCAGATCCCCCTGATGTTACAACCACACAATTACTTGACTATGATACTGGGAACAATAATGAATAATGTTAGGCGGGTGGATTCCCGCGTGGATGTGTCGATGAGTATATTAAAATGTTAATGGATTTGGGTATTTGATCTAGGTTGGTCGGAAGGCCTTATTACGCACTAACCGTCTACGTGGGAAGAATTATGGGTACTCGACGTCATGGTATTAGCCAAACCTCTTTAGGCGTCAGCAATGGAGCAGCGCGCGCCCGAGTGGTCCGGATATGCATCACGCTTGTAATAAGGGGTGCTAGGACCGACCTCAGCCGCCCACGCATCATGCAGGAGTGCAAAGGGTGATGGGCCAATGACCCCTGCGCGCTTAGCATTTAGACCAACGGACTGGCCTCTCCATTGAGTCTAGGTGGGGCTGCGACGTGTCGATATCCCGAGGCCGGGCATGACCCAGAAAAGTGTGTGCAACTAGAGTTTTATCGAGCATGACGGGGAATATGTTGTGCACCCCTGCAGGGAAGAACTTATCTATTCGAATAGCCATGTCCATGGTTACATGACGACTTGGAGTTGTGCCTTGATCTTGTACAACGACAACTGTTACTTAACTGGAATAGTTGCTCTGGGATTGCTTCTCGCAGTGAGTCGAGGGAGAATCTCTGGGTGTGACCTCATTTAATATTGCTACAATAATATGACATTTAATTGTGTTACCTATTCTACTCTCGTGTATTGCTGCAAGACCCCCTGAAGATGCTAGTCTTCGATAGGACTAGGCCTTCCCTCTTTTTGTCACATTGTTGTAGTCAGTCCACATATAAATCCCTTCCTTTGGTACTGATGCATACTTAGCATAGTTGTGATGTCAGTATTGCGAGTACTTTGGATGAGTACTCACCGTTGCTTTGCTCCCCCCTTTTCCCCTTGTTCCGTTGCTACGACCAGATGATGGAGCCCAGGAGATGGAGTTTCCCGCCGATGACGACTGCTACCCCGATGGTGCCTACTACTACGTGGAGGTCGCTGAAGACCGAGAGTACTTTGGAGGCTCCCACGCAGGAGGCCTCGCCTCGTTCGATCGTTGTATCTTTTGTGCTAGCCTTCTCTAAGGCACCCCATGTTTAATGTATGTACTCAGATATTTGTTGCTTCCGTTGACTCGTGTGTTTATCGAGCTTCTGTATTCTAGCCTCGAGGCCCCTTGCTTGTAATATGAAGCTTGTATGTTTTATTTGTGCCTATAGTTGTGTTGTGATAAATTCCCATGAGTCCTTGATGACCCACAAGTGTAGGGGATCTATCGTAGCCTTTTCGATAAGTAAGAGTGTCGAACCCAACAAGGAGCAGAAGGTATTGACAAGTGATCTTGAGCAAGGAATAACTGCAAGTACTGAAAGGTAACTTTTTATGGGTTTTCTGGTATAAGCAACAAGGAAATAAATGCAAGTAAAGTAAATGATGCCGAGGTGCAGCAAGTGGCCCGATCCTTTTGAACACAAAGGATAAGCCGAGGGACTGAACTTATAAAGTCTAAGGCGTTCCTGAGGACACGAGAGAGATAGTCTAGTGCTTTCGCCATACTCTGTCTAGTAATATGTTTCGTATTGATAAGTGTTATGTGGGTGGATCTTAACTAATGCACTGTCTAGGCTAAGATAAGTACACTCTTATGATTAATCCCTCTTGCAAGCATACGCAAATACAAGAGAGAAATTAAGGCAAAGCCTAACCATAGCAATAAGCTTTAGTATCCAATACTCCCTCATGCAAAAGTATGCAAACTGGGGTTCAAGTTTCTGTCACTCCGACAACCCACCATAAGCATTCTTTATGCACGATGCATTCCCCTAGGTCCTGAAAAAGTCGAAGTGTTATGTAGTCGTTGTTCACATAACACCACTAGAAGAATAACACCATAACTTAAATATCAATCAACACATATTACTTCAACATCGTATGACTACTAGCATCTAGACTTTTCCCTTGTCCTCAAGAACTAATGGAACTACTCACAGGACATAAAAGAGATCATGATCATAGGTGATGAAAATATGATTAACAATCTGGTCATAAGAATATTTCTTCAACAAAACTCAATAGCATTCACCACAAAAGAGTAATCAACACCGGTAGAGTAGAGGGGATGAATAGTGCAAGGTACAACTCCGATTGCAATGGTGAAGTAGATGGAATGAAGATGGAGATGGTGCTCGTGTTGGTGATGGTGATGATGATGATCTCGATGATGCACGTGGCGATGGTGATGACGATGAGGACGATCTCCCCTTCCGAAAGGATTTATCCCCAACGGAATCTGCCCGCTGGAAAGGTCTTTTCTTCTTTGTAAGTTTGCGCCGCTGAGCGGCGGAGGAACATATAGGAGAAAGGAGAGCATCGGAGGCTGGGCCCATCACCCAGGCGGCCTCCTGGCGCGGCCTAGGGGGGCCGCGCCAATAGGTCGCCTGGGGGACCTGTGGCCCCCCTTCGGCTCTTCTTTGGCATGTCTTCGGGACCTGTTCGGAAACTTCTTCCATCAAATTTCAGCGCAATTGGAGATTTTCTGATATTGCAACTCTTCGTGCTATTTTCTCCGCTGAATCCTGCGTATGCTATTTTGGCATTGGAAAGTTGTAAACTGTGAAAATAAGCCAAAACACTATAAGTACATCATCATAAAGTGAAATATATCAATGAATAGATACAAATTATGATACAAAATAGTGATGCATTTTGGACGTATCAACTCCCCCAAGCTTAGACCTCGCTTGTCCCCAAGCGAATATTGATCTCGGTAAACCTGTCCACAAGTTTAGAGAGTGAAGTGTCGATAAATAAGTATACAGACAAGAAGCATCATAATTTCTCTACTAAACTCAACCATCCTCACCAACAATCTCAACTCATAAGGCCCTTATGAAAGAGTAATATCAATTACAATCAAAAGTAGAGCTAAGAAAACTCATCAAACCATGGCAAACATGTGCTTGGTCAAAGAACAACTAATAACTTTTAACTTTTGCTCTTCCTCTTATATTTTTATTAGATCAATTGAAGCTTTTTGAAATAACATGTTATTAGTCAAGAAGTGAAAATGCTAACACAAAGGAAGATGTTTGCTTTAGTTAGGCTTTAACAAACAACTTACTTATCTTAATGATAACATCAATAAAGGTGTGATATGACAACTCTTAATGAATGATATAAATGCATGCATCTTTGTCAACATAAGGTGTCCGCTCTTTTTAGGATAGAAAGAAGTGGGTTTACTGACTCAACATAAAAGTAAAAGATTGGCCCTTCGTAGAGGGAAGTAGGGAAAACTCGTGTGCTAGAGATTTTGAGAGATTTTGAAATCAACAAGATTGTAAAACAAGCTTTTGAGAGGTGCATAATTTGTCCACGAATGCTAGTTGATAGCCCAATACTTCTCATGTTGGACAAGTTTCGAGGAACGGCTCCCAAAGTGTGGATGATCACATCCCCTTAATCTCCTTTGTTTATCACTACCAAAGTTTTCTGATTTCTCATAAAGAAAGTGTGAAGGAGGTTTTGTTTGTTGTTATTATCTTTTACGAGCTGGGCGCGCTCATGTGAGTCCCTCCTCATATTAGGGGTTCGTAGATAACATGGAAACCCAAGATAAAACTTGTCCAATATGAGAAGATCATGAATTATCTATTAATTCCCCATGAGCTAAAATAGAGGCACTAAACAAGGAGTAATATTTGAAGGTTTAAAGATAGAACATGAGTAATATACTTTAGGAGTGGCAGTGAAATACCACGTATAGGGAGATATGGTGGACTCTTGGGAAGGTTGAGGTTTCAGGGTATGGATGCACAAGCAGTATTCCCGCTTAGTGCAAGGGTTGGCTAGCAACGACTTTTAAGAGTAGACAAATAATGTTGACTTGGATGCAAAACAATATAAAGTTTAACGTAAAGAATTGGCATAAAACATCAAGTTGTCTTCCTTGTCACCATAACACTTCAAGAATAAGAACATAAAGGTTTTGGCTATGTCGCTACTAGAAAACTCATGCTTGCTGTTATGACCAATGCTATGTTTGCCAAGATTAAATAAAGTTTTCAAAGCCATACCTGACGTGTAAGATCAATACTCCCATAAAAATGAGCATATAAGATCGATTGCATGAAGAGAATACCAAGTGCAGCAAAGAAACCAATAGACTTCTCATTAATATTCCATCATAGACACTGTACGCTCACAGATACAAACTCTCCACAAAGGAGTGATAGACCTCAATGCAAACACCTATTTCATAAGATAACTTCCCTAGACATGATACAGCGCTAAACTTGACCATATAAAGTAAGGGACAAAAATAAAGATACCGGGCACTCCCCCAAGCTTGGAACAAGCTAAGGGAATGCCATTACCCATGAAGAGCACTCTTCATCCTTGTTCTTTCCGTTCTTCAAGTCCGCTGTTATGCGCCGAAGGGTTTTGTTTCCAGCTTCCAATATAGCCACATGTACTTTAAGCACACGGAAGTCTTCAAAGAATTGGTTAGTGATTCTGTAAGCTTCAGATATAGTTGATGACACAGGTGGAGCTCCTGGTGGAGGGGCAGTTTCTAGAAGGTTCAGAGAAAGATCATGTTGAGGGTTAATAAACCCTATGAGGATGGGGTTGTTGGAGCTGGATCTTTGTGATGAAGGATCCCCTTCTTGCTGGGTGGTGACCATCCCGACTTCCCCTCTCACGAAGCACTCCATCTCCGCTTGTCTTGCAGCCATCTCTTCATTGGTAGCCCATCCGGTGACCTTCCCTTGGTTGATATCTTGCTGGACACGGTGGAGATGACAACCTGTGTAGTCTTCCCCGCTTGAGTCACAAGAAGACATCTCGAACAATAGCTTCTTAGCCTCGCAGAAAAAGATCGAAAGAAAAAACACATGGAATCGCAAGATACAAAGCTGGGATGATCCGGGTAAATATATAGGAAAAATTTCTGTACCAAAAGGAAGGTAATAAGCCAAAGTTGAGTCGAAGACGGACTATGGGAAGTCCAGGCGGCCTCCCGGCGCAGCGAGGGGCCAACCCGCGCCAGCAGGTCACCTGGGTGACCTGGAGCTCCTCCCCGGATCCACTTCGGCTCAGAATTCTCCTAATTTTGCAAAAACGCATAATACGGAAATTTTATTGATGTTCATGAAGTTTCCTTACTGTATTTCATACCTTTTCTTATTATGCTTCTGCCGGTGTCTGATACAGTGTTGCAATATGTTCTTCGTGAGTGGCCACCTGTATCACATCCACCTCTACATTGATGGGGTCTCCAGCCATGTAATGCTTGGGTCCTTTCCCATTCACAACATGTGGTTTTGTGCCTTCAAAATTATTAATATTAAATGCACCGGAGCGGTAGAATTCTTTGATATGGTACGGTCCTTCCCACTTGGAAAGTAATTTACCTGGAAAAACCTGAAACGAGATCTATACAACAAAACTTTGTCACCAACATTAAATTCACGTTTCAAAATTCTCTTGTCATGCCACTTCTTTACCTTTTCTTTGAACATTTTTGCGCTCTCGTAAGCTTCACTTCTCCACTCATCTAGAGAAGTCAAGTTCATGAGACACTTTTCACCAGCAAGCGTTGGATCAACATTAAGCTCTCTAACAGCCCAGAAAGCTTTGTGTTCTAACTCTAGAGGTAGATGGCATGCCTTGCCATAAACCATCTTATACGGAGACATCCCCATGGGATTTTTGTAAGAAGTTCTATACGCCCACAAGGCATCTCCTAGCTTATTGGACCAGTACTTTCTAAAACCGTTCACTGTCTTTTGGAAGATCAACTTGATCTCTCTATTTGTGATCTCAACTTGCCCACTTGTTTGAGGGTGGTAAGGTGAAGCAATTCTATGATTAACATCATATTTGGCTAGAGCTTTTCTAAAAGCACCGTGTGTAAAATGTGATCCTCCGTCGGTCATGAGGTACCTAGGTACACCAAACCCGGGGAAGATTACATCCTTGAGCATTTTCGAAGATGTCTTGTGATCAACACTTCCAGTGGGGATTGCTTCAACCCACTTGGTCACATAATGTACAGCTACTAAGATGTGAGTGTACTTGTGTGAAGGAGGGAAAGGACCCATTAAATCAAAACCCCAGCAATCAAAAGGCTCAATGACTAGAGAATAATTCATAGGCATCTCATTCCTCCTACTAATATTACCAACTCTCTAGCACTTATCACAGGATAAAACATAATTTCTAGCATCTTTAAAGAGACTAGGCCAAAAAACCCTGATTGGAGAACCTTGTGTGCGGTCCTCTCACCGGCATGATGTGCTCCATAAGGACTGCTATGACATTGTCTCAAAATATCCTTCTGCTCATGCTCCAGTGTGCATCTCCTCACAATTCCGTCCGCACCTTCTCTAAAAAGATGTGGGTCATCCCAAAAGCAATACCTCAAGTCGTGGAAGAACTTCTTCCGCTGCTGGAATGTTAAACCCGGAGGCAAAAACTTTGCAACAATAAAGTTAGCACAATCTACATACCATGGATTTGAATTAGATTTCACCTGCAAAGCAGCTAACTGTTCATCAGGAAAACTATCGTTGACCGCAATAGGATCATGTGGTATGTCCTCCATCCAGGAAAGGTTGTCTGCTCCTTTCCTATCAACAATCTGCAAATCAAATTCTTGAAGAAGAAGGACCCATCTGATAAGCCTTGGTTTGGCATCCTTCTTTTCCATAAGATATTTAATAGCAGCATGATCAGTATGAATGATGACCTTAGAATCAATAATGTAAGGCCTAAACTTATCAGAAGCAAACACTACCGCTAAAAATTCTTTCTTAGTAGTAGCGTAGTTGTTTTGAGCAGTGTCAAGGGTTTTGCTAGCATAGTGGATAACATTCAATTTCTTATCAACCCTTTGTCCTAACATAGCTCCAACAATAAAATCACTAGCATCACACATGATTTCAAAAGGCAAATTCCAATCAGGTGGTTGGACTATAGGGGCGGTTATTAAGGCTTTCTTAAGAACTTAGAAGGCTTCCTTACAATCTTCATCAAACACAAAAGGAATATCCTTCTGGAGAAGATTAGTAAGGGGATTCGAAGTTTTAGAGAAGTCTTTAATAAATATCCTATAGAAACCAGCATGACTGGGGAAACTACGAATACCTCTGATGTCCCTTGGATAAGGCATTCTCTCGATTGCTTCAACCTTTTCCCTGTCCACCTCGATTCCTTTTTCAGAAATCTTGTGGCCAAGAACAATTCCCTCATTGACCATGAAGTGGCACTTCTCCCAGTTGAGTACCAAGTTCGTCTCCTCACATCTTTGCAAAACTTTATTAAGGTTGTGGAGACAATGGTCAAAAAAGGTTCCATAGTCGGAGAAATCATCGATGAAGATCTCCACAATTTCCTCACAAAAACCATGAAAGATAGCGGACATAGACCTTTGAAAAGTAGCAGGAGCATTGCATAAACCAAAAGGCATGCGCCTATAAGCATAAGTACCAAAGGGACAAGTAAAAGTGGTCTTCTCTTGATCGGCAGTATTAACATGAATTTGACAGAAGCCGGAGTACCCATCAAGATAACAAAAGTGTGTGTTTTTGGATAACCTTTCAAGCATTTGGTCGATGAACGGCAACGGGTAGTGGTCCTTCCTGATTGCCTTGTTCAGCTTGCCGTACTCAATACACATTCTATATCCAATAATAATTCTTTGAGGTATTAGTTCATTCTTATCGTTAGGAACCATAGTCATACCTCCTTTCTTGGGAACACAATGTACTGGACTTACCCACTTACTATCAGCTATAGGGTATATAATACCTGCAGCTAGAAGCTTGAGGATTTCGGTCCTCACAACATCCTTCATCTTCGGGTTTAACCGTCGTTGATGATCAACAAACAGTTTAGCATCAGGCTCAAGATTGATAGTATGCTGAAAAATAGATGGACTAATCCCCTTAAGATCATCAAGGGTATAGCCAATAGCGCCTCGATGTTTACGAAGGACTTCCAATAATTGCTCTTCCTCATATCCTGAAAGGTTAGAATTGATAATAACAGGATATACTTTCTTTTCATCTAAATACGCATACTTGAGCGTACTGGGAAGAGGTTTAAGATCAAACACCGGGTGTTCTTTTGGTTTCGATAAAATTCCCAAAGGCTCAACCGGAAGGTTGTGCTTCAGGATAGCAGGTTGTCTCAAGAATATGTCGTCTAGCTCATTCCTTTCCTGCATATGCATATCATTCTCGTGGTTTTCCATAAATTGCTGCAAAGGATCATTAGGAGGAATAGCAATAGAAGCAATCTCTTCAATAACTTTATTGTTACTAGGCAGATCAGTACCATGAGTCTGCTTGGAGAATTTAGAAAAGTTAAATTCATATGGCTCACCATTAAATTCAATAGATACTTTTCCTTTCCTACAATCTATAATAGCTCCACAATTTTTGAGAAAAGGCCTACCAAAGATAATAGGGCAAACACTATCTTGAACTGAACCAAGTACTAGAAAGTCGGTAGGATATTTTACCTTTCCACATAGAACTCCAACATCTCGCACAATTCCAATAGGAGAGATAGTTTCTTTGTTTGCAAGATGAATAGTGACATCGACTTCTTCAATTTCACAAGGTAGAATCTCATTCATGATCTCTTGATAAAGTGAAAAAGGAATAGCACTAGCACTGGATCCCAAATCACATAGCCCATAATAATTATGATCTCCTATTTTACGAGAAACAACAGGAGTACCTGAAATTGGGCCTTTATTCTTGGCTGTAACAAGGTTAGTGGAGACAGCACAAAAATTTATATTAAAATCCTCAATATTACTAGTAACAAGATCCTTGACTAATGCAACTTGAGGATCGACTTTAATCAGGTCTTCATGCTCATTAGTCGTTATTTCACTTTTATTCAGGATGCGTGTGACAAAAGAATGCTGCCTCATGCTTGCAGGAAAAGGAGGCTTTTCATATTTAACTGCAGGCAAGATAGGGTCAACAATATTAATATTAACAGGTAATTCCTTAAAAGGTTTATGATATTGATCCTGCTTCTTCTCAAAAGAGTAAATATGAGAGGAAAAGTCTTTGCAAAAATCAATTAGAAGGTGGGAATCAAGACCAATCTTAGCACAAAAGGTATTAAAGTAATCATTTTTCACATATCTCACAATGTAATCACGCTCATAATTTATAACGGGTTCAATACCTTTATCAATCTCCCACTCTTCAGTGTTCTTCTGGATCCTTTCAATAAGATCCCACTTAGCTTGAGTGATTTTGTTGGAGAATGCCCCACTAGAGGAAGCATCAAGCGTCTCTTTATCTTGACAAGAAAGCCTTGCATAAAAATTTGTGAGAATAATTTCTTTGGAGAGCTAATGATTGGGACATTTGAGCATTAAGGACTTCAATCTCCCCCAAGCTTGGGCGATGATTTCTCCATCACGAGACCAAAAGTTATAAATATAATTCCTGTCTCGATGTATTTCATGAAGAGGATAAAACTTTGCATAAAAAAGAGGCATACGATCTTGCTAATTTAGTAAATGAGAGTCATCAAGAAGCCTATACTAATACAAAGCCTTATATTTTAATGATAGAGAGAATAGCTTTCTCATAACAAAATCCATCGATATACCTACAAGCTTAAATAAGGAGCATAGTTGTGAAAGATATAGCAAGTGTTCACCTGGATGTCTATCTCCTGCATATCGATTAGCCAAAACACAATCAATAATACCAGTTGGTAGTTTGAAGGGCACAATTTCAGTAGGTGGGTGAGGATTCTCCACCACATTAGCGTTGGGGCGGTTCCCCACACGCAACAAACCAAGAGTAGAGTTGTCCATAGGGACAAAAAGTGGAAACAATAAAGCAAAAACAACACGTACAGTGTAAAGGTTTCCTTACCAATTTCACTTACCAATAGCGCTACACTCCCCAGAAACGGCGCCAGAAAATGGTCTTGATGACCCACAAGTGTAGGGGATCTATCGTAGCCTTTTCGATAAGTAAGAGTGTCGAACCCAACAAGGAGCAAAAGGTATTGACAAGTGATCATGAGAAAGGAATAACTGCAAGTACTGAAAGGTAACTTTTTATGGGTTTTCTGGTATAAACAACAAGGAAATAAATGCAAGTAAATTAAATCATGCTGAGGTGCAGAAAGTGGCCCAATCCTTTTGAACACAAAGGATAAGCCGAGGGACTGAACTTATAAAGACTAAGGCATTCCTGAGGACACACAGGAGAGATAGTCTAGTGCTTTCGCCATACTCTGTCTAGTAATATGTTTTGTATTGATAAGTGTTATGTGGGTGGATCTTAACTAGTGCACCGTCTAGGCTAAGAAAAGTACACTCTTATGATTAATCCCTCTTGCAAGCGTCCGCAAATACAAGAGAGAAATTAAGGCAAAGCCTAACCATAGCAATAAGCTTTAGGATCCAATACTCCCTCATGCAAAAGTATGTGAATTGGGGTTCATGTTTCTTTCACTCCAACAACCCACCATAAGCATTCTTTATGCACGATGCATTCTCCTAGGTCCTTAAAAAGGCGAAGTGTTATGTAGTTGACGTTTACATAACACCACTAGAAGAATAACACCATAACTTAAATATCAATCAACACATACTACTTCAACATCGTATGACTACTAGCATCTAGACTTTTCCCATGTCCTCAAGAACTAATGGAACTACTCACAAGACATAAAAGAGATCATGATCAGAGGTGATGAAAATATGATTAACAATCTGGTCATAAAAATAATTCTCCAACAAAACTCAATAGCATTCACCACAAAAGAGTAATCAACACCGGTAGAGTAGAGGGGATGAATAGTGCAAGGTACAACTTTGATTGCAATGGTGAAGTAGATGGGATGAAGATGGATATGGTGCTGGTGATGATGATGATCTCGATGATGTCCGTCACGACTGTGATGACGATGAGGATGATCTCCCCTTCCGGAAGGAGTTCTCCCCGACGGAATCTGCACACTTAAAAGGTCTTTTCTTCTCTGTAGGTTTCCGCCGTTGAGCGGCGGCGGAATCGCGCAAAATCTTCTGTTCCCAAAACTTTTAGGTCAGGAGGAACATATAGGCCAAAGGAGAGCACCGGAGGCTGGGCCCATCACCCAGGCGGCCTCCTGGCGTGGCCTAGGGGGGGGGGGGGTCGCCAGCAGGTCGCTTGGGTGACCTGTGGCCCCCCTCCGGCTCTTCTTTAGCTTTTCTTCGGGACCTGTTCGGAAACTTCTTCCCTCAAAATTTCAGCGCAATTGGAGATGTTATGATATTGCAACTCTTCGTGCTATTTTCTCCGCTGAATCCTGCGTCTATTGTTTCGGCACTGGAAAGCTGTAAACTGTGAAAAATAAGCCAAAACACTATAAGTACATCATCATAAAGTGAAATATATCAATGAATAGAGACAAATTATGATACAAAATAGTGATGCATTTTGGACGTATCAGTCCTTGATCTTGGTCGTACGCATTTGCGTGTATGATTAGCATACGATCAAATCGAGGGCGTCAAAAGTTGGTATCAGAGCCGACTGCATGTAGGTAGCCCCCTTTCCAAGTCCTTGGCCGAAGTTGATTCTAGTGTTTGAAAAACTTACTAACTTTGATGCTGTAGCTTAGGGGCCACATCTCAATCGGTTGGTATTAACATATTTTACTCCTCTTCTATACTCTGGGTTCTACTCTCTCTTCTCTTTCGGGTTAAAGATTTTACTAACTCTAACTCTAGGTTCTCGTAAATACTTCCTCCCGGAGAACCCCGCAATTCCAGACGATGGCTTGGTTCCTCAGAAGACTCCAAAGATACTCTCCGATGTTCTCTCGAGAGTTGGTGCTCATCGCTTCTGCGATTTCCCTTCCTCTGTCAACCCTTATGGATGTCTGCATACAAATGTCGTTCATACTTTCTTTTCCAATTGCTCTTGTTTTACGAGATGCAACGAATTGTCTTATCGGGGATTCGTCCATCATCAGTTGTCATGGGTTTCGAAAGTTCTTCAAATTGTATTTGATCTTTTGGAATCCCCAGTAGCCTATTGCTCTTGACCTTTCTCACATGCTTGCATTATGGTTAAATCCATGTGTCTATCTGCATTCATTAAAACCCTTTGTGATTTTCCTGTGATTTTATGGCAACCTGATCAACCTGATCAAAGGCGAGGATTAAATGGCAGGTGATGCATTGATGAAGTGGGAGTCGTCCTTGAACTTTGTGTTCATGCCCACGGAAATGACGTTGATCTTACCATAGAAGCTTCTCATATCGATAATCATTCATTATATGATTGATCTGGTATCTGTGGTTTGGAACTTATAAATACTATCTATGTCCTTCATCCTTGGAACAAAATTCCAACAGTGCACTAATTTTATATCGAGCTTTAAACATCTTGATGGTTGTCTTGAAAGGCAATTTCGATTCCAATCTAGCAATCTTACCTGTGTTTTCGACAACCTTTCACGTCACCATTCCTTTGCTAGATAATGTCGCTGAATGATTACATCTTCATGTAACTTATCAACAAATGTGTCGTGATCATCATCAGCATTCTGAGCTCTTCCAGGGTATCGATCGAATGCATGATGAGAAATACCACCCTTGCCCCTCGATGATTTGTGTTTGCATCGGCAACATTTTTGCCTTCCCTCCAAACACAAACTTGTTCATGTTTTGTGTTGTCCCTTGTGTTCCATGCTATCCCTTATGTTATCTTCTACCTTGGAGTATTACCATATTTATGTCAAGAATGTTGTGAGCATCATTGCACCTCTTAATAATTCTTGATATAGTGAAACTTCTCGCCATCATCACTCATTCTTGGTCACCGTGTTGCTTCTAACCGGTATAACAACAAGTGAACTCTGCTGTGTGATTCCAATACTTCTGGCAACCCTGTTGCCTTGGACTTAATGACTGATAGTTTCATTCTTGGTATGTTGGTTGTTGACTCATCATGTTTGCATTGAACGTGATACTCATTCCGTATTTCCGAGTGCACCCTCCAGTCAATGTTTAAATTGTTGATGCTTCCTCGAGAATACGTCTTTATATCACTTGATCTGATGAATGTTATCTCCTTGATCTTATAATTTTGGACATTCATCCCTATCAAAATTTTGAGGGATTGTTGCTGAGCCCATCGACCACACTGTCAACTTCTCCATGGTTCGTAAGGAAGCTTTTGAAAGCATTATCCTTGTGCCTAGCTCATGAAGGATATGTTTGATAAAAGAAGTGTTCTTCCCAAAGTTCACGTGCACTCTTGCCATCGTGAATACGTGAAAGTTTTGTTTCGCTTCCTCTCTGGAAATACCAAATCATTCATGTTGGAATTATTCCCTAGAGGCAATAATCAATACAGTTATTATTATAATTCCTGTATCAAGATAATCGTTTATTATCCATGCTATAATTGTATTGAATGAAGACTCATTTACATGTGTGGGTACATAGACAAAACACTGTCCCTAGCAAGCCTCTAGTTGGCTAGCCAGTTGATCAAAGATAGTCAGCGTCTTCTGATTATGAACAAGGTGTTGTTGCTTGATAACTGGATCACATCATTAGGAGAATCACGTGATGGACTAGACCCAAACTAATAGACATAGCATGTTGATCGTGTCATTTTGTTGCTACTGTTTTTCTGCGTGTCAAGTATTTGTTCCTATGACCATGAGATCATATAACTCACTAACACCGGAGGAATACTTTGTGTGTATCAAACGTCGCAACGTAACTGGGTGACTATAAAGATGCTCTACAGGTATCTTCGAAGGTGTTCGTTGAGTTAGTATGGATCAAGACTGGGATTTGTCACTCCGTGTGACAGAGAGGTATCTCGGGGCCCACTTGGTAATACAACATCACACACAAGCCTTGCAAGCAATGTAACTTAGTGTAAGTTGCGGGATCTTGTATTACGGAACGAGTAAAGAGACTTGCCGGTAAACGAGATTGAAATAGGTATGCGGATACTGACGATCGAATCTCGGGCAAGTAACATACCGAAGGACAAAGGGAATGACATACGAGATTATATGAATCCTTGGCACTGAGGTTCAAACGATAAGATCTTCGTAGAATATGTAGGATCAAATATGGGCATCCAGGTCCCGCTATTGGATATTGACCGAGGAGTCTCTCGGGTCATGTCTACATAGTTCTCGAACCCGCAGGGTCTGCACACTTAAGGTTCGACGTTGTTTTATGCGTATTTGAGTTATATGGTTGGTTACCGAATGTTATTCGGAGTCCCAGATGAGATCACGGACGTCACGAGGGTTTCTGGAATGGTCTGGAAACGAAGATTGATATATAGGCTGACCTCATTTGATTACCGGAAGGTTTTCGGAGTTACCGGGAATGTACCGGGAATGACGAATGGGTTCCGGGAGTTCACCAGGGGGGAAACCCACCCCAGGGAAGCCCATAGGCCTTGGGGGTGGCACACCAGCCCTTAGTGGGCTGGTGGGACAGCCCAAGAAGGCCCTATGCGCCATAGGAAGAAAATCAAAGAGAAAAGAAAAAAAAGGAGGAGGTGGGAAAGGAAAGAAGGACTCCACCCACCAAACCAAGTAGGACTCGGTTTGGGGGGGAGACCTTCCCCCCTTGGCTCGGCCGACCCCCTTGGGGCTCCTTGAGCCCCAAGGCAAGGCCCCCCCTCTCCCACCTATATATACAGAGGTTTTAGGGCTGATTTGAGACGACTTTTCCAGGGCAGCACGACCACATACCTCCACGGTTTTTCCTCTAGATCGCGTTTTTGCGGAGCTCGGGCGGAGCCCTGCTGAGACAAGATCATCACCAACCTCCGGAGCGCCGTCATGCTGCCGGAGAACTCTTCTACCTCTCCGTCTCTCTTGATGGATCAAGAAGGCCGAGATCATCGTCGAGCTGTACGCGTGCTGAACGCGGAGGTGCCGTCCGTTCGGCACTAGACCGTGGGACTGATCACGGGGCGGTTCGCGGGGCGGATCGAGGGACGTGAGGACGTTCCACTACATCAACCGCGTTCACTAACGCTTCTGCTGTATGGTCTACAAGGGTACGTAGATCACACATCCCCCCTCGTAGATGGACATCACCATGATAGGTCTTCGTGCGCGTAGGAACTTTTTTGTTTCCCATGCGACGTTCCCCAACAGTGGTATCAGAGCTAGGTTCATGCGTAGATGTGGGCGGTGATGTGCGTTTTTCTGCCCACCTTAGTCTTTTCTTGATTCCGCGGTATTGTTGGATCGAAGCGGCTCGGACCGACATTACTCGTACGCTTACGAGAGACTGGTTTCATCGCTACGAGTAACTCCGTTGCTCAAAGATGACTGGCGGGTGTCAATTTCTCCAAGTTTAGTTGAATCGGATTTGACCGAGGAGGTCCTTGGATGAGGTTAAATAGCAACTCATATATCTCCGTTGTGGTGTTTGCGTAAGTAAGATGCGATCCTACTAGATACCCATGGTCACCATGTAAAACATGCAACAACAAAATTAGAGGACGTCTAACTTGTTTTTGTAGGGTATGCTTGTGGTGTGATATGGCCAACGATGTGATGTGATATATTGGATGTATGAGATGATCATGTTGTAATAGATAATATCGACTTGCACGTCGATGGTACGGCAACTGGCAGGAGCCATAGGGTTGTCTTTATACTAACGTTTGTGCTTGCAGATGCATTTACTATTTTGCTAGGATGTAGCTTTAGTAGTAATAGCATGAGTAGCACGACAACCCCGATGGCGACACGTTGATGGAGATCATGGTGTGGCGCCGGTGACAAGAAGATCGTGCCGGTGCTTGGTGATGGAGATCAAGGAGCACGTGATGATGGCCATCTCATGTCACTTATGAATTGCATGTGATGTTAATCCTTTTATGCACCTTATTTTGCTTAGAACGACGGTAGCATTATGAGGTGATCTCTCACTAAAATTTCAAGATGAAATTGTGTTCTCCCCGACTGTGCACCGTTGCTACAGTTCGTCGATTCGAGACACCACGTGATGATCGGGTGTGATAGACTCAACGTTCACATACAACGGGTGCAAAACAGTTGCGCACGCGGAACACTCGGGTTAAGCTTGACGAGCCTAGCATGTGCAGACATGTCCTCGGAACACATGAGACCGAAAGGTCGATCATGAATCATATAGATGATATGATTAGCATGGGGATGCTTACCACTGAAACTATGCTCAACTCACGTGATGATCAGACTTGAGCTAGTGTAAGTGGATCATGAACCACTCAAATGAATAGAGAGATGTACTTTTTGAGTGGGAGTTTAGCGAATAATTTGATTAAGTTAAACTCTAATTATCTTGAACATAGTCTAAGTCCACTTTGAATATATTTGTGTTGTAGATCATGGCTCACGCGACAGTCACCCTGAATTTTAATACGTTCCTAGAGAAAGCTAAGTTGAAAGATGATGGAAGCAACTTTGTAGACTGGGCTTGTAATCTTAAGCTAATCTTACAAGCTGGGAAGAAGGATTATGTCCTTAATGCTGCGCTAGGAGATGAACCACCCGCTACGGTTGATCAGGATGTTAAGAACGCTTGGTTAGCACATAAGGAGGACTACTCAGTAGTTCAATGTGCAGTCTTGTATGGCTTAGAACCGAGACTTCAACGTCGCTTTGAGCGTCATGGAGCATTTGAGATGTTCCAGGAGTTGAAGTTTATCTTTCAGAAGAACGCCCGGATCGAGAGGTATGAGACCTCCGATAAATTCCATGCTTGCAAGATGGAGGAGAACTCGTCTGTCAGTGAACATGTGCTCAAAATGTCTGGGTACTCAAACCGTCTAGCTGAGCTGGGGATTGAACTCCCGCAAGAGGCTATCACTGTCAGAATCCTTCAATCACTGCCGCCAAGCTATAAAGGCTTTGTGTTGAACTACAACATGCAAGGGATGAACAAGTCTCCCGGCGAGTTGTTTGCGATGCTGAAAGTCGCAGAGTCTGAACTCCGTAAAGAGCATCAAGTGTTGATGGTGAATAGGACCACTAGTTTCAAGAGAAACGGCAAAGGCAAGAAGGGTAATTCAAAGAAGAGCGGCAAGCCTGTTGCCAATCCGACGAAGAAACCGAAAGCTGGACCTAAGCCTGAGACAGAGTGTTACTATTGCAAGGGTATGGGTCACTGGAAGCGCAATTGCCCCAAGTATCTGGCAGATAAGAAGGCGGCCAAAGAAAAATCAGGTATATTTGATATACATGTTATTGATGTGTACTTAACCGGCTCTCGTAGTAGTGCCTGGGTATTCGATACCGGTTCTGTTGCTCATATTTGCAACTTGAAACAGGAACTGCGGAATAGACGAAGGCTGGCGAAAGATGAAGTGACGATGCGCGTAGGAAATGGTGCCAAGGTTGATGCAATCACCGTCGGCACAGTTTCACTTCAGTTACCATCAGGATTAGTTATGAACTTGAATCATTGTTATTTAGTGCCTGCGTTGAGCATGAACATTATATCTGGATCTTGTTTATTGCGAGACGGTTACTCTTTTAAGTCAGAGAATAATGGTTGTTCTATTTCTATGAGTAACATCTTTTATGGTCATGCACCCAATGTGAGAGGATTGTTCATATTGAATCTTGATAGCGATACACACATACATAACATTGAGACCAAAAGAGTTAGAGTTAACAATGATAGCGCCATATTTTTGGGGCACTGCCGCTTAGGTCATATTGGTGTAAAACACATGAAGAAACTCCATGCCGATGGACTTTTGGAGTCACTTGACTTTGATTCACTTGACACGTGCGAACCATGCCTCATGGGCAAGATGACTAAAACTCCGTTCTCCGGAACAATGGAGCGTGCAAGTGACTTGTTGGAAATCATACATACCGATGTGTGTGGTCCGATGAGCGTAGAGGCACGCGGCGGATATCGTTATTTTCTCACCTTCACTGACGATTTCAGTAGATATGGTTATGTCTACTTAATGAAGCACAAGTCTGAAACATTTGAAAAGTTCAAGCAATTTCAGAGTGAAGTTGAAAATCATCGTAACAAGAAGATCAAGTTCCTACGGTCTGATCGTGGGGGTGAATATCTGAGTTTCGAGTTTGGTGCTCACTTGAGACAATGTGGAATTGTTTCACAGTTGACACCGCCTGGAACACCACAGCGTAATGGTGTGTCCGAACGTCGTAATCGTACTTTATTAGAGATGGTGCGATCTATGATGTCTCTTACCGATTTGCCGTTATCGTTTTGGGGTTATGCATTAGAAACAGCTGCATCCACTTTAAATAGGGCACCATCAAAATCCGTTGATACGACACCATACGAACTGTGGTATGGCAAAAGGCCAAAGTTGTCGTTTCTTAAAGTTTGGGGATGTGATGCTTATGTCAAAAGGCTTCAGCCTGAAAAGCTGGAACCCAAAGCGGAAAAGTGCGACTTCATAGGTTACCCAAAAGAGACAGTTGGGTACACCTTCTATCTCAAATCCGAGGGCAAAGTGTTTGTTGCTAAAAACGGAGATTTTCTCGAGAAGGAGTTTCTCTCGAGAGAATTGAGTGGGAGGAAGATAGAACTTGACAAGGTTGTCGAACCTCTCATCCCTTTGGATGGTGGCGCAGGGCAAGGGGAAACCTCTGTCGTTGCGACGCCGGTTGAGGAGGAAGTTAATGATAATGATCATGAAACTCCGGTTCAAGTTTCTGTCGAAGCACGCAGGACGACGAGACCACGTGCTGCTCCAGAGTGGTACGGTAATCCCGTCTTATCAATCATGTCGTTGGACAACAATGAACCTGCAAATTATGAAGAAGCAATGGTGGGCCCAGATTCCAACAAATGGCTAGAAGCCATGAAGTCCGAGATAGGATCCATGTATGAGAACAAAGTGTGGACTTTGGAGGTACTGCCTGAGGGCCGCAAGGCTATTCAGAACAAATGGATCTTTAAGAGGAAGACGGACGCTGACGGCAATGTGACCATTTATAAAGCTCGACTTGTGGCAAAGGGTTTTTCACAAGTTCAAGGAGTTGACTACGATGAGACATTCTCACCCGTAGCGATGCTTAAGTCCGTCACAATCATGTTAGCAATAGCTGCATTTTTCGATTATGAAATCTGGCAGATGGATGTCAAAACGGCGTTCCTTAACGGTTTCCTTAAGGAAGAATTGTATATGATGCAACCCGAAGGTTTTATCGATCCTAAGAATGCTAACAAGGTGTGCAAGCTCCAGCGATCCATTTATGGACTGGTGCAAGCATCTCGGAGTTGGAACAAATGCTTTGATGAGGTGATCAAAGCTTTTGGGTTTATACAAGTGGTTGGAGAATCTTGTATTTACAAGAATGTGAGTGGGAGCTCTGTGGCGTTTCTAATATTATATGTGGATGACATATTGCTGATTGGAAACAACGTAGAGTTTTTGTAGAGCATAAAGGATTACTTGAATAAAAGTTTCTCTATGAAGGACCTAGGAGAAGCTGCTTACATTCTAGGCATTAAGATCTATAGGGATAGATCAAAACGCCTGATAGGACTTTCATAAAGCACATACCTTGATAAAGTTTTGAAGAGGTTCAAAATGGAACAGTCCAAGAAGGCATCTTGCCAGTTTTACAAGGTATGAGATTGAGTAAGACTCAGTGTCCAGCAACTGATGAGGATAGAGAGCATATGCGCTCCGTCCCCTAAGCTTCAGCCATAGGCTCTATCATGTATGCAATGCTGTGCACCAGACCGGATGTTAGCCTGGCCATAAGTATGGCAGGTAGGTTCCAGAGTAATCCAGGAGTGGATCACTGGACAGCGGTCAAGAATATCCTGAAGTACCTGAAAAGGACTAGGGAGATGTTTCTCGTGTATGGAGGTGATGAAGAGCTCGCCGTAAAAGGTTACGTCGATGCAAGCTTTGATACAGATCCGGACGACTCTAAGTCGCAAACCGGATACGTATTTATTCTTAATGGGGGTGCGGTAAGCTGGTGCAGTTCCAAGAAAAGCGTCGTAGAAGATTCTACATGTGAAGCGGAGTACATGGCAACCTTGGAGGCGGCTAAGGAGGGTGTCTGGATGAAGCAATTCATGATGGATCTTGGAGTGGTGCCAAGCGCACTGAATCCAATAACCTTGGTCTGTGACAACACGGGTGCCATTGCCTTAGCAAAGGAACCACGGTTTCACAAAAAGTCCAGACACATCAAACGACGCTTCAACCTCATCCGCGACTACGTCGAAGGGGAGGACGTAAATATATGCAAGGTACACGCGGATCTGAATGTAGCAGATCCGCTGACTAAACCTCTTCCACGGGCAAAGCATGATCAACACCAGAACTGTATGGGTGTTAGATTTATTACAATGTAATTCGCATGATGATGTGAGGGCTAGATTATTGACTCTAGTGCAAGTGGGAGACAATTGGAATTATGCCCTAGAGGCAATAATAAATATAGTTATTATTATAATTCCTGTATCAAGATAATCGTTTATTATCCATGCTATAATTGTATTGAATGAAGACTCATTTACATGTGTGGATACATAGACAAAACACTGTCCCTAGCAAGCCTCTAGTTGGCTAGCCAGTTGATCAAAGATAGTTAGTGTCTTCTGATTATGAACAAGGTGTTGTTTCTTGATAACTGGATCACGTCATTAGGAGAATCACGTGATGGACTAGACCCAAACTAATAGACGTAGCATGTTGATCGTGTCATTTTGTTGCTACTATTTTTCTGCGTGTCAAGTATTTGTTCCTATGACCATGAGATCATATAACTCACTAACACCGGAGGAATACTTTGTGTGTATCAAACGTCGCAACGTAACTGGGTGACTATAAAGATGCTCTACAGGTATCTCCGAAGGTGTTCGTTGAGTTAGTATGGATCAAGACTGGGATTTGTCACTCCGTGTGACGGAGAGGTATCTCGGGGCCCACTCGGTAATACAACATCACACACAAGCCTTGCAAGCAATGTAACTTAGTGTAAGTTGCGGGATCTTGTATTACGGAGCGAGTAAAGAGACTTGTCGGTAAACGAGATTGAAATAGGTATGCGGATACTGACGATCGAATCTCGGGCAAGTAACATACCGAAGGACAAAGGGAATGACACACGGGATTATATGAATCCTTGGCACTGAAGTTCAAACGATAAGATCATCGTAGAATATGTAGGATCCAATATGGGCATCCAGGTCCCGCTATTGGATATTGACGGAGGAGTCTCTCGGGTCATGTCTACATAGTTCTCGAACCCGCAAGGTCTGCACACTTAAGGTTCGACGTTGTTTTATGCGTATTTGAGTTATATGGTTGGTTACCGAATGTTATTCGGAGTCCCGGATGAGATCACGAACGTCACGAGGGTTTCCAGAATGGTTCGGAAACCAAGATTGATATATAGGATGACCTCATTTGATTACTGGAAGGTTTTCGGAGTTACCGGGAATGTACCGGGAAAGACGAATGGGTTCCGGGAGTTCATCGGGGGGGGGGGGGTGGCAACCCACCCCGGGGAAGCCCATGGTGGCACACCATCCCTTAGTGGGCTGGTGGGACAGCCCAAGAAGGCCCTATGCGCCATAGGAAGAAAATCGAAGAGAAAAAAAGGAGGAGGTGGGAAAGGAAAGGACTCCACCCACCTAACCAAGTAGGACTCGGTTTGGGGGGGGGGGAGACCTTCCCCCCCTTTGCTCGGCCGACCCCCTTGGCAAGGCCCCCCTCTCCCACCTATATATACGGAGGTTTTAGGGCTGATTTGAGACGACTTTTCCACGGCAGCCTGACCACATACCTCCACGGTTTTTCTTCTAGATCGCGTTTCTGCGGAGCTCGGGCGGAGCCCTGCTGAGACAAGATCATCACCAACCTCCGGAGCGCCGTCAGGCTGCCGGAGAACTCTTCTACCTCTCCGTCTCTCTTGCTGGATCAAGAAGGCCGAGATCATCGTCGAGCTGTACGTGTGCTGAACGCGGAGGTTCCGTCCGTTCGGCACTAGATCATGGGACTGATCGCGGGACGGTTCGCGGGGCGGATCGAGGGACGTGAGGACGTTCCACTACATCAACCGCGTTCACTAACGCTTATGCTGTACGGTCTACAAGGGTACGTAGATCACACATCCCCTCTCGTAGATGGACATCACCATGATAGGTCTTCGTGCGCGTAGGAATTTTTTTGTTTCCCATGCGACGTTCCCCAATAGATATCTGTGTAGTGCAGCTAGTCGGTCATGGTTATCCAAGGTGATTCCTCGTTCACCACTCCCGACGATGACTCTGTCGTGCAACCCCTCCAGTGTGAGACCCTCAAGGGTGATTCCTTTAAGTCCACCTTGACGGTTACATCGGTCAGAATCTAACGAGGGTGATACCTCGGATCCCCCTGATGTTACAACCACAAAGTTACTTGACCATCATACCGGGAACATTAATGAATAATGTTAGGCGGGTGGATTCCCGCGTGGATGTGTCGATGAGTTTATTAAAATGTTAATGGATTTGGATATTTGATTTGTGTTGGTCGGAAGGCCTTATAACGCACTAACTGTCTACGTGGGAAGAATTATGGGTACTCGACGTCGTGGTATCAGTCAAACCTCTTCAGACGTCAGCAATGGAGCGACGTGCGCTCGAGTGGTCCGGATATGCATCGCGCTTGTAATAAGGGCTGCTAGGTCTGACCTAGGCCGCCCATGCATAGTGGAAGAGTGCAAAGGGTGATGGGACCATGACCCCTGCGCGCTTAGTATTTAGACCGACGGGCCGGCCTCTCTATTGAGTCTAGGTGGGGTTGCGACGTGTCGATATTCCGTGGCCGGGCATGACCCAGAAAAATGTGTCCTTCCAGAGTTTTATCGAGCGTGGAGGGGAATATGTTGTGCACCCCTTCAGGGAAGAACTTATCTATTCCAATAGCCGTGTCCACGGTTACAGGATGACTTGGAGTTGGGCGTTGATCTTATACAACTACAACTGTTACTTAACTGGAATAGTTGCTCCGGGATTGCTTCCTCGCAGGGAGTCGAGGGAGAATCCTGGGCGTGACCTCATTTAATATTGCTACAACAATATGACATTTAATTGTGTTACCTGTTCTACTCTCGTCTATTGCTGCAAGACCCCCCGAAGATTCTAGTCTTCGATAGGACTAGGCCATCCCTCTTTTTCTCACATTGCTGCAATCAGTCCACATATAAACCCCTTTCTTTGATACTCATGCATATTTAGCATAGTTCTGATGTCAGTCTTGCGAGTACTTTGGATGAGTACTCACCGTTGCTTTGCTCCCCCCTTTTTCCCCTTGTTCCGTTGCTGCGACCAGATGATGGAGCCCAGGAGATGGAGTATCCCGCCGCCGAGGACTGCTACCCCGACGGTGCCTACTACTTCGTGGAGGCCGCTGAAGACCATGAGTAGTTAGGAGGCTCCCAGGCAGTAGGCCTTTCCTCGTTCGATCGTTGTATCTTTTGTGCTAGCCTTCTCTAAAGCGCCCCATGTTTAATGTCTGTACTCAGATATTTGTTGCTTCCGCTGACTCGTGTGTTTATCGAGCTTCTCTATTATAGCCCTTGAGGCCCCTGGCTTGTAATATGAAGCTTGTATGTTTTATTTGTGTCTAGAGTTGTGTTGTGATATCTTACCGTGAGTCCTTCAGCTTGGTCGTACGCATTTGCATGTATGATTAGCGTACGATCAAATCGAGGGCGTCACACCACCTTCCTGCTCAAGTAAAGCTTGGTTGTCTCCATGGCAGTGCGGTGGTGGGCGCCAGATCTGGCCGGTTTGGCCGGCTCCGGCTCGCCGACGTTTGCAGGCGGTGAGGATTGTGGCTCCTGCGTGAGGGTGGCGTCGTCGATGCGAAGGAGGTGTTTGGGACATCGGCCTTGCAGCTCGGTGGTGCTGCGCCACCGGTTGCATGGGGGTGCTCGGCGAGGTGGCTCTGGGCGAAAGCCTAGACGGCGCGACATCCATGGACATCATTTTTCCTCCTCGTAGGGTCGTTGCGGAGCCCTTTGTTGCCCAGCACCTTCGGGCCATGGACATCGGGCGAAAGCCTAAGACTCTAAAGCGAGTCGGGTGACACGGTCGTTCTTCCACATCGCTCTACCTGCTTGGGGGCGTTGCCTTGAGGGTCACTGGCCTCTTCCATGCTTTCTCAGAGATGGACACACTTGACATCAGGGTTGGTAGGTGCTCGACTGGCGATGTGGTTGGCGTGACTTCTCGTGTGGTTACGATGGCGGCTTCGAGCGGAGTTGGTCTGCTGTTGAGTTTTGGTAGTCGGTCTCATCCGGCGTGTTCGAGGGGTTGCCACCCCTCACTTTGTCTTCCTGGAGTCGGAGCTGCTGAGGCGGGGCCTTGCGGCAACAATGAAGCGAGGCAGGTGGTTGGTTTTGGCGCTCGCTCGGCTCAGGCTTAGTGCTTTTATCCTACAATGCTCATCGACAGAGTCGGAGCTGCCTGGTAGTTGGCACGTGCGGTTGATTGTTTGGCAGCGCCCGACGTGGGCCTCGGTGTTTTCTTGCGGTGAAGGCTATATTGATGGTCGTCGATGATGGAGTCAGAGTCGCCCTTGTGTAGGTTTGATGGCGATGACACCGGGTTGCAGCCTCAACAACGTTCTCTCCTCGGCGACGTGTGTGCGTTCTTACGCGGGTTGCGAGGTCGCCCTGTGTGTCGTATGTGGACGTGTTGTAACAGTTTTTGCCCAGTTTTTCGTTAATCAACCGGGCAATTATCTTATTATTTATTAATGATATGAGACAAAGCTTTTGCCTCCATTTCAAAAAAATCAATAATATACAAAAGAAAATAACGACAGGATGCTTGAGATGATGAATCTGATAGGTATCATTCTAACATACTACATGTGTTCCCTTAGGTGCATTATAGCATCTCCAATTGGACTGGACAAATATGACTCCTTATGAGTCCCCACACAAGAGCCGGCCATCCTTTATATGTCGGCCCTTGCAACTACACTCTTCATTTTTAAAACTTCACGTCTATGAAAATACATGCACGTTGATCATTGAATGATATGAATACACAAAACAATGAATTCAACACACATATGATATTTATTCAGAGAAAAAAATTCATAGTTCAAATCTAAATTTATTCAAAGTGTATAATTCAAACATGAAAGTCAATGATTTCATGTGTGGATCCACATTTGCTCCACAATACCATTTAGTTGCACGTGCGCGTGTGTATCTTAAAGTTGTCGATGCATCTCTAGAAAGTTTGCAACTTGCTATGCATCTTGTTCGAGGAGGCTGTGATGTACTTCGGGTTTCTCAAAATCATGCATCCCGGTTGCCGGGCTGCCCCTTCCTCCACAATCATGTTGTGCAAGATTACACAACCGATGATCTCCCGTCACAATGTCTTTGAATTTCACATCATTGTAGCTCCATGAACAATACCCAATTAGTTTGGAGCACTTCAAAAGTTCTCTCAACATCCTTCCTAGAGTTTCTTGCATTTGTGCAAAGAGACATTATTTGTTACCTCGAGGATCATGTATTGTCTTCACAAACACCGCTCACCGAGGATATATACCTGTGGCAATGTAGTACCCCATTTTCTAGTCATGCCCATTGTTGATGTAGTTACATGTTGAAGCACCCTCATCATAAAGTCTCATGAACAACGGAGATCACTGAAGCACATTGATGTCGTTGTGAGAACCTAGCATGCCAAATCCACAAGTTCTTTGATGCCACTCCTTCAAGTACGATAATGACCTCTTTGGTGTGACCTTGGTACTGCTCGCACAAAATTGTCGACACTTTTTTCAATGCAAATGCATGCAATCGACTGAACCGAGCATTTGGTCCAATTGTCAATAACTTTTTCAACGCAAATGCATGCAATCGACTGAACTAAGCATTTGGTCGAATTGTCAATAAATTTTTCGTGTCCTCAACATTTGGTTCTCTCAAGTACTCTAGTCCGAACACTTTTATCATGGTCCAGGAAAATTTATCCATGGCCTCAATGCACGTGCTCTCACCTATCTGGACGTACTCATCAACATCATTCATGGATTTACCATATGCAAGCATCCTTAGAGTAGTCATGATTTTCTACATCGGAGAGAAGGATAATTGTCCACAGTAATTCTTCCTCGGTGTGAAGTTAAGATCATATGATTTAACACCATCAACTATGCGCAAGAACAATCGAGTCCTCATCCAAAAGTGACGACGAGAAAATCCTCAAGGAATTACCAGGTTGGGTTTGAAGTAATCGTTGTCGGTGTCAAGACCGGCGAACCTTGGGTAGGGGGTTCCGAGTTGTGGATCTTTGATCAATGGGTAACAGGAAACACATGGACAATATTTACCCAGGTTCCGGGCCTCACGAAGAGGTAATACCTTACGTCCTGTTTGATTGTATTGATGAGTGTATGATGATTACAGAGTCGATCTACCACGAGATCAAATGAACTAAACCCTAGATGGGTAGGATATTGATTCTGTCCTCTATGAACTAAAACCCTCTGGTTTATATAGACACCAGGGGTACCTAGGGTTACATATGGTCGGTTACTATTCGGGAATAAACATGCAAATTCTACCATCTTGACTTGGAGCACACAACATGGCTTCGGAGGTTTCCTTTCTAAATATGGCATCGTCTTATAGCTCGGGCCTTCAGCAATAGCCACACAACGGACCTCCTGTCCGACCCATAGAGATAGACCGGCGGCCCGAGGACCCCTTAGTCTCGGACTCCCTCAATATCCCCCGAACTAGCCTCCAATGCCGAGCTCTTAATCCCGAGCAGCTTCACGTGCCAAAGTCTTCGGCTTGCGAGGCGAGTTCATCTCCCCCTCTATGTTCGGCTTAATATCAGTTTGCCCACCGATGATTTCCTAATTGTCAAGCAGTATGTGTCACTTAGCCTCGAAGGCCAACCTCTCGATTATGAACAACGCCTCCGTCTGACAACTTATAGCGAAAGGTCGCGACCAGCCACGACCACTGACCAGTTACGAAAACTCGATTCGTGGTTCAAGGCAGTTCCTCCATTGTAACGTCTCATCAATACGAAGATCGTGCCACATTTTTAAGGGATATGGTTCATCATTTGGGCTATGCCACATGCGCATAACGAAACGATTATATCAGGAAGTGGCGAGGTTTGTAGCGCAGTAAAGGGGCCCTTGTTATTAGAAGAGCTTATAAAAGGAAAGCGCCACTACAACCTCCACACTCTTCTCAGATCTTGCATTGCCATTGCCTTTTCCAATCTCTTGAGCTCTAGGCGCCCATATTCATCTGCCCTCCAATCTCCTCAAGCCACTCCCCCAGCTGGGCCATGTCCGGTTCTGGTTCCAAGGGCAAGTGAGAGGCCTCCTACATCCCTGATGATGACATCCAGGAGCTGAAGCACGCCGACTATCTTCCGGCCAACATAGTCCATCGCGCTCCATGGAAGGGCCAGGTCATCCCCACACCAAAGCAAGGTGACAGGGTGGTGTTCGTCCCCCATTTTGTCCGGGGATTTGGTGTCGTGGTTTTGTCATGGCGGATGTCCTCGTGAAAGGACTTAGTATTGGAGCCATCGCACCTTGGTGGCGACTCAAAGGGGTTGATCGGGAGCGAGACAGAGATTTACCTAGGTTCAACCCCTCGTAAGGAGGTAAAAGCCTACGTCATGCTCGGTGTTGTATTGATAGTATTTCGATTACAAGGAGGGGGTAACTCGCCTGACCTAGCACTCGATGATTTCTAACCTGTCCTCTCCTTCCCTGGGACTCGCCTTTATATACAGGTCGAGCCCTTAGGGTTTACAAGAGTCCTTGCCTTTACACAAGTCGTGATTCTTTCTATTTCTAAGTCGCCATCTTTCCAAGACTTGGAGATCTTCCCAACGATGGATTCTACCCGAAGATCTTGAACCGCCATCTAGCTCCTGGCCTTACCGGGCCAAAGCTTGAATCATGTTGAGGATGAGTCGCCAGCTTGGTGACCCGGCCCAACTAGGGCGGGTTACCCATCAGATAATGTCCCCAACATTAGGCCCCAGATTGACTTGAACCTGTTCACACCAATATTCTTACCTAGTTAGGGGCGACTCATTTTGCTCCATTGATGTATCATACACTTAAACCGCCATCTTTTGCGGAGATACCTAAGTCGCCGAACCACTTCTTTTTGACATCATCTTATCCCTTTAATCTCGGAAGAGATAATGACGTAATCCCCAATGGATCCTTCGGCACAGATATCCCGAAAATATTGGGCACCATTATAGCGAATCCTTATCCCATTGGCAGTTCCCGCGCGTGGCGCCTTGATTCCAGCGCCTGACCTAATAAATAGGTTGGGGGAAGAGACTGGGCACATTTCCACCTACCCGTCTTGTCGTCCCCTTCTTCCTTGCGGCTGTATCGAGAGCCCCGTGGCCGCCCGAAGACCTTCGTCTCCGGCCGTCGCATTCGACGCATCCCGACGCCAGCTAAGCGCGCAGCACTCGCCGCGGATCTTCCTCGGTCCCCTCCGGTCGTCATCACCTGGTCAGTCCTCCACCATTAGAGGCAGATCTTAGTTCTTCGAAGTTCATGCCTGCCGGTTTCTTAGAACAGCTTGAATGCCTCCATACTCGCTGGTTAGTTCATGACGATAACAGTAGGCACAGTAGCATCAACCATACCCTTAGTCGACTAGCTTCGGTTTGAAGATCTAAAAAGATTTTCGTTGACATCATCTTTACTGTTCTCACCCTAGCCATAGGCTGTTTTCCTTTATCCAGGCCTTCTTCATCTATTTTTGCCTGTTCTGTAGATCTATATGTTACCGCGTGTTGTACGAAACATGTTTATAGATCCATACTTCACCATTTTAGCGAATATCCCTGAAGCTCTGAGCCATCTCTTTTAAGCAGTAGGAAATTCATAAATCGCCTTAGTATTCTGACCCGACCCTTTGTTGGCGAGTCAACAAACTTCCTTAGTCACCTGACAAATGTTCGGCGAGTTAATTGATCTTTTAACCACTTAGTAAGCGCTCGACGAGTTAATTTACCCGTAATCTCTCCCTTTGTAGCATGGGTACCGTTTTCAAAGCCGACTGGCTCCCGACCAAAGTTGATGAAGCTTTTCTCATTGACTGTGTGAAGACGGGAAATCTTGACCCGAAAGAGGTTATTGGATGGCCTTCTGGGTTTGGAGAAGAGATTCCTAACCCGAAGGAAGGGGAAATAGTTGTTTTTGCTGAGCACCTCGAACGAGGATTTAAGCCGCCAGGGTCAAAATTCCTCAGAGACGCCATGACCTTCATGAATGTCCGCCTCCAAGACTTAGGACCTAACTCAATTAGTAATTTTTGTCAGTTCCAAGTGTTCTGTGAAGCCTACTTGCGGATGGAACCTTCAGTTCCTTTGTTCTGGTATTTCTTTCATTTGAATCGCCAGACAGAATTTTCCAATGGCCCTAGCTTGGAACTTGGAGGCGTCAATGTTCAACACCGCAGGGACAGTCCATTCCCATCACTTGCCATGCCAAGCCATCCCAAAGGCTGGGGCGAGTCTTGGTTTTATTGCCAGGAAACTTCTCCTGAGGGTGAGAACAAGCTCCTTGGCTATAGAGAGGAACGCCTTCCGACAAACTTCAAACTCCCAGACAAGCTTACTGAAGAAGAGGAGTCAGATTTTATCCCAGTGCTATCCGAGTTAAGATCTCTGACAAACAACGGTCTTACTAGGATCGATTTGATCCGCTGTTGGGTTGAATGGCGCATCCTCCACTTAAGTCGCCGAGATGGTCTAATGTGTGAGTTAGATGGCACCTTGGACCATCCTCAGTGCTACTTCCGTACAGCACTGACAGAAAACGACATTGTATCCATCATCAAGAAGTTGACCGGCGAGCCCTTGGCCAAGTGTGGTCAAATAGGTCTTAAGCCATTTTGCAAGATCAACCTGGCGCCAAAGGTAAATAACTTAGCCCGCCTTTACTTTATTCCTTCCGACTTACTTTGAATTATGATTCTCATGAAAAATGCCATTTCAGAAAGGCGACAAATTCTGGTCCAAGAGGCCGAAAAATATGGCCCTGAAGCAAGCCAAGCCGCCCCAAAGAAGAAATCCAAGGGCAAAGGCAAAGCCGCCGTTACTGAGCCGTCTGACGCAGATGAATCCCAAGTCGGCAAAGTACCTTCAGAGGTAAAATTCTATCTTCTTTGACTCGCCATTCATTGTTATAGTTTTGTGTTTATGCCTCCATGTCTCTTGTGTAGAATGAGGACAACGAAAGCCAGGAAGACTCCGTAGAGGTAATTTCTGTTTCCTGCGACTCATCTTCTCCTCCGCCTAAGCTGGCCAGGCGGATTTGTGGGAAAGTTCCCACGTCTCACCCAAATGCTTGTTTGGATCCTAATTTCCTTTTGAAGAAAACACAATATGCTTCCAATCGGAAAACTCGGAGTCATTCTGGAGACTTGGTGTCCGGGTTACCAACGAAAACTAAGAAGAGGCAGAATGAGGTATCCTTTTAATAACATCTCCTTTCGTTTCCTTTTGGACCATATTTATAACTCGCTCACATCTTGAGGTGTTTATTTTTGCAGAATTCTCTTCCTTCGTCAGGCGACTCAGTGATGTCAGCCCTTCCGCCGATGATCCGCGTTCCCGGGTAAGTTCTTATAATACTTACATTGTCCTGATGATGATAATGTCTGTTTTTAAGCGCCCCTCCTTTTCTGTTAGGGCACAAGCCAAGAAGAGGAAAACTGGCGGGTCAACTTCCATTACAGCTCCAGAGCTTATTGAAAAACCGGCGCCGATTCAGGATAACCCGGCCAAGGATAAATCTGAAGATCAGGCGGATCTCCCGAATTCGCCCAAGGAAGGCATGGAAACGCCCAACTCGCCGAGTCCGTTGAAAACGGCAGAAGATCCAGATGTGGTGATCATCACTAGCACTCGCTTTTCTAAGCCGGCTTCAGCAGTCTTGTCGAAACACGTATCATCATCAACTCAACCTTCCATTGAACATGAAATTTCCAAGGCCAAGCTATCCCAATATGAAAATCTTGAATTTAAAGAACTCTGCTCCGGCTTTGCAAGTCGCGTGGAGGCGAGTTATGAAATGGAAAAGAGTCTGCTCCTTATGATGAAGAACATACATGAGGTACGCCTTACTGCATACTATATTATCCTCATTAACCCCCAAGGGCCAGGTCATTTGTAAAAAGATGATCCGGGTCTTGATAGTAGAAAAAAAATCTTTTGACCTTTAACCCCCAAGGGCCGGGTCATCTGTGAAAAGATGAGCCGGGTCTTGATAGTAGAAAAAATCTTTCGACCTGTAACCCCCAAGGGCCGGGTCATCTGTGAAAAGATGAGCCGGGTCTTGATAGTAGAAAAAATCTTTCGACCTGTAACCCCCAAGGACCGGGTCATCTGTAAAAAGATGAGCCGGGTCTTGATAGTAGAAAAAATCTTTCGACCTGTAACCCCCAAGGGCCGGGTCATCTGTAAAAAGATGAGCCGGGTCTTGATACTGTATAATTTTGTCTAAAAAATTATACATTAGCCCCCAAGTGTCATATATGTTGCTTGCAATAATTCTGAGACTTGCCCCTTGATAATATATTTTGACAGGAATCTCTTGCCCAAGCTGAGTCAGCATTTGGCGACTTAAAGAAAAATTTAGCCGATCAACAAGATGCACGGGCAAAATCAGAAGAAAAATATCAAATAATCTTATCTGAGATGGAGAAACTGAAAACCGCCCTCAAAAAGGCTCAAGTTGATCAAGACGCCATGGTAAAGCGAGCGGAAAAAGCTGAAGCTAAATTGGATATCGTGCAACAAGAGTTGGCCGGCTTAAAGCAACATATCTCCAACATGGCACAAGCTATCTTTGGTAAGAACAAGACCCTGACCTTGCACTTTGTAAATAAATAACTTAGCATGAAGAAGTTACTGACCATCATTATCCCTTATATAGGTCCGAGAGCCGCCAACCTTTAGAATGACCGCGTCCTGATACTGAAGGCGATTTACACATTAACAGAGTAACTGTATACCGGAAGCGTGCTGACCGTGAAAGCAGTGATGGGTGCCAAGGAACCCATAACATCAATCAAAAAGATGCTTGGCTGCTTATCTACTCTTCCGCCTCAGATCGACGAGCTAACCCGGTCAGCTGCCCGAAAAGGGGTGCTGACTTCGTTGAGTCGGTGCTTGGCGTATGCTCCAGAATGAAAACCCGAAGAGGTAGCAGCAGGCTTTCCCCAGCTCAAGGACGACGGGTCAGAATTTTCTCAAGAGGATTACCAGCGCGTTATCAAAGAATCCCGCTTGGCGGCGACTCAGCTTGCAGCAAGCTTGGATTTATCAAAGTATCAGGCTGCCTATGATGACAAGAATAAGAAAGTTAATCCGCCAACCTTTGTGAAAACCAGCTTGACTCCGCGTTTACCCAAGAACCCTTTTGATTTGGAGGTGGATCTCTCATCAGTTCTGAACGATGAAGATGAATTTGCCCCCTTATCCAAGTGTAACTGGGTATTGGGCGACTTGCAAATTGAAGTCGATTAGAGCTCAAAGCAGGCTGACCCGGGGACACCAGCAGGGTAATCCTTCATGGATTTGGCCACCAGAGCCATGTAATAAGTCATTCATAGAAAACAAACCTGTCTTGTAATGTCTTTAAAACCCTTGTGTCGCACTCAAGGCGCCTTATGATGCTTAACCCGCCCTCAGGCGTTTTATAATGCTTGACCCGTCATGGCGATAATGATTTCGATCATCAACCTGTTAGGCTTAAAAACATACATCAAACCACCTCAGTGAGTAATGGATGATAAAATAATAACCGACTCCAGATGTTAAGGTGAGTCGGAAAAATTTGAAAAACCTTGTGGTAGTGCCAGGAAGGTAAAAGATAAGAATTTCGTCGGCTCATTCAAGTCGCGACAGGATAGGATGAGTTATATAAACTCAAGTGCTACCCAAGGGAGACTTTTTGTATAAAAAGCTCAAGTATTTTAGACCGGCTGATCAGGCACGAGTCAAACTTCAGTGAAGCAGGTTCAATGAACCAATGGTTTCTCTATTTTCCATGTGGGGCGCTAGCCGGTACCAGACATGTTTTAACCAAGGCGAGTTCAGGGTCCATAAAGCGGAGTAACTCGCCAAGAGTTCATGGGTCCATATGGCGATTCGGCCAACACACAGTCCAGTATAACCATTTGTAATGCGGTAATTTTTCGCAGGCCAAATGGGTAGTAAGGCTGATCTCAGTGAGAGGAAGCCCCCAAGTGACCTATGACTAGGGGAAAGACCGGTCATAGGATTGTAGAAGCGTATACGCTATTACCACAAAACGACTTGGGAACAAATTGCTCCCAAGTAAGCCGGCCTAATCCATAGAATCATATAAGGCGCCTATGTTTGAATCGCGCGCTTGTAGCGACTTTGATCCTCTTTGGCTTATCGATACCCAGTTTTGTAATAAGTGCATCATTGCGACTTATGCTCTCTGGTATGGATAGCGTCCATGTTTGGGTGACTTGTTTGAGGAGCAAAATAAAAGATCCATACTTTCAATAAGATGAAATAGCAGGAAAGCCCCCGAGCTGGTGGGCATCAATTTTATTGCTTCATCAAAATGAAAAAGTTACAAAAAAGCAGAGCTAATAGCTCAGGTGTAATAAGGCCGCAAGTGGGCTATGTTCCAAGGGCGAGTTGACTCTGCCTCCGTGGTTGGCCGATCACCGAAAATCCACCAGATAGTATGACCCATTGCAAAGGCTTTTGCTGACGACAAACGGTCCTTCCCATGGTGGTGATAATTTATGCATGCCAGTGCGATCTTGGATCAATCGAAGCACTAAGTCGCCCTCCTGAAAAGTTCGGCTCTTGACCCGGCGGCTATGGTAACGCCGCAAGTCCTGCTGATAAATTACCGACCAGGCAGCAGCCAAGTCGCGTGCTTCCTCCAAAGCATCCAAAGAATCTTGACGCGCCAATTCGTTGTCCTATTCCACATAAGCAGCAACTCTGGGCGAGTCATGCCTAATATCAGTGGGAAGAACAGCTTCCGCTCCGTATACCAGGAAAAAGGGAGTAAAACCCATAGAACGGTTTGGGGTGGTCCGGATGCTCCATAGTACTGAAGGCAACTCCTCGACCCAACACCCTGGGGTGCGTTCCAGGGGAACCATAAGTCGGGCTTTGATCCCTCGCAATATTTCCTGATTCGCCCGTTTGGCCTGCCCATTAGACTGTGGATGAGCCACTGCAGAGACATCAAGCCGGATGTGCTCACAATGGCAAAACTCATGCATTGGGCCTTGTGATAGATTAGTACCATTATCAGTAATAATAATGTGTGGATATCCGAACCGGAAGATCAGTTTTTTCAAGAACTTGACCGCTTTCTCCGCATCACAAGCACCAAGAGGTTCTGCTTCGACCCACTTGGTAAATTTATCAACCGCCACCAGCAGATGAGTTTTTTTGTTGGATGACATCTTAAAGGGGCCAACCATGTCTAGCCCCCAAACCGCGGAAGGACAAGTAATAGGTATCATCCTTAGTTCTTGAGCCGGCACATGAGCCTGTCGTCCGTAACGCTGGCAACCATCACATCGACGAACTATCTCTTCTGCATCTGCATGAGCCGTCAACCAAAAGAAACCGTGACGGGACGCCTTTGAAACCAGGGAACGTGACCCGACATGATGCCCACAATCTCCAGCATGGATGTCGTTCAGAATCACGCATCCTTCTTCGGAAGAAACATATCGTTGGAATACCCCAGAAGTGCTTCGCTTATATAATTCGCCAGTGATGATGACCATGGATTTGCTTCGACGAACAATTTGGCGAGCCAGCACTTCATCCGAAGGTAACTCGCCTCGGGAGAGATATGCCAGATACGGAAGAACCCAATCCGGCATAACACGGAGAGCCGCCACGAACTGGGACTCAGGGTCTGGTATTGCCAATTCCTCTTCTGAGGGTAACCTTACGGAAGGATTATGCAAAATGTCCAGAAAGACTTTGGGAGGAACCGGCTTACGCTGTGGGCTGAGACGCGAAAGGGCATCAGCTGCTTCGTTAAGGCGCCGGTCGATATGATCAACTTGATAGCCATGGAAATGACCTGCCACATCAGACACAACCCTTCTGTAAGCCGCCATCAGGGGGTCCCGAGAATCCCAAGTACCTGAAATTTGCTGAGCCACCAGATCAGAATCGCCGAGACATCTGACCCGCGTGAGGTTCATCTCTTTGGCGAGTCGCAAACCATGAAGCAAAGCTTCGTATTCTGCAGCGTTGTTGGTGCATGGAAACATGAGTCGGAGAACATAGCATAACTTATCTCCTTGGGGTGCAATCAACACCACGCCCGCCCCCGAGCCTTCCAATTGCCTAGACCCGTCAAAGTAAATAGTCCAGTACGTGAGGTCGGGCCTGTCTTCCAGAATCTGTAATTCGGTCCAATCGTTGACGAAATCAACCAAGGCCTGAGACTTGATAGCCATGCGAGGGGTGTATCGCACGTGGTGCGTCCCAAGTTCGATCGCCCATTTGGCGATTCGCCCTGTCGCCTCTCGGTTTTGGATGATGTCTCCGAGAGGAGCGGAGCTAACCACAGTGATGGGATGCTCTTGGAAATAGTGTTTGAGCTTTCGACTCGCCATAAACACCCCATAGACCAACTTCTGCCAGTGCGGGTATCGTTGCTTGGTGAGGGTTAGCACCTCACTAATGAAATACACCGAGCGTTGCACCGGATATTCTTTCCCTTCTTCCTTCCTTTTGACGAGCACTGCCACGCTCACCGCCTTGGAGTTTGCCGCAACGTACAAAAGCATAGGCTCTTTTTCAGTCGGAGCGGCCAAAACCGGCGGGTTGACCAGCTGCTGCTTCAGGGCTTCAAAAGCTTTATTGGCCTCATCTATCCAAACAAAAACGGTCAGATTTTTTAAGCAACTGATAAAGGGGAATAGCTTTTTCTCCCAGGCGGCTTATGAAGCGACTTAAATCCGCGATACGACCCGCCATCCGTTGAACTTGATTGATATTCGCTGGTTTCCCAAGCGAAGTAATCGCCTTGATTTTGTCCGGGTTGGCTTCAATGCCGCCCTCAGACACCAGGAAACCCAACAACTTTCCCGGGGGAAAGCCGAAGACACACTTGGTGGGATTAAGCTTCATCTGGTATACCCGTAGATTGTCAAAAGTTTCCCTTAAATCTTCCAAGAGCGTCTCCTTCCTATGAGTTTTGACCACATTGTCGTCAACGTAAGCGTGGACGTTGCGTCTGATTTGGCCACGGAGATAATTTTGGATGCAACGCTGGTAAGTCGCCCCGACGCTTTTGAGCCCAAATGGCATGGACACATAGAAAAAAGCCTGGAAGGGGGTTATAAAAGCTGTCTTCTCCTGATCTTCCACAGCCATCTTGATTTGGTGATACCTGGAATAAGCGTCCAGGAAACACAAACGCTCGCAGCCCGCCACTGAATCAATGATTTGATCAATACGGGGAAGGGCGAAAGGGTCCTTTGGACAGGCTCTGTTAAGATCTATGTAATCAATGCACATGCGGAAGGTGCCGTTCTTCTTGAGCACCAGGACCGGGTTAGCCAACCATTTGTGGTGGAAGACCTCTATGATGAACCCGGGTCCTTTGGACAGGCTCTGTTAAGATCTGTGTAATCAATGCACATGCGGAAGGTGCCGTTCTTCTTGAGCACCAGGACCGGGTTAGCCAACCATTTGTGGTGGAAGACCTCTATGATGAACCCGGCGGTCAAAAGACGGGCGACTTCTTCCCCGATTGCCATGCGTCGTTCCTCATTGAACCTGTGAAGATACTGCTGAATCGGTTTTGCTTTTGGGTCAACATTAAGATGGTGCTCAGCGAATTCTCTCGTTACACCAGGCATGTCAGAAGGTTTCCATGCGAAAATGTCTCGATTCTCATGGATGAATTCGATGAGCGTGCTTTCCTATTTGGGGTCCAGACCCGCCCCGATAGTGAACTGCTTGGTTGAGTCGTCAGGGACGAAATACACCATCTTAGTGTCGTAAGTTGGTTTGAACTTGAGGGGTGGCTCAGCGTCCGTTGTTGGCTTATTTAGAGGTGACATATCAGCCGGATCAACGTTGGCCTGGTGATATTTGAGCTCTTCTGCAGTGCAAGCGACTTCTACATAAGCCGCATCCCCTTCTTCACACTCTCTTGCGATCCTCCTATCACCATCAACCGTGATGGGTCCCTTAGGACCGGGCATCTTGAGTTTAAGGTAAACATAGCAAGGGCGAGCCATGAAACGGGCGTAAGCCGGTCGCCCAAACAACGCATGATAGGGGCTCTTTAACTTGACCACCTCAAACATAAGCGACTCACTCCTGTAATTGGACGCTGTTCCAAACGCAACTGTGAGTTTAACCCGGCCTATGGGGTATGCCGATTTACCTGGGACAATTCCGTGGAATACCGTGGTTGAAGGCATTAAATCTTTCTCCAGCAGGTTCATCCTTAGAAAAGTGTCGAAGTATAATATGTTGACGCTGCTACCACCATCCATCAGTACCTTTGATAAGGTATATCCCCCGACTTGAGGAGCCACGACCAACGCTAAGTCGCCGGGGTTGTAAACTCTGGGCAGGTGATCCTCCCTGGTCCACGATATAATCTGCTCGGACCAGTGGAGGTACCTAGGGAGTGCCGGCTCTGATATGTTGTACTCTCGGTGATTCACCTTTGTATCACGCCTACAGGCATTGGTGGTGAAGACGTGGTATTGCCCGTTGCTTAATTGTTTGGGATTGTTGCAGAACCCGCCATTATCATCTTGTCCCTGCGGAGCCCCCTGTGGGGGTGGCTGTTGAAAAACTCCGGGTGGTTTATACCGCCGTTGGTTATGCACTGGATACTAGCCGCTGCTTGACTGTGAGCCGCCCTAAGCCCCTGGTTCGGGGATTTTGCCGAACGGGTTCTGGCGTTGGTTAGGTGCACCGAACTGTTCCTGCCGTTGGTCCGGGTCACCGCTTTGCCCTTTTTTGATCGCCTCCGCCCGAAATTCCCGCATCACGTAACAGTCCTCCTAGGAGTGAGTTGCCGGTCCATCCGCCATGGCGTGGTGCGGGCAAGGGCCCTTGAGTATCTCGTTATAATTGCGCGGCTTTTTGCCACTGTAACCCCTCTTCTTCTGGAGCTGGTTGCCGTTGTTGGCATTGGTGTTGGCGACTAAGTCCGAGGATTCTTCTTGCTGCCTTCTCTTGCCGTTCCCTCCGTGATTATGGCGGGCGCGTCCCTGAAACCGGGTATGATTTTTAGACGACTCACCTTTCCTTGGCGAGTTGGCCTTGCCACCATCTTCTCCTCGGCGTACCTAGTGAGGGTGTCCATTAGCTCCCCCATATCCTGGACTTTTCGCTTGAGTCGCCCCAACTTCTGTACCAAGGGCTCATGGCAGTTTTGCTCCAAGATCAGCATAGCCTGAGCTGCCGTGATACCGTCCGATGAGTGAATGATTTCCGCGACCCGCCGCGTCCAGTGGTGAGACGACTCATCAAGGCGCTGAACGCAGTGCTATAAATCGAATATTGTCATCGGGCGCTTGCAAGAGGGCGCTGAGCCGGAAGTTTTTGATGAAACACTCTTTTAATTCAGCCCAATCTGGATGGAGTTGGGGGGCAGGTTTTTTAACCAAGTACGAGCCGTTCCCTCGAGCATCATTGTGAAGTACCTAGCGCATATTGCTTCACTTACATCCAGCATGTCCATGGCGATTTCGTAACTCTCAACCCATGACGCTAGTTCAAGGTCCGGGGTGTAGTTAGGCACCTTTCTTGGTCCCTTAAAATCCTTCAGCATTCGCTCATTGTGAAGGGCAGGGGCCAAGCATGGCACCCCTACCTGCCTGCCGCCTCCAACAAGCGGCGCTGGGCTGGTTTCAATGTCCGGGTGATCCCGACCCGGCGGGTCCCTATGATTAGGGAGTTGACCTGGGGAAAGGTTCAAGGTCCACTCGTTATGGCGGGCTGGTCCTCTGGCCGGCTCCTAGTGCGGCTTGCCTGGGGTGTGGAGTGCAGCCGATCGAGGCTGTGCGAGAACTGGGCGTTTTGAACCACCGCCGTCTTATACATCTCAATGGCGTTCCTTGCTTCTATTTCAGCCGGGGTGTTGCCATGAATCGGAAGGGACTCTAAATGGTGAGTCGCGGCGAGGACGTTGTCCACCGGGTTGGAAAAGTGACCTCGAGGTGTCTGGAATCGAGGGACGCGATCAACAGCTGGCTGAAGCGGCGGGTTTGGTGGCTGGCCCGGCCATCCTCCGGGAGCGTCTCCTGCTCCGGAAGTACGTGGAGTGTTGAATAGGCGGGTCGGGTTGAGATCAGGGGGTAGACGCCCCTGGTGCCTCCGCTGATGGACATCGTCAGATGCGCGTGGATGCCTCTTGAGCCGCCAGTTTTCGGTGTTCAGGCGAGCTGCCTCAGCGGTGATTTGAGCTTAACGGGTTTCGATCCTGGCGGCTTCTACCTCAGCGTCTCACTGGGCCTTCGCCACCCCATCTCTTAGCTTTGTTAACTCGACATTTATCGTGTCCTGGTTTTCTGTTGTTACAGGGGTCGCCATGAGCCTTGTTATCTCTGCCGCCAAATCCACCAAGATCGCAGCCGGGCTTTTGGATGTTTCGCAAGTCCCGTTGTTGCCCGCCAGGTTTGGCGGGGGCTGAGTCGCCCCTGCCATGTAAACAACGATCTGACGGCGGGTCCGGTCGAGAACCTCGGGGTCCATTGCTAGTGACAGGCCTCCGAGGCAGCCCCCATGTAGAGACTGAATTCAATCTGAGTCGCCCATGGATGATTCGTCATCAGTGTTGACCGGCGTGGTCTCCTGAGTCACCGATCGTTCTGGTTCCTCAGATCCCTGTGTGAAACCAACAAAGACCGAGCGGGTTAGATTTGGCATCACGACAGGGCGGACGTACCTGGCCGGCTCGACGATGTCAGTGAGGATGTCCTGCTCAGGCATAGGCGATCCAACCATGCCGACAAAGACGTTGATCTTGCCGAAGGGGATTATGTAGCCGGATTCGATTGAATCGGCCTCGGGCCCCCACAGCAAGTTATTGATGTAGTACTTCCCGTGGCAGCTCCGAGTCAGGAGCCCCGCTGCGTAGGTCCCTGACCCTGGTAGGGCTCCCTTTGAGAACTCAACTCCACAGTGCGCAGGCCCCACGGTGGGCGCCAACTGTCGTGGTTTTGTCACGGCAGATGTCCTCGTGAAAGGACTTAGTGTTGGAGCCATCGCACCTTGGTGGTGACTCAAAGGGGTTGATCGGGAGCGATACAAATATTTACCCAGGTTCAGCCCCTCGTAAGGAGGTAAAAGCCTACGTCTTGCTCGGTGTTGTATTGATAGTATTTCGATTACAAGGAGGGGGTAACTCGCCTGACCTAGCACTCGATGATTTCTAACCTGTCCTCTCCTTCCCTGAGACTCGCCTTTATATACAGGTCGAGCCCTTAGGGTTTACAAGAGTCCTTGCCTTTACACAAGTCGTGATTCTGTCTATCTCTAAGTCGCCATCTTCCCAAGACTTGGAGATCTTCCCAACGATGGATTCTTCCCAAAGATCTTGAACCGCCATCTGGCTCGTGGCCTTACCAGGCCAAAGCTTGAATCATGTTGAGGATGAGTCGCCAGCTTGGTGACCCGGCCCAACTAGGGCGGGTTACCCATCAGATAATATCCCCAACACTTGGTTTCCCACTCCACCACTTTTTAAGGGGTTTGATGTTCTTCTACGGGTTAGATTTTCACGATCTTGCCCCAAACTCCTTCCTGCATATTTTGGCTTTTATTATTATCTGTGAGGCCTTTCTGCGGGTCTAGCCACACTTCGGCTTGTGCCTAAAAGTATTCAATGTTAAGCCAAAAGTAGTCGGCGTCCAACAGGCAGGCTGTAGGGGGCGATTATCATAAAGCTCCGTCGGGTAGAATGGTCAAATGGTACCTTTATACATACTTTCAAAATCTGGAAAAAAGACTGGTTTAACATCACTAAACCACGCCACATGTGATGTCTACGCACGCTTCTATTCTTGTAGACTATGTTGGGCCTCCAAGCGCAGAGGTTTGTAGGACAGCAGCAATTTCCCTCAAGTGGATGACCTAAGGTTTATCAAACTCAGGGAAGTAGAGGTTGAAGATGGTCTCTCTCAAGCAACCCTGCAATTAAGATAAAAGAAGTCTCTTGTGTCCCCAACACACGTAATACAATGGTAAATTGTATAGGTGCACTAGTTCGGTGAAGAGATGGTACCATATGGGTGATAGGTGTGGCAAAGCAAGGTAATATAAATCTGAAACAAAAATGGCAGCCAGGTAGCAAGTGACAAAATTGAGCATAAACGGTGTAACAATGGTGAGAAACAAGGCCTAGGCTTCATACTTTCACTAGTGGCAACTCCCAACAACATTAACATAGTCTAATCACATGATATTTCCACTAAAACATGCAATGGAGACGTACTCGGAGGTCATTCCTTTGTGATCAGGAGAGGACGAGAATTATGTAGGGCTACAAAAGCACACCTCAGAGTTCGTAGTTCTCATCTACGGATTTCACAATGTCACTGCGGCCATCCAAAGAGAGTACCACAATCACCACAACATATCTCAAGGATAGTCAAAGACAAGCACCAAGAGACTCTCAATCTTCAATCAATTCACAAAAGAGGAAATCACTCATGAAAATATTCTTCTAAAACCATGTCCAATAGACCGCTGTCACCATGGTATCGGGGATTATACTAGATAAGATCAAGTGAGTACATCAATCCAATACATAGAAGAAGGGGAAACATCATGGGATCACCCTAGATTGACATAGCCCATGATCACAATCAAGATCACACCATGAGAGAGACAATTAACCACATAGCTACTGTAGAAGACCTCAGTCCTGAGGAGGAACTACTCCCGCTTCATGGAGGGAGGAAGCAACCTCTATGCAGATGAATCCGGGGGCAGTTCCCCGTCCCGGCAGGGTGCCGGCACAGGAATTCTGGTCCCCGAAACTTGTTGGCGATGGCGGCGGAGATTGGAATTGCTTCTGGAGAAAAGGGTTCCGGAATTAGCATTTCCTCCACGGGGGTAAAAATAGGAGCCAAGGTAGCGCACCAGAGGAGGTGGGCCCCAGACAGGCGGCCTATGGGCGCGACCAGGGGGTAGGCCACGCAGGGAGGCTGCCTGGGTGATGCTGTTGGGGAACGTCGCATGGGAAACAAAAAATTTCCTACGCGCACGAAGACCTATCATGGTGATGTCCATCTACGAGAGGGGGTGTGTGATCTACGTACCCTTGTAGACCATACAGCAGAAGCGTTAGTGAACGTGGTTGATGTAGTGGAACGTCCTCACGTCCCTCGATCCGCCCCGCGAACCGTCCCGCGATCAGTCCCACGATCTAGTGCCGAACGGCCGGCACCTCCGCGTTCAGCACACGTACAGCTCGACGATGATCTCGGCCTTCTTGATCCAGCAAGAGAGACGGAGAGGTAGAAGAGTTCTCCGGCAGCGTGACGGCGCTCCGGAGGTTGGTGATGATTTCGTCTCAGCAGGGCTCCACCCGAGCTCCGCAGAAACGCGATCTAGAGGTAAAACCGTGGAGATATGTGGTCGGGCTGCCGTGGCCAAGTTGTGTCAAATCAGCCCTAAAACTTCCGTATATATAGGGGGAAGAGGGGGAGCCTTGCCTTGGGGTCCAAGGACCCCTAAGGGCTTCGGCCGAGCCAAGGGGGGCAGCCCTCCCCTTCCAAACCGAGTCCAACTAGGTTTGGAAGGAGGAGTCCTTCCCCCTTTTCCCACCTCCTCATTTTTTTCATTTTCTCTTTGATTTTTCTTCCTATGGCGCATAGGGCTCTTTTGGGCTGTCCCAGCAGCCTACTAAGGGCTGGTGCGCGACCCCAAATGCCTATGGGCTTCCCCGGGGTGGGTTGCCCCCCGGTGAACTCCCGAAACCCATTCGTCATTCCCGGTACATTCCCGGTAACTCCGAAAACCTTCCGGTAATCAAATGAGGTCATCCTATATATCAATCTTCGTTTCCGGACTATTCCAGAAACCCTCGTGACGTCCGTGATCTCATCCGGGACTCCGAACAACATTCAGTAACCAACCATATAACTCAAATACGCATAAAACAACGTCGAACCTTAAGTGTGCAGACCCTGCGGGTTCGAGAACTATGTAGACATGACCCGAGAGACTCCTCGGTCAATATCCAATAGCGGGACCTGGATGCCCGTATTGGATCCTACATATTCTACGAAGATCTTATCGTTTGAACCTTAGTGCCAAGGATTCATATAATCCCGTATGTCATTCCCTTTGTCCTTCGGTATGTTACTTGCCCGAGATTCGATCGTCAGTATCCGTATACCTATTTCAATCTCGTTTACCGGCAAGTCTCTTTACTCGTTCTGTAATACAAGATCCCGCAACTTACACTAAGTCACATTGCTTGCAAGGCTTGTGTGTGATGTTGTATTACCGAGTGGGCCCCGAGATACCTCTCCGTCACACGGAGTGACAAATCCCAGTCTCGATGCATACGAACTCAACGAACACCTTCGGTGATACCTGTAGAGCATCTTTATAGTCACCCAGTTACGTTGCGACGTTTGATACACACAAAGTATTCCTCCGGTGTTAGTGAGTTATATGATCTCATGGTCATAGGAACAAATACTAGACACGCAGAAAACAGTAGCAACAAAATGACACGATCAACATGCTACGTCTATTAGTTTGGGTCTAGTCCATCACGTGATTCTCCTAATGACGTGATCCAGTTATCAAGTATCAACACCTTGTTCATAATCAGAAGACACTGATTATCTTTGATCAACTGGCTAGCCAACTAGAGGCTTGCTAGGGATAATGTTTTGTCTATGTATCCACACATGTAAATGAGTCTTCATTCAATACAATTATAGCATGGATAATAAACGATTATCTTGATACAGGAATTATAATAATAACTGTATTTATTATTGCCTCTAGGGCATAATTCCAACAGTCTCCCACTTGCACTAGAGTCAATAGTCTAGCCCTCACATCATCATGCGAATTACATTGTAATAAATCTAACACCCATACAGTTCTGGTGTTGATCATGCTTGGCCCGTGGAAGAGGTTTAGTCTGCGGGTCCGCTACATTCAGATCCGTGTGCACTTTGCATATATTTACGTCCTCCCTTTCGACGTAGTCGGGGATGAGGTTGAAGCATCGTTTGATGTGTTTGGACTTCTTGTGAAACCGTGGTTCGTTTGCTAAGGCAATGGCACCCGTGTTGTCACAGAACAAGGTTATTGGATTCAGTGCACTTGGCACCACTCCAAGATCCGTCATGAACTGCTTCATCCAGACACCCTCCTTAGCCGCCTCCGAGGCAGCCATGTACTCCGCTTCACATGTGGAATCTGCTACGACGCTTTGCTTGGAACTGCACCAGCTTACCGGACCCCCATTAAGAATAAATACGTATCCGGTTTGCGACTTAGAGTCGTCCGGATCTGTGTCAAAGCTTGCATCGACGTAACCTTTTACGGCGAGCTCTTCGTCACCTCCATACACGAGAAGCATCTCCTTAGTCCTTTTCAGGTACTTCAGGATATTCTTGACCGCCGTCCAGTGATCCACTCCTGGATTACTCTGGAACCTACCTACCATACTTATGGCCAGGCTAACGTCCGGTCTAGTGCATAGCATTGCATACATGATAGAACCTATGGCTGAAGCATAGGGGACGGAGCGCATATGCTCTCTATCCTCATCAGTTGCTGGGCACTGAGTCTTACTCAATCTCGTACCTTGTAAAACTGGCAAGAACCCTTTCTTGGACTGTTCCATTTTGAACCTCTTCAAAAGTTTATCAAGGTATGTGCTTTGTGAAAGTCCTATCAAGCGTTTTGATCTATCCCTGTAGATCTTAATGCCTAGAATGTAAGCATCTTCTCCTAGGTCCTTCATGGAGAAACTTTTACTCAAGTAATCCTTTATGCTATCCAAAAACTCTATGTTGTTTCCAATCAGTAATATGTCATCCACATATAATATTAGAAACGCCACAGAGCTCCCACTCACTTTCTTGTAAATACAAGATTCTCCAACCACTTGTATAAACCCAAATGCTTTGATCACCTCATCAAAGCGTTTGTTCCAACTCCGAGATGCTTGCACCAGTCCATAAATGGATGGATGGGGCTTGCACACCTTGTTAGCATTCTTAGGATCGACAAAACCTTCGGGTTGCATCATATACAACTCTTCCTTAAGGAAACCGTTTGTTGGAATTATGCCCTAGAGGCAATAATAAATATAGTTATTATTATAATTCCTGTATCAAGATAATCGTTTATTATCCATGCTATAATTGTATTGAATGAAGGCTCATTACATGTGTGGATACATAGACAAAACACCGTCCCTAGCAAGCCTCTAGTTGGCTAGCCAGTTGATCAAAGATAGTCAGTGTCTTCTGATTATGAACAAGGTGTTGTTGCTTGATAACTGGATCACGTCATTAGGAGAATCACGTGATGGACTAGACCCAAACTAATAGACGTAGCATGTTGATCGTGTCATTTTGTTGCTACTGTTTTCTGCGTGTCTAGTATTTGTTCCTATGACCATGAGATCATATAACTCACTAACACCGGAGGAATACTTTGTGTGTATCAAATGTCGCAACGTAACTGGGTGACTATAAAGATGCTCTACAGGTATCACCGAAGGTGTTCGTTGAGTTCGTATGCATCGAGACTGGGATTTGTCACTCCGTGTGACGGAGAGGTATCTCGGGGCCCACTCGGTAATACAACATCACACACAAGCCTTGCAAGCAATGTGACTTAGTGTAAGTTGCGGGATCTTGTATTACGGAACGAGTAAAGAGACTTGCCGGTAAACGAGATTGAAATAGGTATATGGATACTGACGATCGAATCTCGGGCAAGTAACATACCGAAGGACAAAGGGAATGACATACGGGATTATATGAATCCTTGGCACTGAGGTTCAAACGATAAGATCTTCGTAGAATATGTAGGATCCAATATGGGCATCCAGGTCCCGCTATTGGATATTGACCGAGGAGTCTCTCGGGTCATGTCTACATAGTTCTCGAACCCGCAAGGTCTGCACACTTAAGGTTCGACGTTGTTTTATGCGTATTTGAGTTGTATGGTTGGTTACCGAATGTTGTTCGGAGTCCCGGATGAGATCACGGACGTCACGAGGGTTTCCGGAATAGTCCGGAAACGAAGATTGATATATAGGATGACCTCATTTGATTACCGGAAGGTTTTCGGAGTTACCGGGAATGTACCGGGAATGACGAATGGGTTCCGGGAGTTCACCGGGGGGAGGGGGGCAACCCACCCCGGGGAAGCCCATAGGCCTTGAGGGTGGCACACCAGCCCTTAGTGGGCTGGTGGGACAGCCCAAAAGGGCTCTATGCGCCAAGAAGAGAAAATCAAGAGAAAAAAAAGGAGGAGGTGGGAAGGAAGGGGGACTCCCTCCCACCAAACCAAGTCCAACTCGGTTTGGGGGGGAGTCCTCCCCCCTTGGACTCGGCCGACCCCCTTGGGGCTCCTTGAGCCCCAAGGCAAGGTCCCCCCTCTCCCACCTATATATACGGAGGTTTTAGGGCTGATTTGAGACGACTTTTCCACGGCAGCCCGACCACATACCTCCACGGTTTTTCCTCTAGATCGCGTTTCTGCGGAGCTCGGGCGGAGCCCTGCTGAGACAAGGTCATCACCAACCTCCGGAGCGCCGTCACGCTGCCGGAGAACTCTTCTACCTCTCCGTCTCTCTTGCTGGATCAAGAAGGCCGAGATCATCGTCGAGCTGTACGTGTGCTGAACGCGGAGGTGCCGTCCGTTCGGTACTAGATCGTGGGACTGATCGCGGGATTGTTCGCAGGGCGGATCGAGGGACGTGAGGACGTTCCACTACATCAACCGCGTTCACTAACGCTTCTGCTGTACGATCTACAAGGGTACGTAGATCACTCATCCCCTCTCGTAGATGGACATCACCATGACAGGTCTTCGTGCGCGTAGGAAAATTTTTGTTTCCCATGCGACGTTCACCAACAGTGGCATCATGAGCTAGGTTCATGCATAGATGTTTTCTCGAGTAGAACACAAAAGTTTTTGTGGGCGGTGATGTGCGTTTTTCTGCCCTCCTTAGTCTTTTCTTGATTCCGCGGTATTGTTGGATTGAAGCGGCTTGGACCGACATTACTCGTACGCTTACGAGAGACTGGTTTCATCGTTACGAGTAACTCTGTTGCTCAAAGATGACTGGCAAGTGTCTGTTTCTCCAACTTTAGTTGAATCGGATTTGACCAAGGAGGTCCTTGGATGAGGTTAAATAGCAACTCATATATCTCCGTTGTGGTGTTTGCGTAAGTAAGATGCGATCCTACTAGATACCCATGGTCACCACGTAAAACATGCAACAACAAAATTAGAGGACGTCTAACTTGTTTTTGCAGGGTATGCTTGTGATGTGATATGGCCAACGATGTGATGTGATATATTGGATGTATGAGATGATCATGTTGTAATAGAAATATCGACTTGCACATCGATGGTACGGCAACCGGCAGGAGCCATAGGGTTGTCTTTATACTAACGTTTGTGCTTGCAGATGCGTTTACTATTTTGCTAGGATGTAGCTTTAGTAGTAATAGCATGAGTAGCACGACAACCCCGATGGCAACACGTTGATGGAGATCATGGTGTGGCGCCGGTGACAAGAAGATCGTGCCGGTGCTTTGGTGATGGAGATCAAGAAGCACGTGATGATGGCCATATCATGTCACTTATGAATTGCATTTGATGTTAATCCTTTTATGCACCTTATTTTGCTGAGAACGACGGTAGCATTATGGGGTGATCTCTCACTAAAATTTCAAGACAAAATTGTGTTCTCCCCGACTGTGCACCGTTGCTACAGTTCGTCGTTTCGAGACACCACGTGATGATCGGGTGTGATAGACTCAACGTTCACATACAACGGGTGCAAAACAGTTGCGCACGCGGAACACTCGGGTTAAGCTTGACGGGCCTAGCATGTGCAGACATGGCCTCGGAACACATGACACCGAAAGGTCGATCATGAATCATATAGATGATATGATTATCATAGGGATGCTTACCACTGAAACTATACTCAACTCACGTGATGATCGGACTTGAGCTAGTGTAAGTGGATCATGAACCACTCAAATGACTAGAGAGATGTACTTTTTGAGTGGGAGTTTAGCGAATAATTTGATTAAGTTAAACTCTAATTATCTTGAACATAGTCTAAGTCCACTTTGAATATATTTGTGTTGTAGATCATGGCTCACGCGACAGTCATCCTGAATTTTAATACGTTCCTAGAGAAAGCTAAGTTGAAAGATGATGGAAGCAACTTTGTAGACTGGGCTCATAATCTTAAGCTAATCTTACAAGCTGGGAAGAAGGATTATGTCCTTAATGCTGCGTTAGGAGATGAACCACCCGCTACGGCTGATCAGGATGTTAAGAACGCTTGGTTAGCACGTAAGGAGGACTACTCGATAGTTCAATGTGCAGTCTTGTATGGCTTAGAACCGGGACTTCAACTTCGCTTTGAGCATCATGGAGCATTTGAGATGTTCCAGGAGTTGGAGTTTATCTTTCAGAAGAACGCCCGGATCGAGAGGTATGGGACCTCCGATAAATTCTATGCTTGCAAGATGGAGGAAAACTCATCTGTCAGTGAACATGTGCTCAAAATGTCTGGGTACTCAAACCGTCTAGCTGAGTTGGGGATTGAACTCCCGCAAGAAGCTATTACTGACAGAATCCTTCAATCACTGCCGCCAAGCTATAAAGGCTTTGTGTTGAACTACAACATGCAAGGGATGAACAAGTCTCCCGGCGAGTTGTTTGCGATGCTGAAAGTCGCAGAGTCTGAACTCCGTAAAGAGCATCAAGTGTTGATGGTGAATAAGACCACTAGTTTCAAGAGAAACGGCAAAGGCAAGAAGGGAAATTCGAAGAAGAGCGGCAAGCCTGTTGCCAATCCGACAAAGAAACCCAAAGCTGGACCTATGCCGGAAACGGAGTGTTACTATTGCAAGGGTATAGGTCACTGGAAGCGCAATTGCCCCAAGTATCTGGCAGATAAGAAGGCGGGCAAAGAAAAATCAGGTATATTTGGTATACATGATATTGATGTGTACTTAACCGGCTCTCGTAGTAGTGCCTGGGTATTCGATACCGGTTCTGTTGCTCATATTTGCAACTCGAAACAGGAACTGCGGAATAGGCGAAGGTTGGCGAAAGATGAAGTGACGATGCGCGTAGGAAATGGTTCCAAGGTTGATGCAATCGCCGTCGGCACAGTGTCACTTCAGTTACCGTCAGGATTAGTGATGAACTTAAATCATTGTTATTTAGTGCCTGCGTTGAGCATGAACATTATATCTGGATCTTTTTTATTGCGAGACGGTTACTCTTTTAAGTCAGCGAATAATGGTTGTTCAATTTCTATGAGTAACATCCTTTATGGTCATGCACCGAATGTGAGAGGATTGTTCATATTGAATCTTGATAGCGATACGCATATACATAACACTGAGACCAAAAGAGTTAGAGTTAACAATGATAGCGCCATATTTTTGTGGCACTGCCGCTTAGGTCATATTGGTGTAAAGCGCATGAAGAAACTCCATGATGATCGACTTTTGGAGTCACTTGACTTTGATTCACTTGACACGTGCGAACCATGCCTCATGGGCAAGATGACTAAGACTCCGTTCTCAGGAACAATGGAGCGTGCAAGTGACTTGTTGGAAATCATACATACCGATGTGTGTGGTCCGATGAGCGTGGAGGCACGCGGCGGATATTGTTATTTTGTCACCTAAACTGACGATTTAAGTAGATATGGTTATGTCTACTTGATGAAGCACAAGTCTGAAACATTTGAAAAGTTCAAGCAATTTCAGAGTGAAGTGGAAAATCATCGTAACAAGAAGATCAAGTTCCTGCGGTCTGATCGTGGGGGTGAATATCTGAGTTTCGAGTTTGGTGCTCACTTAAGACAATGTGGAATTGTTTCACAGTTAACACCGCCTGGAACACCACAGCGTAATGGTGTGTCCGAACGTCGTAATCGTACTCTATTAGAGATGGTGCGATCTATGATGTCTCTTACTGATTTACCGTTATCATTTTGGGGCTATGCATTAGAAACAGCTGCATTCACTTTAAATAGGGCACCATCAAAATCCGTTGAGACGACACCATACGAACTGTGGTTTGGCAAAAGGCCAAAGTTGTCGTTTCTTAAAGTTTGGGGATGTGATGCTTATGTCAAAAAGCTTCAGCCTGAAAAGCTGGAACCCAAAGCGGGAAAGTGCGTCTTCATAGGTTACCCAAAAGAGATAGTTGGGTACACCTTCTATCTCAAATCCGAGGGCAAAGTGTTTGTTGCTAAAAACGAAGCTTTTCTCGAGAAGGAGTTTCTCTCGAGAGAATTGAGTGGGAGGAAGATAGAACTTGACGAGGTTGTCGAACCTCTCATCCCTCTGGATGGTGGCGCAGGGCAAGGGGAAACCTCTGTCATTGCGACGCCGGTTGAGGAGGAAGTTAATGATGATGATCATGAAACTCCAGTTCAAGTTTCTGTCGAACCACGCAGGTCGACGAGACCACGTGCTGCTCCAGAGTGGTACGGTAATCCCGTCTTATCAATCATGTTGTTAGACAACAATGAACCTGCGAATTATGAAGAAGCAATGGTGGGCCCAGATTCCAACAAATGGCTGGAAGCCATGAAGTCCGAGATAGGATCCATGTATGAGAACAAAGTGTGGACTTTGGAGGTACTGCCTGAGGGCCGCAAGGCCATTCAAAACAAATGGATCTTTAAGAGGAAGACGGACGCTGACGGTAATGTGACCGTTTATAAAGCTCGACTTGTGGCAAAGGGTTTTTCACAAGTTCAAGGAGTTGACTACGATGAGACTTTCTCACCCGTAGCGATGCTTAAGTCCGTCAGAATCATGTTAGCAATAGCTCCATTTTTCGATTATAAAATCTGGCAGATGGATGTCAAAACGGCGTTCCTTAACGGTTTCCTTAAGGAAGAGTTGTATATGATACAACCCGAAGGTTTTGTCGATCCTAAGAATGCTAACAAGGTGTGCAAGCTCCAGCGATCCATTTATGGACTGGTGCAAGCATCTCGGAGTTGGAACAAACGCTTTGATGAGGTGATCAAAGCATTTGGGTTTATACAAGTGGTTGGAGCATCTTGTATTTACAAGAAAGTGAGTGGGAGCTCTGTGGCGTTTCTAATATTATATGTGGATGACATATTACTGATTGGAAACAACATAGAGTTTTTAGAGAGCATAAAGGATTACTTGAATAAAAGTTTCTCTATGAAGGACCTAGGAGAAGCTGCTTATATTCTAGGCATTAAGATCTATAGGGATAGATCAAAACGCCTGATAGGACTTTCACAAAGCACATACCTTGATAAAGTTTTGAAGAGGTTCAAAATGGAACAGTCCAAGAAAGGGTTCTTGCCAGTTCTACAAGGTATGAGATTGAGTAAGACTCAGTGCCCAGCAACTGATGAAGATAGAGAGCATATGCGCTCCGTCCCCTATGCTTCAGCCATAGGTTCTATCATGTATGCGATGCCGTGCACTAGACCGGATGTTAGCCTAGCCATAAGTATGGCAGGTAGGTTCCAGAGTAATCCAGGAGTGGATCACTGGACAACGTTCAAGAATATCCTGAAGTACCTGAAAAGGACTAAGGAGATGTTTCTCGTGTATGGAGGTGACGAAGAGCTCGCCGTAAAAGGTTACGTCGATGCAAGCTTTGACACAGATCCGGACGACTCTTAGTCACAAACCGGATACGTATTTATTCTTAATGGGGGTGCAGTAAGCTGGTGCAGTTCCAAGCAAAGCGTCGTAGCAGATTCTACATGTGAAGCGGAGTACATGGCTGCCTCAGAGGCGGCTAAGGAGGGTGTCTGGATGAAGCAGTTCATGACGGATCTTGGAGTGGTGCCAAGCGCACTGAATCCAATAACCTTGTTCTGTTACAACACTGGTGCCATTGCCTTAGCAAAGGAACCACGGTTTCACAAGAAAACCAGACACATCAAACGACGCTTCAACCTCATCCGCGACTACGTCGAGGGAGAGGACGTGAATATATGCAAAGTGCACACGGATCTGAATGTAGAGGACCCGCTGACTAAACCTCTTCCACGGTCAAAACATGATCAACACCAGAACTGTATGGGTGTTAGATTTATTACAATGTAATTCACATGGTGATGTGAGGGCTAGATTATTTACTCTAGTGCAAGTGGGAGACTGCTGGAATTATGCCCTAGAGGCAATAATAAATATAGTTATTATTATAATTCCTGTATCAAGATAATCGTTTATTATCCATGCTATAATTGTATTGAATGAAGGCTCATTTACATGTGTGGATACATAGACAAAACACCGTCCCTAGCAAGCCTCTAGTTGGCTAGCCAGTTGATCAAAGATAGTCAGTGTCTTCTGATTATGAACAAGGTGTTGTTGCTTGATAACTGGATCACGTCATTAGGAGAATCACGTGATGGACTAGACCCAAACTAATAGACGTAGCATGTTGATCGTGTCATTTTGTTGCTACTGTTTTCTACGTGTCAAGTATTTATTCCTATGACCATGAGATCATATAACTCACTGACACCGGAGGAATGCTTTGTGTGTATCAAACGTCGCAACGTAACTGGGTGACTATAAAGATGCTCTACAGGTATCTCCGAAGGTGTTAGTTGAGTTAGTATGGATCAAGACTGGGATTTGTCACTCCGTGTGACGGAGAGGTATCTCGGGGCCCACTCGGTAATACAACATCACACACAAGCCTTGCAAGCAATGTAACTTAGTGTAAGTTGCGGGATCTTGTATTACGGAACGAGTAAAGAGACTTGCCGGTAAACGAGATTGAAATAGGTATACGGATAATGACGATCGAATCTCGGGCAAGTAACATACCGAAGGACAAAGGGAATGACATACGGGATTATATGAATCCTTGGCACTAAGGTTCAAACGATAAGATCTTCGTAGAATATGTAGGATCCAATACGGGCATCCAGGTACCGCTATTGGATATTGACCGAGGAGTCTCTTGGGTCATGTCTACATAGTTCTCGAACCCGCAGGGTCTGCACACTTAAGGTTCGACGTTGTTTTATGCGTATTTGAGTTATATGGTTGGTTACCGAATGTTGTTCGGAGTCACGGATGAGATCACGGACGTCACGAGGGTTTCCGGAATAGTCCAGAAACGAAGATTGATATACAGGATGACCTCATTTGATTACCGGAAGGTTTTCGGAGTTACAGGGAATGTACCGGGAATGACGAATGGGTTCCGGGAGTTCACCGGGGGGGGGGGGGGACTCCGAAAACCTTCCGGTAATCAAATGAGGTCATCTTATATATCAATCTTCGTTTCCGGACCATTCCGGGAACCCTCGTGACGTCCGTGATCTCATCCGGGACTCCGAACAACATTCGGTAACCAACCATATAACTCAAATACGCATAAAACAATGTCGAACCTTAAGTGTGCAGACCCTGCGGGTTCGAGAACTATGTAGACATGACCCGAGAGACTCCTCGGCCAATATCCAATAGCGGGACCTGGATGCCCATATTGGATCCTACATATTCTACGAAGATCTTATCGTTTGAACCTCAGTGCCAAGGATTCATATAATCCCGTATGTCATTCCCTTTGTCCTTCGGTATGTTACTTGCCCGAGATTCGATCGTCAGTATCCGTATACCTATTTCAATCTCGTTTACCGGCAAGTCCCTTTACTCGTTCCGTAATACAAGATCCCACAACTTACACTAAGTCAAATTGCTTGCAAGGCTCGTGTGTGATGTTGTATTACCGAGTGGGCCCCGAGATACCTCTTCGTCACACGGAGTGACAAATCCCAGTCTCGATCCATACTAACTCAACGAACACCTTCGGAGATACCTGTAGAGCATCTTTATAGTCACCCAGTTACGTTGCGACGTTTGATACACACAAAGTATTCCTCCGGTGTTAGTGAGTTATATGATCTCATGGTCATAGGAACGAATACTTGACACGCAGAAAACAGTAGCAACAAAATGACACGATCAACATGCTACGTCTATTAGTTTGGGTCTAGTCCATCACGTGATTCTCCTAATGACGTGATCCAGTTATCAAGTAACAACACCTTGTTCATAATCAGAAGACACTGATTATCTTTGATCGACTGGCTAGCCAACTAGAGGCTTGCTAGGGACAGTGTTTTGTCTATGTATCCATACATGTAAATGAGTCTTCATTCAATACAATTATAGCATGGATAATAAACAATTATCTTGATACAGGAATTATAATAATAACTATATTTATTATTGCCTCTAGGGCATAATTCCAACAGATGCATGGCTCCCGTGTGGCCCACCTTTGGTGCTCTCGAAGCTTACGTCACGCTGATTTTTATATATTTTTCTTGGGATTTTTGGGACTCGGTAAATTGGGGTAAAAGTCCCTGCAAAAAAGACATCAGCAGACAAAAACTGGCACTGGGTGCACTGAGTTAGTAGGTTAGTCCAAATATGTGTAAAAAGTTATGAAAGTGTAACAAAACATATAACAATGTCACCCAAAAGATCATGTAACAAACAAAAATTATAGATACGTTTGGGACGTATCAACATCCCCAACCTTAATTCCTGCTCGTCCTCGAGTAGGTAAATGATAACACAAATAATTTATGTGGTGACATGCTAATACACATATAATAACTTAAAAGTAAAGCAAGTAAGATATGCAATTCAAGTCAAGACAATAACAAGCAAGAGTCTATATCTAGTATTGAAACTAGCAAAGTAAGAACATAAAGGTGCAAGACCTCTCGCTGTGCGTGACTCGAATGTCTCCAAATGGTGTTTGCGTGCAAGAAATGGGATATGGGTTTAGAGCATAAAAATATTTTAATGGAGAACTCAATCTACTAAACTTCACACTTGGTCTCCTTTGGAATCTTATTTTGACTCATCCCCAGACCACTAGTCAGGCACAAGTCAAATTGATCCTCTCCCTTTCGACTTTGAGCACTCATGCAACGAATGAGCGCAAGCAAGATATGTTGGCACTTAGGATCGCAAAGAGAATAATGATGGGAAGGAAGACAAAAAGTTGTGAAAGGCTCACATCAATGAGGACAACCATAGGCGAGAGAAACCCAAATGATAGATATGCTGTGAGGAGTAGGGATTGCAATGTAACGGGTGAACATATGAGCTAAGGTAAGTTGTCCAATGGAACTAGTGAGGGTGCATCCAACTTGCTTGCTCATGAAGACCTAGAGCTCATTTGAGAAGGCTCATCATTGGAATATACAATCCAAGTTCTATAATGTAAAGGTCCCCACATAGTTATGCATGAATGATAATCTCTATGGAGTACTAATATAACAATGGAGTAGGAGTGTGGATCTTTCAAAAGGAATAGTAGTGTTGCCCCCTTCTATCTTTTTATTTATTTTTCTTATTTTTTTACTTTTTATTTTTTTGTGGCCTCTTTGGATCTTTCTATTTATCTCTCAATTGTCCTCTTTGGGATCTTTTAATTTGTCCTCTTTGGGATCTTCTATTTGTCCTCTTTGGGATCTTTTCCTCACTTAATGGCAACACTCTATGTTTTACAAGAATAAAATGAAGATCTTCACACTTTATAAGAAGTACTCAACATAAAGAAAAATTAAAACTATCATGATGTATGCAAATGTATGCCTTTGCCAGAGTAGTAGGATATGCAATGAAACTAGCGCGTCATCTAGCAATAATAAGGGCAAGGCCCAATTAGCATGTAGATCCTTGATCAAGCAAAAGCATGTCTGACATGAAGATAAAGTCATGCGATGGTGGATGTTGCATGGCAATGTATCTCGGAAAGGCTATGGAAATGCCTTAATAGGTAGGTATGGTGGCTGTTTTGACGAATGATATAATGAGGCTTATGATGAAAGAGCGTATCATGCCAAGGGTTTGGATGCACCGGCGAAGTTTGCACCAACTCTCAAGATGAGAAAGGGCAATGCACGGTACCGAAGAGGCTAGCAAAATATGGATGGTGGAAGTGCCAACAATCGAAAACTCACATTAGTCCAAAGAACTCATACACTTATTATCGGTAACTCTCTATCTAGTCAGGAAATTCACAAAGAGACAAGTACCCCGAGGAGGAGTGTTTGGGGGTTTGGTTATCCTTACGCATCCTCAACCCATGGTAACGTGAGGGTACTCTATATATTCCAACCCCTCCAGAGGTTAGCGATCCGTCTAGTAGCTAGAGTTCTCAACTATTTTTTGTTTTGAAAAACACACGGATTTCCCAAAATACGACACCTATCACTAATAGGATCAAGCTCTTGGCACCAATAGTCCAAACATTCCTCAAATCAATACCTCAAAACAATTGCAAGTTACTACTATACTTAAATAGCAAGCTCAATTACCTACTCATGCAAGACACACAACTCACTGCAACAGGCCAACTCTCTAAACAAGATAAGCATGATAAGTCAAGAGAGTTCCAAAAGAAACCTAAATGAAAGCTCTTAAAAAGATAAAGCATGAAAACTAAGAGCTAAGCACGACAACAGGTATGAAAATATAAAGAACACACAAAAAGATATACATGGAAACCTATGTTGTGTTCTAGGGTGGAGTGGAGCGTGTTTCTCTCCCAGAAAAAGAAGGCTAGGTTCCAAATTGTTATGAACAACAAGAAAAATTAAAACAAACTAAAAAAGTAAAGAGCGGGACGCTCCAAGCATAGCACATAACATATGAAGTGATAAAAAATATAACATGGAGATGGACGCACTAATGATTGTTCATGGAGAAGGGGATGCACGGGGGCATTCCCAAGCTTAGACGCTTGAGTATCCTTGAATATTTCTTGGGGGTGCATGGGGGCATCCCCAAGATTGAGCGCTTGACACTCCTGGATCTTCTTTCATCATCTTCCATCGCATACCTGAAAACTCCCTTCATACGAAACTCATCATAAGCTGATTAGAGTGGTTAGTGCCCATGATAAAATAATTTATTATCTACTGGAAATAATGATTTTCATGAATAGCTACCGTTTCTCAAGATTACCAATAGGTATTTGCAAAGAAAAAGAAAGCTTAATATTTGCAAAATGGTGAAAACGCAAAATGTGGCAGAATCTGTGAAAAACAGACCAGCAGGTAGTAAATAATTGTTTTGGGGCACTTCTGCAACTCAAATCAAAATACTCAGAACAGACGCTAGAAGACCAATTATATAGAGCATACTACCAAAACAATTTAGATCAAAAAGATGATTTTGTGATTTGTGGTGAATTTGTTTGTCAAGCAGACCAAATCTGTTTCTGGACAGCATGTCACAACTTTTGAACTTTCTTGCAATCTGAGGCTAAAACTTGGCACAAAGCTTAAAAATAAAGATACAATGATGTTGCTACAGTAGTAACACACATCAAGACCACTAAAATAGGAAAGTAAAAACTCAAAGTAAAGATAACAAGGGTTGTCTCCCTAGAGCTCTTTCTTTATAGTCATAAAGATAGGCTTAAGATTTTAATGACGCTCTCGTAGGAATAAGAGTTGTAGAACAAAAGAGAGCATCAAGAAGCAAATACCAAACTCAATTAAGTCTAACATGCTTTCTATGCATAGGAATATTGCAATAGAATAATTAATTGAAGCACAAAGCAATAAGCATAGGAAGGCAAAACAAGTGCAACTTCAAAACTTTCAACATAAAGAGAGGGAACTTGATATTATTGAAATATCTATAAGCATATGTTCCCTTCTCATAATAATTTTCAGTGGGATCATGGATAAACTCAACAATATAAGTATCACATAAAGCATTGTTACCATGATGCACATGCAAAAAGGTACTGTTACTCTCCACATAAGCATAATCTTTCTCATTGGTAATAGTGGGAGTAGGACTATCATAAACAACGTGAACACTATAGATTAATTGTGTATTGGCGAGATGGTGTTCAGCAAGGGAGTAATTCCCTCCATGACTATGACAAATTTCATATGGATAAATTCTCCTTATGTCATAGGTATCTTTACAATCACTATAGATAGGACTTATGACATCATCATGGTAGAGAAGAGCATTATTATTGCTAGCAACTATATTTGTAAACATGTTGTCTTTATTCTTACTAGCAAAAGAATTATCAATTATCACATCACTAATGGGTAAAGTACTTGCAATCCTATCATCCCCAAGCTTAGAGCTTTCCATATCATCATTTTCAAAGTTGGTACCAAAAAGATTTTCAAGATCATAAGTAGCATTATCATCATCTTCCCAATCACAATAAGTAGCATGCATATCATAATCAAAATCATCTTCAATAGTACCTACGGACTTATCATCAAGATAATAACAATCAAGCTCACCATCCTCCATAAATTTATGTCTGTTAGGATAAAATTTGATGCGAGAAATATGCTCAGGCCAGGTTGATACCCATTTTTCTTCCTTCTTGTTACTCTTCCTCCTCTTCTTTTTCTTCTTCTTCACCTTAGGAGGGAGTGGTTGGAGAGGAAGCTTCTCCAAATATTTTGGTTTATCATTAGAAACAATAGAGGAAACTTGTGAGAAACTCTCCTTTTTATTAGTGGAAACATAAGAGACATTTTTATGCTTTGGTAAAGTTCCCTGCTTTCTACTCTTACTTATGTAATCATTTTCATGGCAATTAACAACACAATAGAGATGGCATTTTTGCAAAGTGTTGTTTATTCCTAAGGCATTATCATCTAGCCGAGAAGTTTTTTCTGATAACTCTTCACACATCAAAAATAACATGAGTTCATCATAAAGATCAAAAGTGATCATGTTATCACACAACTGGTTAACAGTTATGTTTTGAAAGTTCATGCATTGAAAATTAAAGTGACCCTCTATGCCACAAAGTTCACAAGTAAAAGGATAAAGGTCACACAATTCTCTAGCAATTTCATTTAAATATCTAACACAAGTGATTGTTATTTCATGCTTACGTTGCTTACAATACTTCTCTTCTTCAATCAAAGGCCTTTCACAAGGTCTACCCACTCCACAAAAATTAACATGCTTATATAAAACTTCATTTTGAGGAATTGGATCATGCATGTTGCAATCATTAACAATTTCATTTTCTTTGCAAATCTATTTAAAAGGTTCATGATGATTGATCCAATTCTCCTTAGGCATATTAAGATGTGAAGCAACAGATTTGAGGAAATCAACAAGGAGGTGACAATCAAGCCCAAACTTAGCACTAAACTTATTAAAACTTGCAGTTTCAATAAAGGCCTTAATACAATCATACTCATAATTTATACCTGACTCTTTACCTTTGTCGAGCTCCCAATCTTCAGTATTACGTTGAATTCTTTAAAGGAGTTCTGTCACACCCCAATTTTGGCTTTCCTGACTAACTAACTTATTTCAAAATTTAGGACCAATTAATTTTTTTTTGCGAATGATTTTGATGCTTGGAGTGACTATTGTTTGCCTGTTTGCTTGAATGCATGTGACTGCTCCCCATTCATTCTTGCCATTCTCCTAATCACCTCCTTATCCCATGATCTCCTGCCTAATGATCATACCATGTGTTTAGGACAAATATCTACTTTTACCAAATATTATTTCCACCAAAAAGCTTTTCTTTGAATTAAACTTTCAAACCCCTGAGATGAGGTCTGTACTACAAGTCCTCAAATTAGGGAGTTTCTTGTGCACCAATTGTTTTATTTAAAACCATTATCAAAATGACTTCCAAAAATCATCATTTTATTATTTTAAAAGTTATTTTATTATTTTATTTAAAAGCCTTTCTGTGAGGCCAGAATTGGTCTCCTATGAAGGACAGTTATTTTTATTGCTTTCAAAATATTTAAGAAAATTTAGGGAAACTCAGTGGATATATTTATTCCATATTTATGAGTTTCAACACATGGTCATGTTCAAAATATTGGGCAAACCCCTCCAAAACCATTCCTGCCTATTTCAAGCTTTTGGAATATTTCTATAAGAAATATTCTCAATAAATTCCAGTAAAATTCTAGCATGTCATCTATGATATTCTTGATGATCTTGCCAAGTTTAATTTCAATCCAAGTTGTTTTGGCTCCCCTAATCACTCTAAAACCCTATCTGTCCAGAATCAAATTTGAGCAACTCTACATTGTGAAGTATCTCCAATTGTGCTCAAATTTGGTGGACATGTTCCAGTACTTCAATGAGGCATCCAGACCAAGTGGTACACCAAGGAGAATAGAGGAACTTGTCCTAAGACCCTCAAAACCCTCTCTGTTGATTTCTAACTTTGGTAAACTTTACATTATAAAGTTTCTCCAATTATCCTCAAACTTTTTGTGCATGCCTTAATGCTCAAATAATGCCCCTACACCAAATATTGGATTTGTGGGAATTTATTTGAATAGGGTTCTAAGAAGAAACCCATTTCTGCCCATTCCTAGGGTTTCCCAAGTCTACATTGGAAAACTTATCCAGCAAATCCCAAATTTTGTGTGCAAGCCTATTTTCATATATTATTTGATCCTGTTAAGTTTCATAGCCATTGGAGTCCATCTGATAGCCTAACCACAGATCAAACACGTTGTGTGCACTCAATAATTTGGCTTCTATTGCCCCTTCTACTTTTACCCTTGAGCTCAAATTTCTACCACAGCCTCTCATAGTCATATTTTACCTCTAGTAACTTTCCCATGACCACTGGTCAATTATTTGAGAAGGACCCTTTGTAATTTCTCTCATTTTCACCCATGGGCTCACTGTTTTTACCCTCTTGTTTCACTTCTGCTTAACCCAAGACCCCCAATTCTTTCCAGAGCCTCCCTTGTGTGCCAGGGCTTCATTTAGATCAAAGATATGGCATGCTCATGTGGAGAAAATGAGCAGCACCTCCTGAAGTTCATTTCTAGCTGAAATGTGGCTTTGTACAGCAAGTACTAGCTACACTTGTTTTCTGGAGCTGCAACTTTGCAGTCTTGTAGTCCTTCTATAAACAAGAGTGCTAGACACGTTTTTATCCCATTATCTCTCAAGTTAGTGGCCTATCTACCCACCTTAAGTTTGTTGTTGCAAACTTAACAGCAGTCAAACCCATCCTTAACTAGCCTCAAATGCTTCCAAACTCCAGAGTCTTCCTCCTGCATGGGTACCCTATGTGCCAGACATGTTTGTCTGGCCATTGCAAACCTGTGGGCGTGTGTGGCCGTGGTGACCACCACTCTACCGTGCAGTATTGGTGCTCTGCACCCTCTTCTCCTTCTGCAGCTCGGTCCCCTCCTTGGCAGCATGCCCCAGCGGGCCATAACGCTCCCCTTGACCAGTCCAGCAGCTTCCCGACGCCAGCTAGCCTCCAAGACGTCCCTGGGACACATGTCTACCCCGTGCTCTCAGAGCTCCCGAGATCTCTCTCTATTTTCCTTCTCTTATCTCCACACCCCAAGCTCTCTGGCTCTCCCTCACTCCCTCCTTTCTCCTGCAACGTCCTGAGCACCTCCCATTCCCCTCCTAAGCCCTCCCCTCCTCCTGTCTTAGCCATGGCCGAGAGGGTAGAGCTTCGGCCTCCTCTCGGGTTGGCATGCGCAGGGCCTCCCCTCGCCTCCTTCCTCCCCAGTGAGCCTCCCCAGGCCGCCCCAGCTCCTCCCAGCGGAGCCGTACCCCTCAAGCCCCTCCGGTTCCCTCCCCTCGCTGCTGGTGCCGAGGGCACAGGAGCCGCCGGCCTCCCACAGCGACCACCGCCGGCCTCCCCTGCAGACCTCCCCTACTGGCACCCTGTTTGGGGATGGGGCGGCGAGGTGCAGCAAGCTCGCCGGTACTTTACCTCGGGCAGGTAACGGCCGGACACGCGGCACCGCGCGGCCTCCTCTTCCTCCCACGGCTGGTCTACCCCCTGCCTCCCCTGCATGCAAGCAGGAGAAGACCCGACAAGCGGGCCCCCCGCGTCAGCCACACGCCAGCCGGGCCCCCAGCATCAAGTGGCTGGGCCCTCCTGCGTTCCCGTGTCCCTGCGCAGGAGACGTACTCCAGGAAGTGCGCCTTCGGGTCACCAGGGTTCCTGGGAGACTGCGCAACTGGGCCGGTCCGAAGGCATAACTGACGCCCAGCGCGCGAGATAGCCCCACCAAAGCTGAGCCCTTTATCCTTTTCCCATATTCCTTAATCTTCTAAAATCCATTGCAAATTCGTACTAACTCCAAATTGCATGATTCAAATTTCTGCAGGTTTCTAAATTCAAGCTCTATCCACCCATGTGCTTTGCACATTTTTCCAAGATATGTTTCTGTGGTGTGTTAATAAAAATCCAAATCTGGATATGAATGGTCCCATCTTTCAAAAATCCCTCAGGCCTCAAATCTACTCCAATTGGAGTGATTCAAATTTCCAGAGCCTTCTTAAATCATTTCCTAATTTTAGAGCCTGGGTCAACATTTTTATCGAACTTCATTCTGTTGCTTATAATAAATAGCTTCCTATTGCTATTTATTCCACATTAGAAATTCCTAGTATATTCATACCAACTCCAAATCCAGTGAAACCACTTCCTAAATATTTCTAAAATCTATCTCTGTTAAATGGGTGCCTCCATTCATAACAGAATGATTTCTGTTGACTTCTTCAATGGTCACCTATCCCTCCTTTCCTTCCATCTAGACACCCCTGATGATTCAAACCCCTTGGCAAGGATTCAGGTATTTTTCTTACGACCAGAGAGGTCCAAGAAAAATATAACTTCTATTTATAGAACACTTCTACTCTGCTGGATGTGTGGCTTACTATGGTTATTTCCGACGTAGTTGACGGTAGACGGAGTATTCGGGGACGGAGCGGAAGACCTTGAAGACCCCGAGGACTTACGTGAGAAAGGCAAGCAACCTTTTGACCATGACTTAAGCATATGAAATGATGCATGCTAGTATAGCAAGTATTTTCCCGTTGCATGTGATCACGATGCCGGTTCATCATTGTGGTGATGGTACCGAAGGCTTCTTCGAAGCACTTGCATTGATAGTAATGATATTCACATGGCTCCTCGGAGCACAAACATGATGAGCTGACCCTACCATCTACAAGGATCATGCTACTGTCGTGTTGACTAGTAAAGTAAGATCATTGCATTGAGCTTGAGCCTACCCCGTGAGGGTCATGTTATTACCATGTTGACAAGTAAAGATAGAGCATATTATCACAAGCATGATGATGAGTTACATAAAGAGTTTATAAAAACCCCGTCGGGTGCCACTAATCCCCGAGGGTGATGATGAGTTGGTGATCACTTTTGGTGAAGTGATGCACCGGTGTTTTTGTGTGAGTATGGTTTCGGAAATGGGATTAGATTTATGATGTGTCGACCGTCCCAACCTTACCAGTAGGACCATGATACCCCTTTATGGGACGGGGCTTTGTTGATTACTCTGGTCGGTACTAGCAAAGAGCCACATTACTAGTGGCGGGAGTGATCGGTGTCACTCTCGTGATGGGGTCGTGCCAGGTAGGACGACTATGCCATTATTATGAGTTCCAGGCACACCGTTGGTCCCTGCATGGTTGATACAGTCCAGAGTCGGTGCTCGTAAGACGTACAACATGTGGGCTGGGTACCAATCGAGTGAACCTCTTTGTCTAGTATCGTCAGGGGAAAGATGATGATCGGGTACTTACCTCGCGTATATGTGATATACCGCGAGTCGTGGATGACACGGAAGTTTCCCGTTTCTCATGGGTCCAGCGTACTACCTCTGCAGAGTGTAAACTATTCGAATAGCCATGTCCACGGTCAAGGAAAGTTTGGTGGTGCTGCTTAAACTACGTCCAGCGTTTCCGCATAAACCAAGAGTGTGTGTGTGTGGTGTTAAAAATGTGTTGTGATTATCATAATAATATGACCAAGTTCGATGACTTGGCATATAGGGTAAACCTAGATGGTTGAGCCCTCATTAATACATTGAGATTATGAGAAGTCCGATGACTTGGCATATAGGGTAAACCCGGGTGGTAGAGCCCTCATTAATACATTTAGGTTATGACAAGTCCGATGACTTGGCATATAGGGTGAACCCGCATGGTTCAGCCCTTAGCAGATATGTTGATATCTGTAACCTGTTCTTCAAAAGTAATTCTTTAACCTGATGCATATACATGATCTTTCCACCCAGATGAGTTACATTAAATATGCATGATATTGTTATCCTTCACTTTCATTGTTCGTATCATGGGTTGTTTGTGAGTAGATTCAAAGTACTCATTGGCTTGCCACTGGTTATTTCATTGACCAGGTATGAAAGTCAGGATATGGTGAAGATTAACTCGGTGACGTTCTTGCGAGCTAGGATGCTTCCCAGTCAGAATGCCTGTAGGTTAAGGCTGATGGCATGGGTTCACGCTTTCAACCAATAATTCCCCTATTGGTCTAGTTTGGTGCTTTGGCCTTTAAGGCCCTATGTATGTAAGACTCGACCGAAGTGGTCATTTATTGTATCAAACGATATGTATGGATGTAAGACTCTATTATTCAGTATCTGTGTTCAGTGAGCATTGATCCTTGGGATCACTGGGCACGGCGATCTCGACTTACCAGTCGGGGTCCCCACAGAGCTGGTATTAGAGCCATCCTGACTGTAGGAAGCCCTTAGTTAGCATGGACGTTAGTTAGGATTAAAAAATTGCTTTCCAGATCCTTTAAAATACTTACAAAACCTATATATTTTCTCGACTCTCCTAAATCTTCAAAGAAAATGAAGGTTATGCTCTAGCCTTCCACTCTTATTTTCTTGACACTCCTCGTCTACTTTTTCAAAACTTGCTAATGGTCGCTAGAACCTTATGCCCTTTGACCATGGGATAAACTGAAATCCTCGTGGGCAGCCCGGAAGGAAGTAACCTTTCCAGGCAAACACCTGTGCTGAAGGACAGAGAAGACAACTCTACGACCAGACGACACCAACAGTAGTACCTCTAAGAGGAACGAGGACATCGAGGCTTAGAAGATGGTGAAACCATAGGCACTGTTCCAGAGTGATGCCACTCTCGCCTACGATAATCTGTACATAATATATGCAAACCTTGATCTGCATCACTAATAGAGCGGCTGTGTCAGTTATAAATAATTGTGTCCACCACCACCGGTGGATGAGAATCTTGCCATTTGGTCCGCCTCACCTTAGTGAGCAGGAAAACGGTTCTCTTCATCCCCCGCTCTAGGTGTCGATATCATAATTAGTATGATTGACAGATCAGAACTCTATCATGTCATGCAAATATCGGTGCATGAAGGTGTCCACCTGAGACTCTTGAAGCCTCAGAAGACAAGAAGACGCTGACAAGATCATGAAGGCAACAGAAGACCCTGTCAGTGACAGCTATGAAGAACCACCTTCGTCAGCAATTTCCCAGACGAGAAGACAACCAGAGTTCCTTACAACTCAAGCGAATTGCTTCAGCAAGCAACAACAAGACGCGTGACAACACGCTGAGAAGGTCCAGAAGACTTAGCAGACTCCTCTCCGGAGCAAGAAGCAAGCATGACTGTCGAGTCCCAGAACCTAGGATAGGATGAGTCGTGAATCCCCTATGCGAAGCCGAGTCCATGAAATGGTTCGGATGGACCATGTTGTGTGTTGTTTGTTTTTGTTGTTTGTGCTTTGATATAAGTCACACTTTTGCTTAGGAAACAAGCCTGCGGTTATATCACTTCTCTTATTTTGATGTTCAAATAATTTTTGCACTTGTTTGAGTTGATTTTTCAACGCTTGTTTGATTGCACTGAAACCCTTAGGCATTCCCCTTGGTACTATCCCTCTTTCTCTCACCTCTCTCGACAACTGAAGACAGCAAGACAAGATGCGCCAAGGATCCGCTTCGAAGGACGGCTGACGCTGAAGGCACTGACTGTGCCATGCTTAACCACACGCAACCCGTAGGAGTGTGTTTTCCCCTCGAGATTGGAAAACCACACTAGACCAGACAAATCTCCACAAGCCTTTCCGGCTCAAATTTTCTGGTCACGTGTCTGGTACACGGACTGCCAGAACTCGTGTAGGTCCCCGATGAACCCCGCTGAGCTCCGGGTTCCTTGTGGAACAAGTGATCACCGTGAACAAGTATCCTTCCATCTCAAGCTAGCACTGTAACCTTGATGCCATAAGAGGACCGATCTCCGATATGGGGGCATTAGACTAAGATTGTTGTGATGATAATAGTTGTCTTGAGGATATAGCTAGACTATTTTGGTGGATCGTGAGACCCTTATAAAGGTAGGTGGATTTGGTGGAACAAGTTAGTACAGTAGCATAACCTACATAATCTGGATTAAGATTGGATTTAGTAGGATGATTATGATCGTGAACTTTATTCGTGGTGGTATACATGACTTTAGCTAGTAGTTGGCATGGTTTGGAGATAATTACCATAATGACTTGGAGTATCAAGTAGACTTCTTATTCGAGTTGAGTCTTGGATTTAAATAGGTAATCTTAATAGAGTATTGAGGATGACAAAGACCACATGGTTCGGAGTAAATTGGATTTAGCTCGTTAATCTCGATCATGATAGCATGTTTCTCGGTGGATATAGAGTGTGTATACTTGGGGTTGTAAATAGATTTACAACCTATGTAGTTGGCCTTGGAGATTAGATGGCCATGATTATTGAAGTTGGTGGATATACTACGACGTAATTCTTGCAGTAGTATGTGAGTTATGGGGACTCTAAGAGATTATGTAGAACCCCATCCATGTTGGATTTGTAGGAGTGACACGTCCAGTGATGATTGATCGGATTGATAGATCATTTGATCGGGTTCATAGGAAAGGAAACAAAATATTGGATTGGTCTACTACGTGTTTCCTTAATATAGTAGTGTAGTACACTGTCCATTGGATGACTTAGGTGGACAATTGGATTTGTTGTGCCTCAGATTCAATCGTGGTAGCTGTATGTATCCCCAAGGTCCTTGCATAGTAATGCATGTACAGTTGGGGCTACGCCATACTTGTAAGTGTTTGGGTTTAGTTCTTTCCTCAACCCGGAGTTGACTAGCTTGAGCGGTGTGGAGTTGACCCACGTAGGATGATATCCTTGATGAGATAAGGTGATGTTGTCTCAAGTTAGCGGTCGAACTACTCGCATCTAGGAATATGCTTAGAGATAAGATGATAACTGTTCGCCCACATCCTAAATTCCTTAAGACCCTAAAGCTTCGTTGAGCCACAACATGGATGGATTACGACCATAGAAGACGACTCTAAGTCATTGAAATGTGGCCAGTACCCGCCCATAGCAAGTCCCGTTCTCCTCACCTGACTTTTGAGCACTGTGCTTATGTCGTGTTTGGGAAGGTAGGTTGTCATCCTCACTGATGACATACTTACTCACCCAGTGAGATGATGAACACCTTAGTCGTGTTTGGTCGAGCCCAGGAACACCGGTTGTTATACCTCTTGAGGGTACAGAGTTATCTCGAGAAGGTGGGCTTCTCGAAGCAGTCCCTATACGACGGATGTCTAACCTACTCCAGCCAAGACGAAGAACCGCCGTGACAAGGAAGCCACGACAACGACGATGAAGCAACAGAAGTCAACCACCGACCGCGCACCGACCACATCAACAACGTCAAGAAGCCTCGACGATTCAAGATGATGAAGCCCTTGGACAAGCGAAAGAATCAGACGACCTCTCCTTGGTCCAAATCAAGGACGAGAGTACTAGTGAGTCGTGGTGGAAACCTGCTAAAGGTGATTCCCGCTTGCCGAGTCGCAGACCTTGGGAATGGATGACTGGTCTATACTCTTGGGTAGCCAGCTTATCCAGAAACCCTCGCAACTCCCAAGATGGCAGGACTTGTTCGGGACCTGAGCCTCCGAGCTTAGACTCATATGTGAGACCCAGCCCGGACCCTTTCAAGAGAAGCCTACGAAGACTATTTGCGACCATAGCTTGACTGCTGAAAGAAAGTCAAGGACTTCCCCATAAGCAGGAAGCCATGCGTAGACTTTGGTAGTGCGTTCTAACACGAGACATCTTGATGTCACTAACCGGCATGCGAAACCCCAGGACCAGATACTAGACGCACTATCTTGCCACGTATTCTCACTTGGAATACACTCGCAAGCCAGAACCTTGCACGGACTTAGCTTACCAAGCCCTTGACCTCGGTCAAGCCTAACTTATTGCCAGATCCCGCTCACGATCAGTCATGGACATGCGGACATTCTAAGTTGTATCATCAAGCACCTCAAGACCACCACAACAACATGGAGACATGAAGACCACCACCAACTCCAAATTCTGTATCTCACCAACCCCTAGCCCAGGAATCTCGGGGACGAGATTCTCTTAAGAGGGTAAGGTCTGTCACACCCCAATTTTGGGTTTCCTGACTAACTAACTTATTTCAAAATTTAGGACCAATTAAATTTTTTTGTGAATGATTGTGATGCTTGGAGTGACTATTGTTTGCATGTTTGCTTGAATGCATCTGATTGCTCCCCATTCATTCTTGTCATTCTCCTAATCACCTTCTTATCCCATGATCTCCTGCCTAATGATCATACCATGTGTTTAGGACAAATATCTATTTTTACCAAATATTATTTCCACCAAAAAGCTTTTCTTTGAATTAAACTTTCAAACCCCTCAGATGAGGTTTGTACTACAAGTCCTCAAATTAGGGAGTTTCTTTTGCACCAATTGTTTTATTTAAAACCATTATCAAAATGACTTCCAAAAATCATCATTTTATTATTTTAAAAGTTATTTTATTATTTTATTTAAAAGCCTTTCTGTGAGGCCAGAAATGGTCTCCTATGAAGGAAAGTTATTTTTATTGCTTTCAAAATATGTAAGAAAATTTAGGGAAACTCAGTGGATATATTTATTCCATATTTATGAGTTTCAACACATGGTCATGTTCAAAATATTGGGCAAACCCCTCCAAAACCATTCCTGCCTATTTCAAGCTTTTGGAATATTTCTATCAGAAATATTCTCAATAAATTCCAGTAAAATTCTAGCATGTCATCTATGATATTCTTGATGATCTTGCCAAGTTTCATTTCAATCCAAGTTGTTTTGGCTCCCCTAATCACTCTAAAACCCTATCTGTCCAGAATCAAATTTGAGCAACTCTACATTGTGAAGTGTCTCCAATTGTGCTCAAATTTGCTGGAAATGTTCCAGTACTCCAATGAGGCATCCACACCAAGTGGTACACCAAGGGGAATAGAGGAACTTGTCCTAAGACCCTCAAAACCCTCTCTGTTGATTTCTAACTTTGGTAAACTTTACATTATAAAGTTTCTCCGATTATCCTCAAACTTTGTGTGCATGCCTTAATGCTCAAATAATGCCCCTACACCAAATATTGGATTTGTGGGAATTTATTTGAATAGGGTTCTAAGCAGAAACCCATTTCTGCCCATTCCTAGGGTTTCCCAAGTCTACATTGGAAAACTTATCCAGCAAATCCCAAATTTGGTGTGCAAGCCTATTTTCATCTATTATTTGATCCTGTTAAGTTTCATAGCCGTTGGAATCCATCTAATAGCCTAACCACACATCAAATACCTTGTGTGCACTCACTAATTTGGCTTCTATTGCCCCTTCTACTTTTACCCTTGAGCTCAACTTTCTACCACAGCCTCTCATAGTCATATTTTACCTCCAGTAACTTTCCCATGGCCACTGGCCAATTATTTGAGAAGGACCCTTTGTAACTTGTCTCATTTTCACCCATGGGATCACCTTTTTTACCCTCTTGTTTCACTTCTACTTAACCCAAGACCCCCAATTCTTTCCAGAGCCTCCCTTGTGTGTCAAGGCTTCATTTAGATCAAAGATATGGCATGCTCATGTGGAGAAAATGAGCAGCACCTCCTCAAGTTCATTTCAGGCTGAAATGTGGCTTTGTACAGCAAGTACTAGCTACACTTGTTTTCTGGAGCTGCAACTTTGCAGTCTTGTAGTCCTTCTATAAACAAGAGTGCTAGACACGTTTTTATCCCATTATCTCTCAAGTTAGTGGCCTATCTACCCACCTTAAGTTTGTTGTTGCAAACTTAACAGCAGTCAAACCCATCCTTAACCAGTCTCAAATGCTTCCAAACTCCAGAGTCTTCCTCCTGCATGGGCACCCTATGTGCCAGACATGTTTTTCTGGCCATTGCAAACCTGTGGGCGTGTGTGGCCGTGGTGACCACCACTCTAGCGTGCAGTATTGGTGCTTTGCACCCTCTTCTCCTTCTGCAGCTCGGTCCCCTCCTTGGCAGCACGCCCCAGCGCGCCATAACGCTCCCCTTGACCAGTCCAGCAGCTCCCCGACGCCAGCTAGCCTCCAAGACGTCCCTGGGAGACATGTCTACCCCGTGCTCTCAGAGCTCCCGAGATCTCTCTCAATTTTCCTTCTCTTATCTCCTCACCCCAAGCTCTCTGGCTCTCCCTCACTCCCTCCTTTCTCCTGCAACCTCTTGAGCACCTCCCATTCCCCTTTTAAGCCCTCCCCTCCTCCTATCTTAGCCATGGCCGAGAGGGTAGAGCTTCGGCCTCCTCTCGGGTTGGCATGCGCACGGCCTCCCCTCGCCTCCTTCCTCCCCAGTGAGCCGCCCCAGGCCGCCGCAGCTCCTCCCAGCGGAGCCGTACCCCTCAAGCCCCTCTGGTTCCCTCCCCTCGCTGCTGGTGCTGAGGACACAGGAGCCGTCGGCCTCCCACGGCGACCACCGCCGGCCTCCCCTGCGGGCACCCTGTTTGGGGATGGAGCGGCGAGGTGCAGCAAGCTCGCCGGTGCTTCACCTCGGGCAGGGAACGGCCGGAGACGCGGCGCCGCGCGGCCTCCTCTTCCTCCCGTGGCAGGTCTACCCCCTGCCTCCCCTGCATGCGAGCAGGAGAAGACCCGACAAGCGGGGCCCCCGCGTCAGCCACACGCCGGCCAGGCCCCAGCTTCAAGTGGCTGCACCCTCCTGCGTTCCCGTGTCCGAGCGCAGGAGACGTACTCCAGGAAGTGCGCCTTCGGGTCAACAGGGTTCCTGGGAGACTGCGCAACTGGGCCGGCCCGAAGGCATAACTGACGCCCAGCGCGCCAGATAGCCCCACCAAAGCTGAGCCCTTTATCCTTTTCCCATATTCCTTAATCTTCTAAAATCCATTGCAAATTCATACTAACTCCAAATTGAATGATTCAAATTTCTGCAGGTTTCTAAATTCAAGCTCTATCCACCCATGTGCTTTGCACATTTTTCCAAGATATGTTTATGTGGTGTGTTGATAAAAATCCAAATCTGGATATGAATGGTCCCATCTTTCAAAAATCCCTCAGGCCTCAAATCTACTCCAATTGGAGTGATTCAAATTTCCAGAGCCTTCTTAAATGATTTCCTAATTTTAGAGCCTGGGTCAACATTTTTATCGAACTTCATTCTGTTGCTTATAATAAATAGCTTCCTATTGCTATTTATTCCACATTAGAAATTCCTAGTATATTCATACCAACTCCCAATCCAGTGAAACCACTTCCTAAATATTTCTAAAATCCTTCTCTGTTAAATGGGTGCCTCCATTCATTTTTAACATAATGATTTCTGTTGACTTCTGTAATGGTCACCTATCCCTCCTTTCCTTCCATCTAAACACCCCTGATGATTCAAACCCCTTGGCAAGGACTCAGGTATTTTTCTTACGAGCAGAGAGATCCAAGAAAAATATAACTTCTATTTATAGAACACTTTTATTCTGCTAGATGTGTGGCTTACTATGGTTATTTCCGACGTAGTTGACGGTAGACGGAGTATTCGGGGACGGAGCGAAAGACCTCGAAGACCCCGAGGACTTACGTGAGCAAGGCAAGCTGCCCTTTGACCATGACTTAAGCATATGAAATGATGCATGCTAGTATAGCAAGTATTTTCCCGTTGCATGTGATCACAATGCCGGTTCATCATTGTGGTGATGGTACCGAAGGCTTCTTCGAAGCACTTGCATTGATAGTAATGATATTCACATGGCTCCTCGGAGCACAAACATGATGAGCTGACCCTACCATCTACAAGGATCATGCTACTGTCATGTTGACTAGTAAAGTAAGATCATTGCATTGAGTTTGACCCTACCCCGTGAGGGTCATGCTATTACCATGTTGACAAGTAAAGATAGAGCATATTATCACAAGCATGATGACGAGTTAAATAAAGAGTTTATGAAAACCCCGTCGGGTGCCAATAATGCCCGAGGGTGATGATGAGTTGGTGATCACTTTTGGTGAAGTGATGCACCGATGTTTTTGTGTGAGTATGGTTTCGGAAATGGTATTAGATTTATGATGTGTCGACCATCCCAACCTTACCAGTACGACCATGATGCCCCTTTATGGGACGGGGCTTTGTTGATTACTCTGGTCGGTACTAGCAAAGAGCCACATTACTAGTGGCGGGAGTGATCGGTGTCACTCTCGTGATGGGGTCGTGCCAGGTAGGACGACTATGCCATTATTATGAGTTCCAGGCACACCATTGGTCCCTGCATGGTTGATACAGTCCAGAGTCGATGCTCGTAAGACGTACAACATGTGGGTTGGGTACCAATCGAGTGGACCTCTTTGTCTAGTATCGTCAGGGGAAAGATGATGATCGGGTACTTACCTCGGGTATATGTGATATACCGTGAGTCGTGGATGACACGGAAGTTTCCCGTTTCTCCTGGGTCCAGCGTACTACCTCTGCAGAGTGTAAACTATTTGAATAGCCGTGTCCACGGTCAAGGACAGTTGGGTGGTGCTGCTTAAACTACGTCCAGCGTTTCCGCATAAACCAAGAGTGTGTGTGTGTGTGGTGTTAAAAAGGTGTTGTGATTATCATAATAATATGACCAAGTTCGATGACTTGGCATATAGGGTAAACCCGGATGATTGAGCCCTCATTAATACATTGAGATTATGACAACTCCGATGACTTGGCATATAGGGTAAACCCGGATGATTGAGCCCTCATTAATACATTGAGGTTATGACAAGTCCGATGACTTGGCATATAGGGTAAACCCGGATGGTTCAGCCCTTAGCAGATATGTTGATATCTGTAACCTGTTCTTCAAAAGTAATTCTTTAACCTGATGCATATACATGATCTTTCCACCCGGATGAGTTACATTAAAGATGCATGATATTGTTATCCTTCACTTTCATTGTTCGTATCATGGGCTGTTTGCGAGTACATTCAAAGTACTCATTGGCTTGCCACTGGTTATTTCATTGACCAGGTATGAAAGTCAGGATATGGTGAAGATTAACTCAGTGACGTTCTTGCGAGCTAGGATGCTTCCCAGTCAGAATGCATGTAGGTTAAGGCTGATGGCATGGGTTCACGCTTTCAACCAATAATTCCGCTATTGGTCTAGTTTGGTGCTTTGGCATTTAAGGCCCTATGTATGTAAGACTCGACCGAAGTGGTCATTTATTGTATCAAACGATATGTATGGATGTAAGACTCTATTATTCAGTATCTGTGTTCAGTGAGCATTGATCCTTGGGATCACTGGGCACGACGATCTCGACTTACCAGTCGGGGTCCCCACAAGTTCCCATTTAGCATCAATCCTTTCGTTTGTGAAAGAACCCATAGAGGAAGCATCAAGCCAGTCTTTATCCTGTGGAGAGAGCCTCACATAGAAATTAGTAATAATCATATCTTTGGGGAGCCAATGGTCAGGACATTTTAGCATTAAAGTTTTCAGTCTCCCCAAGCTTGAGCTATGCTCTCTCCGTCATGAGGATAGAAATTATAAACATAAATCCTATTCTCATGGACTTCATGAAGAGGATAAAACTTGGAGTAAAAGAGAGACTGAATCTCTTCCCAATCCCGTAGGTGAGAATCATCTAGTAGCCTATACCATTCCAATGCTTTTCCTTTCAGTGACAAGGCAAATAATTTCCTCATGACTCCATCTCTTGTCAAACCTGAAATCTTAAACAACTCACAAAGTTCTATAAGTTTCAACAAATGATCTCTAGGACTGACTATTCCATCTCCTGCATAACAATCCTTCCTAATTATTTCAATTATCCCAAGTGGTATTTTGAATGGGATACATTCAGTAGGTGGAGGAGACTTCTCTACCACGGGTGTGGTAAAGCGTCCTTCCCCAAGCAACGAACTAAGAGTGCAGTTTTCCATAAGCCTAACTAGTGAAAATAAAAAGAAGAAATAAAAATATTTAATAGCAAGATCTAAAGATATACCTTCAAGCACTCACCTCCCTGGAAACGGCGCCAGAAATAGCTTGATGTCTACGCACGCTTCTATTATTGTAGAATATGTTGGGCCTCCAAGCGCAGAGGTTTGTAGGACAGCAATAATTTCCCTCAAGTGGACGACCAAAGGTTTATCGAACTCAGGGAAGTAGAGGTTGAAGATGGTCTCTCTCAAGCAAACCTGTGATACGTCCATTTTGCATCATGTTTTCATGTTGATATTTATTGCTTCTTTGGCTGTTATTGCACTTTACGGTACAATTCTTATGCCATTTCTCTCTTATTTTGCAAGGTTTACATGAAGAGGGAGAATGCCGGCAACTGGAATTCTGGCCTAAAAGTGGAGCAAAGTTGAGATACCTATTCTGCGCAACTCCAAAGGCCGTAAAAATCAACGAGGATTTTTTTCCTGATTTATCAAAAATACTGGGCCGAAGAAGTGTCACAGGGGCGCCAGGGGTTGGCCACAAGCCTGCACGGCGCGGCCACACCCCCAGGCCGCGCCATGAGGGCTTGTGGGCAACCTGCTGTCCCCACTTGCCCCCCTCTTTTGCTAAATGAAGGGTTTCGTCCAAGAAAAAATCAAGGCGGAGCTTTTTCGTGGATTCGCCGCTGCCACGAGGGAGAACTTGAGCAGAACCAATCTAGAGCTCCAGCAGGACGATTCTGCCGGGGAAACTTCCCTCCCAGAGGGGGAAATCGTCGCCATCGTCATCACCAACACTCCTCTCATCGGAGGAGACTCATCACCATCAACATCTTCATCAGCACCATCTCATCTCCAAACCCTAGTTCATCTCTTGTAACCAATCTCCGTCTCGTGACTCCGATTGGTACTTGTAAGGTTGCTAGTAGTGTTAATTACTCTTTGTAGTTGATGCTAGTTGGATTATTTGGTGGAAGAGTTTATGTTCAGATCCTTGATGCTACTCATTACCTCTCTGGTCATGAATATGATTATGCTTTGTGAGTAGTTACTTTTGTTCCTGAGGACATGGGATAAGTCATGCTAATAGTAGTCATGTGAATTTGGTATTCGTTCGGTAATTTGATATGTTGTATGTTGTTTCTCCTCTAGTGGTGTTATGTGAACGTCGACTACATAACACTTCACCATTATTTGGGCCTAGAGGAAGGCATTGGGAAGTAGTAAGTATATGATGGGTTGCTAGAGTGACAAAAGCTTAAACCCATGTTTATGCGTTGCTTCGTAAGGGGCTGATTTGGATCCACTAGTTTAATGCCATGGTTAGACTTTGTCTTAATTCTTCTTTCGTAGTTGCGGATGCTTGCGAGAGGGGTTAATCATAAGTGGGATGCTTGTCCAAGTAAGGGCAGTACCCAAGCGCCGGTCCACCAACATATCAAACTATCAAAGTAACGAACGCGAATCATATGAACATGATGAAACTAGCATGACAGAAATTCCCGTGTGTCCTCGGGAGCGTTTTTCCTCCTATAAGACTTTGTCCAGGCTTGTCCCTTGCTACAAAAGGGATTGGGCCACTTTGCTGCACCGTTGCTACTTTTGTTACTTGTTGCTTGCTACAAATCATCTCACCACACAATCACTTGTTACCGATAATTTCAGTGCTTGCAGATATTTCCTTGCTGAAAACCATTTGTCGTTGGGTTCGACACTCTTACTTATCGAAAGAATTACTATTGATGCCCTATACTTGTGGGTCATCAAGACTCTTTTCTGGTGTCCTTGCCGGGGAGTGAAGCGCCTTTGGTAAGTGGAACTTGGTAAGGAAACATTCATATGGTATACTGAAATTTATTGTCACTTGTCACTATGGATACTAATCCTCTGAGCGGCTTCTTCGGGGTATCTTCACCTCGAACGAAAGCACAAAGTGTTGCTCCTCAACCTGCTGCACCTACTGAAAATATTTGCTTTGAATTTCCTTCGGGTATGCTTGAGAAACTCCTGGCTAATCCTTTTACAGGAGATGGAACATCACATCCAGACTTGCATCTAATATATGTAGATGAAGTTTGTGGTTTATTTAAGCTTGCAGGTTTGCTCGAGGATGAGGTCAAGAAGAAGGTCTTTCCTTTATCTTTGAAGGATAAGGCGTTGACATGGTATAGGCTATGTGATGATACTTGATCATGGGACTACAATCGGTTGAAATTGGAATTTCATCAAAAGTTTTATCCTATGCATTTAGTACATCATGATCTGAATTATATTTATAATTTTTGGCCCCGTGACAGAGAAAGCATCACTCAAGCTTGGGGGAGGCTTAAATCAATGCTATATTCATGCCCCAATCATGAGCTCTCGAGAGGAATTATCATTCAGAACTTCTATGCTCGGCTTTCTCATGATGATCGCACCATGCTTGCTTCTTGTACCGGTTCTTTTATGAAGAGAGATATTGACTTCAAATGGAATTTATTGGAGAGAATTAAACGCAACTCTGAAGATTGGGAGCTTGAAGAAAGTAAGGAGTCAGGTATGAATTTCATGTTTGATTGCGTTAAGTCCTTTGTTGAGACAAATACCTTTAGTGATTTTAGCGCTAAGTATGGACTTGACTCTGAGATAGTAGCTTCATTGTGTGAATCCTTTGCTACTCATATTGATATCCCCAAAGATAAGTGGTTTAAATATCATCCTCCTTTATAAGTCAATGTAGTTAAACCCACTCCAGTTGAAGAGAAAGTCATTGCCTATAATGATCATGTTGTTCCCAGTGCTTACATTGAGAAACCACCTTTCCCTATTAGGATAAAGGATCATTCTAAAGCTTCAACTGTGATACATAGAGGCTACATTAGAACACCTACACCCCCTGAGAAAATTAGAGTTGAACCTAGCATTGCTGTTATCAAAGATCTTCTGTCCGACGATGTTGAGGGACATAATATTCACTTATGTGAAGATGCTGCTAGAATTGTTAAACCTCGCGTTAGATACAAACATAGGCCTGTTGTTGGCATGCCTGTGGTTTCTGTTAAGATAGGAGATCATTGTTATCATGGCTTATGTGACGTGGGTGCTAGTGTTAGTGCAATACCTCAATCCTTATACGATGAAATCAAAGATGAGATTGCACCTGTTGAGATAGAGCCTATTGATGTCACTATTCGGCTTCCCAATAGAGATACTATCTGCCCTGTGGGAATTGTTAGGGATGTTGAAGTCTTGTGTGGTAAAACGAAGTATCCTGCTGATTTCCTCGTTCTTGCTACCGCACAAGATAGCTTTCATCCCATCATATTTGGTAGACCTTTTCTCAATACTGTCAATGCTCATATTGATTGTGAGAAGCAAACTGTCACTCTTGGCTTTGAAGGTGTGTCACATGAGTTCAATTTCTCTAAGTTTGGTAGACAACCTCATGAAAAGGAGTTTCCTAGTAGGGATCAAACTATTGCCTTAGCCTCTATTGACGTGCCTCCTACTGATCCCTTAGAGCAATACTTGCTTGAGCATGAAAATGATATGCATATGGATGAAAGGGATGAGATAGATAGAGTCGTCTTAGAACAATATCCTATCCTTAAGAATAATCTGCATGTTGAAGTGCTTGGGGATCCACCCCCACCAAAGGCTGGTCCTGTGTTCGAGCTTAAACAGTTGCCTGATACTCTTAAGTGTGCTTATCTTGATGAAAAGGAGATATATCCTGTTATTATTAGTGCTAGCCTCTTAGAGCATGAAGAAAAGAAGTTACTAAAAACTCTGAGGGAGCACCGTGCTGCTATTGGATATACTCTTGATGATCTTAAGGGCATTAGTCCTACTCTATGCCAGCACAAGATTAAAACTGATCATGACTTCAAACCAGTTGCTGATCATCAAAGGAGATTGAGTCCTAAGATGAAAGAGGTAGTAAGAAAAGAAATACTAAAGCTCCTGGAAGCAGGTATCATCTATCCTGTTGCTCATAGTGATTGGGTGAGTCCGGTGCATTGCGTCCCTAAGAAGGGAGGCATTACCGTTGTCCCTAATGATAAGGATGAATTGGTCCCATAGAGGATTATTACTGGCTATAGAATGGTAATCGGTTTTAGGAAATTGAATAAAGCCACTAGGAAAGATCATTACCCATTGCCTTTTATCGACCAAATGCTAGAAAGGCTGTCAAAACACACACACTTCTGCTTTCTAGACGGTTATTTTGGTTTCTCCCAAATACTAGTTGCACAATCTCATCAGGAAAAAATCACTTTCACCTGCCCTTTCGGTACCTTTGCTTATAGACGTATGCATTTTGGCTTATGTAATGCACCTGCTACCTTTCAAAGATGTACGATGGCTATATTCTCTGACTTTTGTGAAAAGATTGTTGAGGTTTTCATGGATGACTTCTCCGTTCACGGGTCTTCTTTTTATGATTGCCTCAGCAACCTTGATCGAGTCTTGCAGAGATGTAAAGACACCAATCTTGTCTTGAATTGGGAGAAGTGTCACTTTATGGTTAATGAAGGCATCGACTTAGGACATAAAATTTCTGAAAGAGGTCTTGAAGTCGATAAGGCTAAGGTTGATGCAATCGAGAAAATGCCATACCCCACAGATATCAAAGGTATAAGAAGTTTCCTTAGTCATGCTGCTTTCTATAGGAGGTTCATTAAAGACTTCTCTACGATTTCTAGGCCTCTTACCATTCTCTTGCAAAAGGATATTCCTTTTGTCTTTGACGATGATTGTGAGGAAGCCTTCGAAATACTTAAGAGGGCTTTGATAACTGCACCTATTGTTCAACCACCTGATTGGAACTTGCCTTTTGAAATCATGTGTGACGCTAGTGATTATGTTGTTGGTGCTGTTCTAGGGCAAAGAGTCGATAAGAAGTTGAATGTTATTCACTACGCTAGTAAAGCTCTAGACAGTGCCCAGAGAAACTATGCTACTACGGAGAAGGAGGTTTTAGCAGTCGTGTTTGCATGTGAAAAGTTCAGGTCTTACATAGTTGATTCCAAAGTTACTATTCACACTGATCATGCTGCTATTAAGTACCTCATGGAGAAGAAATATGCTAAACCTAGACTTATCAGATGGGTTCTCTTGCTACAAGAATTTGATTTGCACGTTGTCGACAGAAAGGGTGCTGATAACCCAGTAGCAGATAACTTGTCTAGGTTGGAGAACGTTCTTGATGACCCACAACCTATTGATGATAGCCTTCCCAATGAGCAACTGAATGTCATCAATGCTTCATGTAGTGCACCGTGGTATGCTGATTATGCAAACTATAACGTTGCCAAATACATACCACCTAGTTTCACGTACCAGCAAAAGAAGAAATTCTTCTTTGACTTGAGACATTACTTTTGGGATGATCCTCACCTTTATAAGGAAGGAGTAGATGGTGTTATTAGACGTTGTGTACATGAACATGAACAGGGACAGATCCTACAGAAGTGTCACTCCGAGGCCTACGGAGGACACCATGCGGGAGATAGAACTGCACACAAGGTATTGCAATCAGGTTTCTATTGGCCCACTATCTTCAAGGATGCCCGTAAGTTTGTCTTGTCTTGTGACGAATGTCAAAGAATAGGTAATATTAGCAAACGTCAGGAAATTCCTATGAACTATTCACTTTTCATTGAACCATTTGATGTTTGGGGCTTTGATTACATGGGACCTTTTCCAAAATCCAACGGGTATACTCATATCCTAGTTGCTGTAGATTACGTCACTAAGTGGGTAGAAGCTATCCCCACTAGTAGTGCTGATCACAACACCTCTATCAGGATGCTGAAAGAAGTTATCTTCCCTAGATTTGGAGTCCCTAGATATCTAATGACCGACGGTGGCTCACACTTCATTCCTGGTGCTTTCCGTAAAACGCTTGCTAAGTACGATGTCAATCATAGAATTGCGTCTCCCTATCACCCTCAGTCCAGTGGTCAAGTAGAGCTATGTAATAGAGAGATTAATCTGATTCTACAAAAGACTGTCAACAGGTCTAGAAAGAATTGGTCTAAGAAGCTCGATGATGCACTGTGGGCTTATAGAACTGCCTATAAGAATCCCATGGGCATGTCTCCGTACAAAATGGTGTACGGTAAAGCATGTCATTTACCTCTTGAGCTAGAGCATAAAGCTTATTGGGCAATCAAAGAGCTCAACTTTGATTTCAAACTTGCCGGTGAGAAGAGGTTATTTGATATTAGCTCGCTTGATGAATGGAGGACTCAGGCATATGAGAATGCCAAGCTGTTCAAAGAGAAGGTTAACAGGTGGCATGATAAGAGGATACAAAAGCGTGAGTTCAATGTAGGTGATTATGTCTTGCTATATAACTCCCGTTTAAGATTCTTTGCAGGCAAGCTTCTCTCTAAATGGGAAGGTCCCTATGTTGTTGAGGAAGTATATCGTTCCGGTGCTATCAAGATCAACAACACGGAAGGTAATTCTCCGAGAGTGGTAAATGGGCAGAGAATCAAGCATTATATCTCAGGTACTCCCATAAATGTTCAAAGCAATATTATCAATAACATAACTCCGGAAGAATATCTAAGGGATATTTATCAGCCTGTTTCAGACTCCGAAAACGAAGAGGTATGTGATTCGGTAAGAAAACAGAGTCCAAAATTTTCTAGTAGGAAATTTTCTCCGTTTTGGAATATTTGAAAAAAATACAAAAATTGGGAGTAGTCCGGAAAGTGCGCCGTGAGGGCTTGTGGCCACCTCGTGCGCCTCCCGGACTCCGTTTTTGTGCGGGGTACTCCTTCTGGTTTGAAAAAAATCATTATATATACTCCCGATTGGTCTGACCCCTGCATCACGCAGATTTCCTCTGTTTTTCGTTTCGAGCCTCATTCTGTTGCACATCTAGATCGCTATGACTTCCCCAAAAGCTCTGAAGGACAAGATCTTCGAGAAGGTCATCAATCCCTACCTCACGGGAGTGCTGCAACACCTTCAATCTATCGAGATGCGTGAGGGGATGTTGCACATCCGTGATGTTGAGGGGCCCAAGAAGACCGGAAGTGTGGAGACGAGGCTCGAAGCAATGGAGCAACAAGTCTTCAAGTGCCAAGGGATGGTGGAGCGTGGACTCAATGCCAATCACATGATGATCACGGAGTTCACCAACAAGCACAAGATTGATGCCAATGACATTGGGAAGCACCTCTCCAGGCTCTATGACAGGATTGATCAACTCCAGGCCCAGATCTATGACCTGCAGAACCAAAACTGTGAGTATGAGTATAGATTTAAATCAATACGATTGGCTGCAAATTTTAGGATTCTCGAGACTCTTTCATCTTTCCATGATGGAGCACCTATGCCTTGGAAGATGGAGGATCAAACTCATGTTGCAACAACTCCACCATCACCACCAAAGGAAGACAACTAAACATGGGTATGGGCAATCCCCTTGGCTTGTGCCAAGCTTGGGGGAGTTGCCCCGGTATCATATCACCATCACATCTTTTGCCTTTACCTTTGTTTTAGTTTGTTCCTTTTCAGTTTTCCTTTTCTCTAGTAGATTAAAAGTCTTAGTGTTTTAGTCTTGAGTTTTGCTTTGTGTCACTCCCGATGTATTCGAGCTCGTGAGCCATATAATAAAGAGTGTCTTAGTTGAAGGGCTTTGACTCTTGCCATGATCAAAAGAGTGAGAATAGAACAAAAGCATGAAAGATCATATAATGATCCTATGGGAAGTGATGACTTCACATATAAAAAGAATGAGGATTGAAACTTGTCGAGGGTAGGCAAACGTAGACCTTGGTCATGGTTGCAATTAATAGGAAGTAATAAAGAATCAGAGGTTCACATATAAATATATCATCTCTGACACCATCTATGGTTGTGAACACTCACCAAACTATTGCATGCCTAGAAGTAGATGTTGGACAAGGAAGACAACATAATGAATTGTGTTTGCTTGGCTCCGAACAATGTTATATGATTAGAGATCCCTTAGCATGTGACGATTGCTTCCACCTCATATTAGACAAAACCTCCGCACTAAGTAGAGATACTACTTGTGCATCCATAAACCATCAAACCAGTTTTGCCATGAGTGTCCACCATACCTACCTATGGATTGAATAAGATCCCTCAAGTAAGTTGTCATCGGTGCAAGCAATAAAAATTGCTCTCTAATATGTATGATCTATTAGTGTGTGGAAAATAAGCTTTGTACGAACCTGTGATGAGGAAGACATAAAAGCGACACGCTGCATAATAAAGTTCTTTATCACATGAGGCAATATAAAGTGACGTTCCTCCGCACTAAGAGGACACGCATCCAAACCTCAAAAGCGCATGACAACCTTTGCTTCCCTCTGCGAAGGGCCTATCTTGTACCTTTACTTTTTGTCCCTGAAAGAGTCATGGTGATCTTCACCAATTCCCTATCTCGCCTTTATCTTGGCTAATGTCATATGCTTGGGAAAGATCTATATTCATATGACAACTTGGAGGTAGGCATTCATGAATTATTATTGTTGACATTACCCTTGAGGTAAGCAGTTGGGAGGTAAAACTGTAAGCCCCTATCTTTCTCTGTGTCCAGCTGAAACTTTGATCTCATGAGTACCACGTGAGTTGTAGCAATTGTAGAGAACGAAAGAATGATTGAGTATGTGGATTTGCTTTACAAGTTCTTATTTGACTCTTTCTGATGTTGTGATAAATTGCAATTGCTTCAATGACTAAAGGCTATCGGTTGTTACTTCTCGGTAAGGTTCTTGATCCATGCTTTACTTTGTGATGGAATTATCACTTTAGCCTGAGAGATTATATGTTGGTATTGTTGTTCTGATCTTGATCATGATGCATGCATGTTTGTATCTTGTTTTGTCGACACCTCTCTCCCTAAACATGTGGACATATTTATTGAGCTAGGCTTTTGCTTGAGGACAAGCGAGGTCTAAGCTTGGGGGAGTTGATACGTCCATTTTGCATCATGTTTTCATGTTGATATTTATCGCTTCTTTGGCTGTTATTTCACTTTACGGTACAATTATTATGCCTTTTATCTCTAATTTTGCAAGGTTTACATGAAGAGGGAGAATGCCGGCAACTGGAATTCTGGCCTGAAAGTGGAGCAAAGTTGAGATACCTATTCTGCGCAACTCCAAACGCCGTAAAAATCAACGAGGATTTTTTGTCCTGATTTATCAAAAATACTGGGCCGAAGAAGTGTGAGAGGGGCGCCAGGGGTTGGCCACAAGCTTGCACGACGCGGCCACCCCCCCCCCCCCCCCCCAGGCCACACCACGAGGGCTTGTGGGCAACCTGCTGGCCCACTTGCCCCACTCTTTTGCTATATGAAGGGTTTCGTCCAGGAAAAAATCAAGGAGGAGCTTTTTCGTGGATTCGCCGCCGCCACGAGGCGGAACTTGAGCAGAACCAATCTAGTGCTCCGGCAGGACGATCCTGTCGGGGAAACTTCCCTCCCGGAGGGGGAAATCGTCGCCTGCGTCATCACCAACACTCCTCTCAACGGAGGGGACTCATCACCATCAACATCTTCATCAGCACCATCTCATCTCCAAACCCTAGTTCATCTCTTGTAACCAATCTCCGTCTCGCGACTCCGATTGGTACTTGTAAGGTTACTAGTAGTGTTAACTCTTTGTAGTTGATGCTAGTTGGATTATTTGGTGGAAGAGTTTATGTTCAGATCCTTGATGCTACTCTTTACCTCTCTGGTCATGAATATGATTATGCTTTGTGAGTAGTTACTTTTGTTCCTAAGGACATGGGATAAGTCATGCTAATAGTAGTCATGTGAATTTGGTATTCGTTCGGTAATTTGATATGTTGTATGTTGTTTTTCCTCTAGTGGTGTTATGTGAACATCGACTACAGAACACTTCACCATTATTTGGGCCTAGAGGAAGGCATTGGGAAGTAGTAAGTAGATGATGGGTTGCTAGAGTGACAGAAGCTTAAACCCTAGTTTATGCGTTGCATCGTAAGGGGCAGATTTGGATCCACTAGTTTAATGCTATGGTTAGACTTTGTCTTAATTCTTCTTTCGTAGTTGCGGATGCTTTCAAGAGGGGTTAATCATAAGTGGGATGCTTGTCCAAGTAAGGGGCAGTACCCAAGCGCCGGTCCACCCACATATCAAACTATCAAAGTAATGAACGCGAATCATATGAACATGATGAAACTAGCATGCCAGAAATTCCCGTGTGTCCTCGGGAGCGTTTTTCCTCCTATAAGACCTTGTCCGGGCTTGTCTCTTGCTACAAAAGGGATTGGGCCACTTTGCTGCACCGTTGCTACTTTTGTTACTTGTTGCTTACTACGAATCATCTCACCATACAATCACTTGTTACCGATACTTTCAGTGCTTGCAGATATTTCCTTGCTGAAAGCTACTTGTCAGATCCTTCTGCTCCTCGTTGGGTTCGACACTCTTACTTATCAAAAGGACTACGATTGATCCCATATACTTGTGGGTCATCAACATGCAATTAAGATACAAGAAGTCTCTTGTGTTTCCAACACACCTAATACAATGGTAAATTGTATAGGTGCACTAGATCGACGAAGAGATGGTAAAATATGGGTGATAGGTGTGGCCAAGCAAGGTAATATAAATCTGTAACAAAAATGGCATCAAGGTAGAAAGTGACAAAAGTGAGCATAAACGGTGTAACAATTGTGAGAAACAAGGCCTAGGCTTCATACTTTCACTAGTGGCAACTCCCAACAACATTAACATAGTCTAATCAGATGATATTTCCACTAAAACATGCAATGGAGACGTACTCGGAGGTCATTCCTTTGTGATCAAGAGAGGACGAGAATTATGTAGGGCTACAAAAACACACCTCAGAGTTCGTAGTTCTCATCTATGGATTTCCCAATGTCATCACGGCCATCCAAAGAGAGTACCACAATCACCACAACATATCTCAAGGATAGTCAAAGACAAGCACCAAGAGACTCTCAATCTTCAATCAATTCACAAAAGAGGAAATCACTCATGAAAATATTCTTCTAATCCATGTCCAATAGACCGCTGTCACCATGGTCTCGGGGATTATACTTGATAAGATCAAGTGAGTACATCAATCCAATACATAGAAGAATGGGAAACATCATGGGATCACCCTAGATTAACATAGCCCATGATCACAATCAAGATCACATCATGAGAGAGAGAATTAACCACATAGCCACTCTAGAAGATCAATCAAGATCACAATCAAGACCGCATGAGGAGGAACTACTCTCGCTTCATGGAGGGAGGAAGCAATGTCGATGGAGATGAATCCGGGGGCACTTCCCCGTCCCGGCAGGGTGCCGACACAAGAATTCTGGTCCCCCGAAACTTGTTGGCGATGGCGGCAGAGATCGGAATTGCTTCTGGAGAAAAGGGTTCCGGAATCAGCGTTTCCTCCACGGGGGTAAAAATAGGAGCCAAGGTAGGGCACCAGAGGAGGTGGGCCCCACCCAGGCGGCCTGTGAGCGCTGCCAGGGCATAGGCCGCGCAGGGAGGCCGCCTGGGCGACGCCTGGCTCCCCTTTGGCCCACCTTTGGTGCTCATGAAGCTTCCGTCACGCTGATTTTATATAGTTTTCTTGGGATTTTTGGGACTCGGTAAATTGGGGTAAAAGTCCCTGCGAAAAAGACATCAGCAGACAGAAACTAACATTGGGTGCACTGAGTTAGTAGGTTAGTCAAAATATGTGTTAAAAAGTATGAAAGTGTAGCTAAACATATAACAATGTCACCCAAAAGATCATGGAACAAACATAAATTATAGATACGTTTGGGACGTATGAGCACGGACTGGGCAGCACCCTCCGAATTCAAATCCGGACCTCCCACAAGGCTTGTGTCGTGGATGAGGAAGGGGCTTGATTAGGGGTCAACCATGAAGGTGGACTCACTGCAGAGGTGCATCTACTAGTTGATAAAGAAGGGGCTCAAACTGACCAACATGGTTCCGATCATGCTTTACCGCCGCCTCCTACCTTGCCAACATCTGGCCGCTCCAATGTGGTCCTATAAGCCCAAAGACCCTCCTACCATGCTCAGCTTTTACTGCACCAGACACGAAAAGATCTCGAAGGTGTTGTTCAAGCCCCAAAAGGTCTGGCCGGTCAAATAAGAAGACACCGGCCTTGACGTTGCACACCCCTCCTCGAGAGGTATGATAAATTTTTACTCTTGTGTTGGGTGTTCTAATGTTTTCGCATGATCATTATAAAAACTTTGTCTCACATTTCTCATCATCCATTATCTGTCGAGTCTAGCCTATGTTGCTGACACTGAGGAGGAGACGTCCCGAATCGAGAAGGAGCTTGACCCCAAGAGAGGGTTCCTTAAGGATAGCGCTGCCATGTCTCTCCTCGGACCGGAGGAACCTGTCGGATACGTGGCGTCGTGTTTCAAGCTACTTCAATTGGATGTTGGAGAGATCGTCAAGGAGAAGGTGCCTAAGGATGCTCTTGTGAAGGATGATCATACCGTCGTAAACCGAGTGAAGGCCATCCCTAGTGAGCTCAAGTCTTGGAAGAAATCATCAGCAAGGGTCGATCCGACATTGCCCTCTCGCTCGTCCGCATCCATTCCAAGGGGGTGGACAAGGAGAAGTTGAAGAATCTTCGGGTCGTAAACCGCAAGAGCGCCAAGTTTGAAGATTTCATAGAGATGTTCATGGCGGCGGCCACAAGGATCGCGGAGGGCATCGACCTTGATACATTTGTCGAAGCGGTGGAGTCTTCGGCCTCCGAGTGAGACTCGTAGGAAAAAATATTTAAGTTTGAATTTGCCTCGGTATGCCGAGTGGTTTCATGTAACCCAAACTCCAAGCGGGCCCTAGGCCTGCTCTTTTGAGCACCAATCAGTTGAACTCCATTTATCTTATTTGCAATTGTGTCGGTGTTTACTCACAACATAAGCCATGGGTAGGCTAAAGATGGTGGGAACCGAAGTGGCACCGGAGGGCGCTGGGAGTGAGGATGATACAAGCATGGAACACACGATATACCCAGGTTCAGGGCTCTCCCTAGAGATAACACCCCTAATCCTGCCGGAGTGTATGATGTATGAATGGGACTACCAATTAAGTGCTCCTGGAGTTGTATTGCGGAGGAGTAAGAAGGAGCTGCCGGCTCGCATCTGCCTCTCCTATGTGGTGTGTGTGTGCTGAGTTGACCGACCCTCTGCATGGAGGGGGCCGGGGGGTTTTATAGACGAACCCACCGACCTACGATATGGATAAAAGGTACAAGAGTGGGGCCTGACTGGCAGCCTCGCCGGCTAGCCAAGGGGCCCACGGGGTCTTGTCTTATCGTTGGTGGAGCCCGCCGGCTGCGAGATCCCGTCTGGCTGTGGGACCCACAAGCTAGCCAATAAGGCTCTCACGTAAGGTCGACGCATGGCACGTGTGGTACATCTGGCATCGTCTAGTGAGGATCGTCATGGGCAGGCAGTACGGTCGTCTCCACTGTTCCCACGCCGAGTGCAGTAATGGAGTGGGAGTTCGACGGGCCGACACTATGCAGAGTGATGGATCGGAGACGGAGGAGGTCAGCAGTGTGGCCGTCGACGCTTGTACCCGCCCTGCACCCTAATCCAGTACCTTTGCTGACACGTAGCCACCTTTAACCGTAGGGTCTCGTCATGACCTATGGTCTGATGTGACTTGTGCTCCCTAGCCGGCTAGTCGCTCGACTAGTCGGCCTGGGCTCGGCCGCCTCGCCCCTAGTCGGCAGGCTTGGCCTAGGCGACCAGGGGGAGGTAGCCGTCTCACCTCTAACCGGCAGGTGCTTCCTGACCGGCCAGAGAGTTGGCCGTCTCGCCCCCAGCCGGTAAGTACTTCCTAGTCGGCCAGGGGGACTTGGTCTTTGCAGAATGGTTCTTGTTGTTCCTTCTTGGTTGAAGGCAAAGGAGTAGGCTCAATGATCCTACCCCGGGGTTATCCCCCCGACAAATTGTCTCATATTTCATCTGCTCTAATTTGCTTTTGTTTGGGGTTGTTTATACTTGAACGAATGTGGGTTCGTGCTCAAGTCCCCGAGTGTGGAGGTTATCCTCACTCGGGTATGTTTGTGACTTAGATGAGAGCTGGTTCGTGGTTAAGCCTCTGAGTGTGGAGATTGTCCTCACTCGAGCTCGTTTTTCCCTTGGCGACAGCGGAATCGCAGCTTGGGATGATTGTCCTATTCATCTTGGCACCCCGAATGGAGCTCGTGCCTCTCACTCGGAACCCCTTTGACTTAGGCGAAGGCTGGTTCGCGGCTAAGCCCTTGAGTGTGGGGTTTCGCACGATCACTCGGGGTAGGGTTCACCTTAGGCAAAGCAGGTTCACTACCAAGAAATGATCGTCATGTTCATCTTGGCGCCCGAATGGAGGTCTTTCCTACATTCGGAACCCCTCTAACTTAGGCAAAAACTGGTTCACGGCTAAGCCCCCGAGTGTGGAGGTTTCCATGATCACTCGGGGTAGGGTTCACTTTAGGCGAAATAGGTTCGCTACCGAGATGATAGCTCTTGCGAACTCGCTTATGGTCCTTGATACGTCTCCAATGTATCGATAATTTGTGATGGTTCCATGCTATTATATTATCAACTTGGGATGTCTTATATGCATTTATATGCCATTTTATATCATTTTTCGGGACTAACCTATTAACTCAGTGCCTAGTGCGAGTTTCTGTTTTTTCCATGTTTTTGACCTTTTTCAGAAAAGAATATTAAACGGAGTCCAAACGGAATAAAACCTGCGGGATGATTTTTTCCATAACAGAAGATACCGAGAAGACTTGAGAACCAAGGTAGGACGTCTCGTGGGAGGTCAGGAGCCCCCTAGGCCCGCCCTAGGGGGGCGCCTAGCAGGCTCCTGGGCCCCCCTTGCCTCCTTTTCCCTACCTCTTTCGCCTATAAATTCCCAAAAATCTCGAAACCTACAGAGAGAGCCACGAAAATACTTTTCCACCGCCGCAAGCTTCTGTCTCTGCGAGATCCCATCTGAGACCGTTGTGGTGCCCTGATAGAGGGGGATCCGGACACGGAGGGCTTCTTCATCAACACTATTGCCTCTCCGATGATGCGTGAGTAGTTCACCACAGACCTTCGGGTCCATAGCTAGTAGGTAGATGACTTCTTCTCTCTCTTGGATCTTCAATACAAAGTTCTCCATGATCTTCTTGGAGATCTATCTGATGTAACTTTCTTTTGCGGTGTGTTTGTCGAGATCCGATGAATTGTGGATTTATGATCAGATTATCTATGAATATTATTTGAGTCTCCTCCGATTTCTTATATTCATGATTTCGTATCCTTGTAATTCTCTTCGAGTTATGGGTTTCGTTTTGCCAACTTGATATATAGTTCTTGCAATGGGAGAAGTGCTTGGTTTTGGGTTCATACCGTGCGGTGTCCTCACCTAGTGACAAAAGGGGTAGCGAGGCACGCATCGTGTTGTTGCCATCAAGGGTAAAAAGATGGGGTTTATATCATATTGCATGAATTTATCCCTCTACATCATGTCATCTTGCTTAAGGCGTTACTCTGTGTATTACGAACTTAATACACTAGATGCATGCTGGATAGCGGTCGATGTGTGGAGTAATAGTAGTAGATGCAGAAAGTATCGGTCTACTTGTCTCGGACGTGATGCCTATATGTATGATCATTGCCTTAGATATCTTCATGACTTTGCGCGATTCTATCAATTGCTCAACAGTAATTCGTTCACCCACCGTAATACTTGCTATCATGAGAGAAGCCTCTAGTGAACACTATGGCCCCCGGGTCTATTTTACACATTGTATATTCAGCTCTACATACAAAAACACCAAAAATACCTTGCTACACTTCTATTTATATTTACCTTCTATCACTATCAGATCTCACCTTGCAAGTAATCGTGAAGGGATTGACAACCCCTTTATCGCGTTGGGTGCAAGTTTGTTTGTTTTTGCGCAGGTTCATTGGTGCCTCATCTTGATACTCCTAATGGATTGATACCTTGGTTCTCAAACTGAGGGAAATACTTATCTCTACTTTGCTGCATCACCCTTTCCTCTTCAAGGGAAAAACCAACGCAAGCTCAAGAAGTAGCAGTCTTGTCGACCAAGGTACCCGAATGAGGATCATGACTTCATTCGGAACCATTTGACTTAGGAGAAAGCTGGTTCGCTGCTAAGCCCTCGAGTGAAGAGGACGTCTTCACTCGAGGAAGGATTTTCCCTAGGCGAAAGCGGAATCGCTGCTACGGCATTATTATTCTACTCATCTTGGCGTCCGATTGGAGGTCTTGCCTTCATTCGGAACCGCTCTAACTTGGGCGAAAACTGGTTCGCGGCTAAGCCCCCGAGTGTGGAGGTTTACCACGATCTGTCGGAGCAGGGTTCACATTAGGAAAAATAGGTTCGCTACCAAGAAATGATCGTCATGTTCCTCTTGGCGCCCGAATAGAGGTCTTGCCTACATTCGGAACCCCTCTAACTTAGGCAAAAACTGGTTCGCAGCTAAGACCCCGAGTGTGGACATTTCGACAATCACTCGGGGTAGGGTTCACCTTAGGCAAAACAGGTTCGCTACCGAGATGATAGTTCTTGCAATCTCGTTGATGGTCCTATCCATCAAGGTATCCGAACGACGATCACGACTTCGTTTGGAACCAATTTGACTTAGGCGAAAGCTGGTCCGCAGCTAAGCCCCCGAGTGAAGAGGTTGTCTCCACTCGAGGCAGGATTCACCTTAAACGAAGATAGATTCACGGTTAAGGTTTTACGCCCATTGGGGGGTGTTTCACCGGAGTGAAGTATTCGAAGATAGTCGAAAAAAGTGAGCACTTTATTCTTCTATTCATTCGGATTCATTACAGGAATGAAGAAAGTTCTATGTGTAGAACTTGCGGAGCAGGTCCGCGTTCCAAGCTCTGGGTTCCTCCTTGTCATTGTCGATGTTATATTGTCGCTAAGCCCCATTGTGCAGAACTTTGGAGATGTCGTATGTCCCTTGCCACTGAGGCGCCAACTTGTGGGGTTTCTGTTGGTCCACTCAGAGGACCAGATCCCCCTCTTGAAGCGCTCGACCCATGACTTGTCTCTCATGGTAGCGTCGAAGTTCCTGCTGGTACATCATGGATCGAATGAAGGCTGGCTGCCTCTCTTCCTCTAGAAGATCAAGGTTATGTTGGCGCGCTTCTTTAGCTTTGGCTTCATTGTACTGCTCCACTCAGGGGGAGTTGTGATGCAGGTCACTCGCCAGAACTGCTTCTGAGCCATACACCAAGAAGAAGGGAGTTCGCCCGGTGGAGCGATTTGGAGTCGTTCGCATGCCCCAGAGACAAATGGAAACTCCTCGACCTAGGCGCCAGCAGCATATGTGAGATCCCTCATCAGTCGGGGCTTCGGGCCTTGGAGTATCATGCCATTCACCCGCTCGGCTTGTCCATTCGACTGCGGGTGTGCCACAAAGGCATAGTTAACCCGAGTGCCCTGGGAGTAGCAGAACTCGCGGAATTCATCCGAGTCGAAGTTGGACCCGTTGTCAGTGATGATGTCGTGGGGGACTCCGAATCGGAAGATGATCTGCAGAAATAAACTGACGACAGTTGCCGAGTCCAAGCTTTTGATGGGCTTGGCTCCGACCCACTGGGTGAACTTATCCACCACAACCAATAAGTGAGTGAATCCACTCGACCCGGTGCGCAGAGGACCGACCATGTCGAGGCCCCATACGGCGAATGGCCAAGTGAGTGGGATCGTCTTCAGCGTGGATGCAGGCTTGTGCGACTGGTTTTTCTAGAACTGGCATCCGACGCAGAAGTCCACCATGTCCTTTGCCTCTTGCTTGGCACGGGGCCAATAAAAACTCGCTCGGAAGGCCTTTGACACCAAGGTCCGAGAGGACGCATGGTGGTTGTAGGTTCCCAAGTGGATCTTATGCAGGATTTGAAGCCCTTCCTCCGGAGAGATGCACTTCTAGCTGACTCGCGTGGCACTCTTTTTGTATAATTTGTACCCAGGTACTTTGAAAGCTTTAGACCGCCGAACAATCTAGCGGGCTTCCTCCTCGTCCTCGGGAAGCTCTTGCCGGAGCAAGTAAGCTAAATAAGGTTGTGTCCGCTCGGGAGTGATGACCAGCATCTTGTGGATGAGGTCGACCACGGCCGGGACATCAATCTTAGTTGGATTGAACAGACCGATTGCTAGTGGGGGCTCCTTGGTGAAAGGGTCCTCCTTAACCGAGGGGCACGTAGGTGTTCGAGGAATACACCCTTTGGAACAATCCTTTGAGTGGACCCGATATTTGCAAAGTCGTGAGCTGCTTGGTTCTTGGCTCGGGGCACATGGTGTAATTCCAATCCTTCAAAGTTCTTCTCCAGCTTCCTGACGGTGTTGCAGTAGGCTGTCATAGCTAGGCTTCGAATGTCCCATTCCTTCATGACTTGGTTGATGACGAGGTCTGAGTCGCTGTAAACCATCAATCGGCGGATACCGAGTAAGATGGCCATGCGGAGCCCGTACAGGAGGGCCTTGTACTCGGACTCATTGTTGGACGAATCAAAGTGAATTTGGAGCTCGTAGTTCTGTCGGTCTCCTGTGGGGGAAATGAGAACCACCCCAGCCCCCGAGCCATGGAGCATCTTGGATCCATTGAAGAACATAGTCCAATACTCAGGGATGACTGGAGCAGGCTGCTCTTGCTCTACCCACTGGGCAAGGAAATCTGCTAGGGCCTGAGACTTGATTGCTTTCTTGGCTTCAAACTTGATCTGCACCGGTAGAAGTTCAATCGCCCATTTGGCCACTCGGCCAGTAGCGTCCCAATTGTGCAGAATTTCTGCTAGGGGCGTCGTTGATGACTATGACCGAATGGTCTTGGAAGTAGTGGACCACCTTCTTCATGGTCAGGTAGATCTCATAAACCAACTTATAATAGTGCGGGTACCATTGTTTTAAAGGGGTCAATAGTTTGGAAATGTAGTATACTGGTCTTTGTACGTTGTGAGCTTTGTCTAATTCTTCCCGTTCCACGGTGAGTACGGTGCTAACCACTTGGCTAGTGGCAGCAATGTACAAGAGCAAAGGCTCGTGGCTGCACGGAGCAGCCAACACTGGCTGGGTGGAAAGTGGGGCCTTGAGTTGGTCGAATGCGACCTGCACCTCATCAGTCCACTTGAACCTATTGGATTTCTTCATCAGTCGGTAGAGAGGTAAGGCCTTCTCACCGAGTCACGAGATAAACTGACTGAGGGCCGCGAGGCAGCCCATAAGCCTTTACACATCATGAATACGCTCTGGCCGTCTCATGTGGATGATGGCTCCGATCTTGCCGGCGTTAGCATCATTCCCTCGCTCGGAAATGAGAAAACCAAGTAACTTACCAGCCGGTACACCGAAGGTGCACTCGAACGGGTTGAGCTCGATCCCGAAGCGTCAAAGGTTGGCGAAGGTTTCGGCAAGGTCAGCCAGAAGGTCGAAACTTTTCCTGGACTTGACACAATGTCGTCCATGTACGCTTCGATATTTTGACTGATTTTTCTCTGCAAACATTTCTGAATCATACGTTGGAACGTAGCCCCATTGTTTTTAGACCGAATGCTATCGTGATGTAGCAAAAACACCCGAATGGGGTGATGAAAGCTGTTTTTATTTCATCCGGTCCATACATTCGGATTTGGTGGTACCCAGAGTAAGCATCCAGGAATTACAGGCGTTCACATCCGGCAGTAGAATCCACGATTTGATCTATGCGAGGCAAAGGGAAGTGGTCCTTCGGGGAGGCCCAATTGAGGTGCTTGAAGTCAATACACATTTGGAGTGTATTGTTCTTCTTTGGCACCAGGACCACGTTGGCCAACCACTTGGAGTGGTAGACCTCGCAGATGAACTCTACAGCTAGGAGCCGAGCTATCTCCTCACCAATTGCCTTGTGCTTCTCCACGGAGAAGTGGCGCAGGTGTTCCTTGACGGGCTTGATCTTCGGGTTCGCTCGTAGGCGATGCTCAGCCAGCTCCCTCGGGAGCCCCGGCATGTCAGCATGCTTCCATGCGAAGATGTCCCAGTTCTCATGGAGGAACTGGATGAGCTCGGCTTCCTACTTTTCTCCAAGTGAAGTGAAGATATTGGTCGCACACGCACTCAGATCGGTAGGGTGGATGTGAACCTGCTTCGTCTCGCGAGCCGACTGAAAAGCTCGGCTGCAAGGATCTTCAGTAGCTCGCCGCTTTGACTTTAGCAGATCTGCAACGTCCACTGCCCTCTTGTACCAATCTAGCTCGGCTGCAAGGACCTGCTCGTTGGCGATCTTAGAGCCTTGCTCGAGGCACTCTTCAGCAACTTTCTGATCGCCAGTCACCATGATCACACCCTTCGGACCTGGCATCTTAAGTTTAAGATACACGTAACATGGGTGTGCCATGAAACGTGTGTACGCGGGCCTACCCAAGATGGCGTGATAGGGGATGCGAAAGTCGACCACCTCGAAGTCAACCTCTCTTTGCAAAAAAAATCTCGTTGTTGAATATCACGTTCAGACTTATCTGGCCGAGTGACTCGGCTTTCTTCCCGAGGATGACCCATTGGAACTGCATGTTGCTCTTGCTCAGCCAGGACAACGGGATGTCCATGGCCTTGAGAGTGTCCACATAGATGGTATTGAGGCCACTGCCTCCGTCCATAAGGACTTTCCGCAGTCGGTAACCGTTGACTACGGGGTTGACCACCAGTGCCTGCCTCCCGGGGGTGGCTATGCTAGTCGGGTGATCAGATAGGTCGAAGGTGACGGGCGTTTTTGCCCAGTCGAGGTACTTTGTGACAGCCGGAGCTGCCATGTTCCCCTCCCGATTGATGAATTTCAATCGGCTCTTGCTCTCCACGTCGGTGAAGATCATGAGGGTCGCCTGAATGTTTGGATAGTCGGAGGCATCCGTTGGGTAGACGGCAGTCGTGAGCTGTGTGTTTTGTCGGGATAGTTTACCCTTCCTCGTCTTTGCGAGAATGGATCGGACATGGCTAGTCCAGCAAAGTGCTCTTTGACTCGGCTTTGTTCTTTCCAACACAATCCTTCTTCTTCTTGGATTTCCCTTGGCCCTGTCCTAGGACTGCAGCTACTTCGGCTTTACACGATGGGTCGCCATTTCGCTTTTGTTTCTTCCTAGTGTTGCTCGACTAAGGGGCCTTGCAGGCTCGGCCCTTGCCCCTGCGGAGGCGGTCTTCTTCCTCGCCATTCGCGTACCGATTGGTGATATCCATAGCCCTACCGAGAGACAGGTCTCCTGATCGACCGAACTTGAGGATAAACTCTCGGTACCGAGTGCCCGCTTTGAAAGCGCACACGGACTCGTGCTCAGTGACGTTTTCAACGGTATTGTGGAGAGTGGTCCACCGCTGAATGTACTCCCTGAGAGTCTCGTTGGTCTTTTGGACGCAATGCTGCAACTCCATCAATCCGCCTGGGCGTTTGTACGTGCCCTCGAATGTCTTGAAAAACACTCGGGCGAGATCACCCCAGCTATGGATGCTGCTGGGGGGCAGCTGGTTGAGCCATGCCCTTGTGGACCCCTCCAACATGAGGGGCAAGTGCTTCATTGCGATGTAGTCGTCGCTGCCGCTGATGTGTACGGCCACTCAGTATTCTTCTAGCTAGGTCTCTAGCTTCGACTCGCCATTGAATTTGCCGATCCCCATGGACAACCGGTAGTTGGAGGGGATTTCGGTCTCTCGGATCTATCGACCGAAGCACTCGAGGCTGGACACTCCCTGACCTGCTCATGATCGATCGATCACCTGCTGCGTGATGATGGATCGAGCGTTGAACTCGGGGGCCTGGTAGTCGTCACCCTTGTGACCCCGCCGCTGATTCGGGCTTGGCCTGCTGTCGTGAGGATGATGACCGAGTGAGCCACTCCCCTGAGGGGGTGACCTGCTTCGGTCCAAATGACCTTGCCGCCATTCTCCCTACGGGCCTCTCAGAAGAGGAGGATACCTTGGGTGTCGCTTGTGCATGTGTGGGCTATGAGCTCACTGCACGGTGTCCGCTTGGATGGACTTTCTATGAACGCGATGTCGCGACTGTGAGACTGGAGAGTTTTGTTGAAGGGTCGTCTTCAGTAGAGGTTGGATCTGTCGAATGCCTTCTCCGGTCGCGCTATCACTCGGCTGAATGGAATCAGCAATCCAATTGGCAGCAGTTAGGTTTAGCTGAGGTGTCAGCATCACTTCGATGTGTCGTGAGTGGTCGTTCGGAAACAACTGCCTATGTCTAGAGCTTGGCTGGTCTCTCGCAGCCCGAGCATCGAGTGAGCATTGGAGCCGCTCGAGGTGCTCGCGCTTGGCCAAGGTGGCCAAGCATGCGTTCTCCAAAGCGATCTCCTATGGTGTATTCCCGGTGATGGGGTGCGAAGGACCTGGTCGCTCCTCCACTGTAGTTTCCAGGTTGTTGCTCGGTGAGCGGCTCCGGAATATGGTGGTGGATGTCACCGTGGCGACGCTCCTGCCGTCACGCCCGAGAGATTTCTCACAAGCGTGGTCGGGATTGTTTCCCCTGTTTGTGTCGGCCATCAGAATCTCGGTTGCACCCCTGCTGCTGTCGCAGTCGGAGTCGCCGAGTGACTCCTCGCTCGACAAAGGGAAGAGGCTGACGGTGGGCTCATTCGAACTGAGGATAGCCACCTGTCCGGAAATGGCCTGGTTGTCCATAGCATGCTTGATCCAACATTGCATCTGCGAGCTCCCAGAGCGCTTGCGGCGGACGGCAGCGAGTCATAGCGATGCCGGGTGATACGGCACCAATGGTTGCCTAATCAGGACTACGGGGATGTTTGGTTCCCAGCCTAAGGTTGCCACGCCTAACCTTAGTCATGCCACAATACCTTAGGCATGTGTTTGGTTCATTGCCACACTTGTGGCTTGCCACACTTTTCTAGTTATATGGTCCACATGTCATACACTCAATTTTTTGCCAAATCTTCTCACACTTGTGGTGTCCATTTTGTTAGCCACACTTTTTGTGGCAGCCACACTTTGCCTAAGGTTAGTTGTGGCAAAGTTAGTCATGAACCAAACAGGCCCTGCGTGCACTACTGTATTGAAGTGCGACAAAACTCATGTGGGGAGGGCGTCGGTGTCCAGTGGCGCATCCTGCAGCCACGCCGAATCGTCGATGACGAAACTGGGGGAACCGAAGAGGATCTCTCCGCCGAGTATCAGCATGATGGCGAAAGTGTGGAAAATCTCCAACTACCCTGAATTTGCTAGAAGCGCTGCCCCATGGTGGGCGCCAACTGTCGTGGGAATGATCCTGACAGTAGTACCAGGGGTACAAACTAAGGGGAAAAGTCTAGCTAGGCGCAGCAGATGCACTCGGATTTACGAGTTCTAGCCCCACTCAGAAGTGGTAATAGCCCTACGCCTCGATCCCTGAGGCTGGTGTTTTCTTATGGGGGTGTAAAAGATTACAAGTGCTGAACCTTGAGACGGTGCTCGAGAGTGGCTTATATAGTGGCTACCACGACCGGCTGAGAACCATTACAAGGCAATAAATGCTAATAACTAAGGGATTTACTAGAAATGATGGCTTTAATTGTCACTTTACACGTAACGCGGTTCTTCATGGGCCTTCACGTAGGTGATTAAGTCCTTGGTCGTTGCAAACCCTTCATTGTCCGTGCCTTGCTACCGACCGAATGCTGGGGAGCGTCCAATTGCTGCAAAGCAGGCCGGGTGACCACACAGCGCCAAGTGAGAGCACGATGACCAAGTGAGGTCGAGATCATCACGATGACTTGTAGGAAACGGATGTCCTTACGGGTACTTAGGTGGGGCCTACGAAAACGGGTCTGTAGGCCTACGCCTTAAGTATAACCCCGTCACCGCCAGTAAGTCGCCATATCCAGTTGAGCGCATCACGCTTGATGTTGTCTTTGGAGACGAACACAACTATAGGGTCGAACCCTTGACTTTTGAAGTGGTGAAGATACGAAAACCATATCACGCTCTCTTCGGAAGACTGGCTTATGCATGTTTCATGGCTCGACCTTATTATGTTTACCTCAAGCTCAATATGGCGGGTCCCAACGGCCCTATCAGAGTGAAGGGAGATAGAATGACGGCTCAAGAGTGTGAAGAAGGGGATGCAGCCTATGCAGAGTCGGCATGTGCCGCCAAGGAGTTAAAAATTTATACGGCTAATGTTGACCCGGCTAATATGAGTCCCCTCAAAAAGCCAACTGTTGAGTCCGAAGAGCCTCTCAAGTTTAAGTCGGCTGAAGATACTAAGCAGATTGATTTCTTCCCAGGTGATTCATCCAAGCAGTTCACTATTGGTACGGTCTTGGATCCTAAATAGGAAAGCATGCTCATCGAGTTCATCCATGAGAATCTGGACATATTTGCATGGAAGCCTTCTAACATGCTTGGAGTACCGAGGGAACTCACTGAGCACCATCTTAATGTGGATCCGAAGATGAAACCAGTACGCCAATACCTCCGCAGTTTTAACGATGAAATATGTAAGGCTATTGGGGAAGAGGTAGCCCGGCTCCTACCTGTCGGGTTCATCATTGAAGTATTTCATCCTGAATACTCGCTTACCCAGTGCTCATTTTGAAGAAAAATGGCACCTGGCGCATGTGTGTTGAATACACGGATCTCAACAAAGATTGTCCTAAAGATCCTTTTGCCCTCCTGTGCGTCGATCAGATTATTGACTCTACGGTGGGTTGCAAATTATTGTGCTATTTAGATGCATATTCAGGCTATCATCAGATCAAAATGGCCAAGGAGGATCAGGAGAAAACGGCTTTCATAACACCTTTGGTGCTTTCTGCTATGTTTCTATGCCGTTTGGGCTGAAAATCGCAGGGGGGACTTACGAGCGATGTGTACAGAATTGCCTTCACTCACAGATTGGGCACAATGCTCATGATCATGTTGATGACATTGTGGTGAAGTCTAGGAAAAAGGAAACACTCTTGGAAGATCTCAAAGAAACGTTTGATAACCTTTGAGTGTACGTACCAGATGAAGTTGAACCCGGCAAAGTGCGTTTTCGGGGTCCCTCATACGTCTCCCTCGTATCTACTTTTCCAAACTCTTTTGCCCTTGTTTTGGACTCTAATTTGCATGATTTGAATGGAACTAACCCGGACTAACGCTGTTTTCAGCAGAATTGCCATGGTGTTGTTTTTGCGCAGAAATAAAAGTTCTCGGAATGACCTAGAAACTTACGAGGATATTTTGTGGAAAATATAAAAAATACTGGCGCAAGAATCAACCGAGGCGTGGAGCGAGGAGCCCACAAGCCGAGGAGGCGCGCCCCCCTGTCCACGCCTAGCAGGCTTGTGGGGCCCTTGGGGCTCCGCCGCCTCCAACTCCAGCTCTATTTAGTCCCTTTCGTCCAGAAAAAAATAAGGGAGAAGATTTCATCGCGTTTTACGATACGTAGGCGCCGCCACCACCTATTCTTCCTCTAGAGGACAGATCTGGAGTCCGTTCTGGGCTCCGGAGAGGGGAGATCGTCACTGTCGTCATCACGAACCTTCCTTCATCACCAATTCCATGATGCTCTTCACCGTTCGTGAGTAATATCATCGTAGGCTTGCTGGACGGTGATGGGTTGGATGAGATCTATCATGTAATCGAGTTAGTTTTGATGGGGATTGATCCCTAGTATCCACTATGTTCTGAGATTGATGTTGCTACTACTTTGCTATGCTTAATGCTTGTCACTAGGGCCCGAGTTCCATGATTTCAGATCTGAACCTATTATATTTTCATCAATATATGTGTGTTCTTGATCCTACCTTGCAAGTTGTAGCCACCTACTATGTGTTATGAACCGGCAACCCCGGAGTGACAATAGCCGGAACCACTCCCGAAGATGACAATAGTATGAGGAGTTCATGTATTCACTAAGTGTTAATGCTTTGTTCCGGTTCTCTATTAAAAGGAGAACATTAATATCTCGTAGTTTCCATTAGGACCCCAATGCCACGGGAGGGATGGACAATAGATGTCATGCAAGTTCTTTTCATAAGCACGTATGACTATATACAGAATACATGCCTACATTACATTGACGAACTGGAGCTAGTTACATATCTCCCCATGTTATAATTGTTGCATGATGAATGTCATTCGGCATAATTATCCATCACCGATCCAATGCCTACGAGTTTTTCCTACTCGTTCTTGCTATGTTACTTTGCCGCTACTTCTGTCACTGCCGCTATTGTTACCGCTACTGCTGTCACTGCTGCTACTGTTATCGTTGCTACTGTTGCTATCACACTACTTTGCTACTGATACTTTGCTGCAGATACTAAGTCTTTCAGGTGTGGTTGAATTGACAACTCAACTGTTAATACTCGAGAATATTCTTTTGCTTCCCCTTGTGTCGAATCAAAAAATTTGGGTTGAATACTCTACCCTCGAAAACTGTTGTGATCCCATATACTTGTGGGTTATCAAGACTATTTTCTGGCGCCATTGACGGGGAGGCCTAGATCTATTCTCTGAGCCACTTGGGATTTACGTCTGTTGATCACTATGAGGAATCCCAGAGATACAAAACTAAAGTCTTGCCCTCAACTACGAGGACAGGTAAGGAACTGCCATCTAGCTCTGCACTTGATTCACCTTCAGTTATGAGTAAGTTTGCGACACCACCTCCTGCTAGAAAATTTGATATGTCGCCTATGCTTGATGATGCTACTTCTGCTATCCATGATTCTTGTGATGATGCTTTGCTTGATACTGCTTTGCCACTAGGTGCATTCCTTGATACACAAATTGCTAGAGTTGTTGTTGAATGTGATGATACTTCTGAAACTGCTGAGATTATTGAAGTTGAACCTGCTATGTCACCTGTTAGAACTAGCTCTCCTAGATATGAATTGCCTGATATACCTGAGGGTTATGTTATGGAGGGAGAGATAGCTGAGGACTTTCTTGCTTGTAAGGATAGCAATGATCTTGAGAAATTACTGCGCAAGTAGAAAGAAAAATCTCTGAACGCTAGGATGAAATGCGACCCTAAGTTTGCTACTTCGCCTATCTTTGTGACCGATAAGGATTATGAATTCTCTGTCGATCATGAGTTAATCACTTTGGTCGAATCTGATCCTTTTCATGGTTATGAGTCTGAAACGGTTGTAGCACATCTTACTAAGATGCACGATATAGCCACCCTATTCACGAGTGAGGAAAAGATCCGCCACTACTATATCCTTAAGCTGTTTCCTTTCTCGCTAAAGGATGATGCTAAGACTTGGTTCACTTCTCTTGCTCCTGGTTGTGTGCGTAGTCCCCAGGATATGATCTACTACTTCTCTGAAAAATATTTTCCTGCCCATAAGAAACAAGCTGCCTTGCAGGATATATATAACTTTGTGCAAGTTGAAGAAGAGAGTCTCCCACAAGCTTGGGGGAGGCTTGTCCAGCTACTGAATGCTTTGCCTGATCACCCTCTTGAGAAGAATGAAATACTTGATATCTTCTATAATGGACTAACCGATGCTTCTAGGGACAACCTAGATAGTTGTGCTGGTTGTGTTTTCAGGGAACGAACTGTAGAACAAGCTGAGATTCTATTGAATAATATCTTGTGCAATGAGAATGCTTGGACTATTCCCAAACCACCTCTGAAGCCAACTCCGAAGAAAATAGGTATCCTATTCCTCAGTCCTGAAGATATGCAAGAAGCTAAGAAATCTATGCAAGAGAAAGGCATTAAATCTGAAGATGTCAAAAATCTACCACCTATCGAAGAGATCCATGGTCTTGATAAGCCGACACAGGTAGTAGAGGTAAATTCTCTTCGTAGATTCAATGTGAGTGATATTCCTTTTGATAAACCTGCTAGCTTATGCTTAGATGAATTTGATAACTTTGTTGCCAAACAACAAAGTTTCAATGATTATGTCAGTAGACAATTGAAACAGAATGCTCGCATGCTTAGTCATTTAAGTGCTTGTGTGGATAGAAATGTCAATGACCTTAAGCTTTTGAGTAAACATGCCTCTATGGTCACCACTCAGGTAGAACAAGTACTTAAGGCTCAAAATGACTTGCTCAATGAGTTGAATGACAATTATGTTAGAGTCGTCACTAGAGGCGGTAGAATGACCCAGGAACCTTTCTATCCCGAGGGTCATCCTAAGAGAATTGAACACGATTCTCAAGGACTTAGCATTGATGCACCTAGTCATCCTAGGAAGAAAAAGAAAGATGATAGGAACTTGCGTGCTAGCAACCCTGCTGCTGTTACACCCGAGAATCCAAATGATGTCTCTCTTTCTGATGCCGAAACACAATCTGGTGATGAACATGATCCTAGTGATAATATCGATAGTGGTGTTCATGATGATGCTCAACCTAGCAATGATAAGGATGTGGAGATTGAACCTGTTGATCTTGATAACCCACAACCTAAGAATAGGAGATATGATAAGAACGACTTCATTGCTAGGAGCCATGGGTTCAGAAACCCATGCCCTTTCCTCCCAAACCATCCAAGATAAAGGATGAGGAGGATTTTGAGCGCTTTGTTGAAATGATTAGACCTGTCTTTCTGCAAATGCGTTTGACAGATATGCTCAAAATGTCTCCTTATGCTAAGTACATGAAGGATATTGTTACTAATAAGAGGAGGATACCTGAGGTTGAGATTTCCACCATGCTCGCTAATTACACCTTCAAGGGTGGAACTCCTAAGAAACTAGGTGATCCCGGAGTGCCCACTATATCTTGCTCCATTAAAGGAAACTAAGTTAGAACTGCTTTATGCGATCTTAGAGCTCGTGTTAGTGTTATGCCTCTCTCTCTATCGTAGACTTGAATTGGAGAAGTTGACACCCACTGAAATCTCCTTGCAAATGGTCGACAAATCAACTGCTTTTCCTATCGGCATTTCTGAGGATGTGCGTGTTGTGGTTGCTAACGTTACTATCTTAACAGACTTTGTTATTCTGGATATTCCCGAGGATGATGCCATGGCGGTCATCCTTGGAAGACTCTTTTTAAACACTGCAGGGGTTTTTATTGATTGCAACAAAGGCAATGTCTCTTTCCATGTCAATGGTAATGAGTATATGGTGCACTTCTCGAAGAAACAATATCGAGTACATTGCATCAATGCTATTGAAAAAACTTCATCGATTCTTATTGGGGGCTTCGAATGCCCTATACGTACTGTTAAGATGAAGTATGATTTGCTTGTTGGGGATATGCACATCCCCATTGAGGTAACCTAGTGACTATTCTAAAATTCTCCGGTTTTATGCGATTCGAAAAAGTTTGTCAAGGAGACTTGATCAACCTCATTGACAGATTTCTTTTGATGACCATGATATGGATGAATCTAGGAGTCACAACCCTCTATTCCAAACCTTTACCTTCGGTTGCTTCGAAGAAAAATGATAGATTTAGCTTTAATTTTTCTTGTTTTCTGCTTTTTGCGTCCCTTAGAAAAGTGTCCCGAAAATAAAAGTTCTTCAATTGCCCTGAAAATCAAGTATGATTTTTTCTGGAATTTTTGAAAAATTCTGAGACGGAGAGCTAGTCAGGGGGATGCACCAGTGGGCCACAAGCCCAGGAGGCGCGGGCACCCCCCCCCTCGTCGTGCGTACCAGGCTTGTGGGCCCCATGTGTGGGGACCCCGACTGGTAAGTCGAGATCGCCGTGCCCAGTGATCCCAAGGATCAATGCTCACTGAACACAGATACTGCATAATAGAGTCTTACATCCAAATACCGAATATTACATCAAATGACCGAAGGGTCAGGTTCACAAACAGGGCCTAAGGCCAAATAAAACGGGTACAACGGGTAGCAGAAACTCATAAGGGCTAAGCGGGTGCCCATGCCATCAAGCCTACACCGACAGGCATTCTGACTTGGAAGCGTCCTAGATCACAGGTCCGTCTCCCAAGACGTACTCATCGCCAAACTCCGGTCCTTCCTTGTCTGGTCAATAATATAACCAGTGGCAAGCCAATGTGTCCTTTGAATGTACTCGCAAACAGCCCATGATATGAATAATGAAAATGAAGGATGACAATATCATGCATTTCTAGTGTAACTCATCTGGGTGGTATGATCATGAATATGCATCAAGTTAAAGAATTACTCTTGAAGAACAGGTTACAGATATCAACATATCTGCTAAGGGCTGAACCAACCGGGTTCACCCTATATGCCAAGTCATCGGACTTGTCATAACCTCAATGTAACAACTGAGGGCTAAACCATCCGGGTTTACCCTATATGCCAAGTCACCGAACTTGGTCATATTATCATTATGTTAACACCTTTTTAACACCACACACACACACTCACTCACACTTGGTTTATGCGGAAACGCTGGACGTAGTTTAAGTAGGATTACCCAACTGTCCTTGACCGTGGACACGGCTATTCGAATAATTTGACACTCTGCAGAGGTAGTACGCTGGACCCACGAGATCCGGGAAACTTCCGTGTCATCCACGACTCGTGGCATATCACATATACCCGAGGTAAGTACCCGATCATCATCTTTCCCTTGACGATACTAGACAAAGAGGTCCACTCGATTGGTACCCAGCCCACATGTTGTACGTCTTACGAGCACCGACTCTGGATAGTATCAACCATGCGGGGACCAACGGTGTGCCTGGAACTCATAATAATGGCATAGTCGTCCTACCTGGCACGAGCCCATCACGAGAGTGACGACAATCACTCCCGCCACTAGTAATGTGGCTCACCGACCAGAGTAATCAACAAAGCCCCGTCCCATAAAGGGGTAACGTGGTCGTACTGGTAAGGTTGGGACGGTCGACACATCATAAATCTAATCCCAGTTCCGAAACCATACTCACACAAAACACCAGTGCATCACTTCACCAAAAGTGACCACCAACTCATCATCACCCTCAGGCATTAGTGGCACCCGACGGGGTTTTCATAAACCTTTGTTTTAACTCATCATCATGCTCATGATAATATACTATTACTTGTCAACATGGTATTAGCATGACCTTCAAGGGGTAGGGTCAAGCTCAATGCAATGGTTTTCTAACTCTACTAGTCAACATGATAGTAGCATGATCCTCATAGATGGTAGGGTCAAGCTCATCATGCTTGTGCTCTGAGGAGCCATATGTATAACATCACCATCATGCAAGTGCTTCGAAGAAGCCTTCGGTACCATCACACCAATGATGAACCAACACTGTGATCACATGCAACGGAAAAGTACTTGCTATTCTAGCATGCATCAATTCATATGCTCAAGTCATGGTGAAAGGGCTGCTTGCCTTGGTCAGCTAAGTATCCAGGGTCTTCGAGGTCTTCCGCTCCGAATCCTTCGTCACTCGGTAATTCTATCGTCGAGAATAGAATAAATAAGAAATAGCTGACACAAAAATAGATAACAAATCACTTTTGAAAATGTTGCAAAACTTGGCTAAATTCAGGTTGTTATTTTGAAAAATATCTTCTCTTAGTTTTTACTAGCTAAGCATTTGTAATAATTACAAAACAGGAGCAAACTATTGCTTTTAATGCCTTTATATTATTAACAATGGCAGAATCAAATACTACTCATTTTTAGAAAAATATCAGTGGAAGAATTATATTTTTCCACTGGGTAGTTATTTTTACAAAAATTATTTTAGTCTCAGGTTTAAAAATAAAAGAAAAAGGCCAAAGCCTGGCCTGGGAAGCAGGCCGGCCCAGCCAGTCAGCACGCTGCCAGGCGCGCGCGCGCCAGGTTTGAACCTGACGTGCGGACCCCTGGGATCAGCGGCTGTGGCTGCGCGCGGGGCAGTTCCAGGACGCCGACAGGTGGAGCCCACCTGTCGGGTTCTTCCCCTACCTCCGGCCAGAGAGGAGGAGATGAACTCCGGCGAGGCTACCATCATCCATGGGCCTAGCTAAGGGCAGGAATGGGTTCAGCGTGCCTCCGCCTACCTGCAGGTGGTCGGGACAGCGCCGGCGACGAGGTGGCCGTGGCGGAGGGGTTTCGGGATGTGGTTGAACTGGTAGCTAGGGGCACAGAAAAGCTCGGGGCTGTTGGGGGAAGGTTCCTGGTGTCGAGGGGAGTGCTCTGGTGGGTCGAGTGTCGCAGGAGCCGGCGTGTAGCCGGAGATCGACCGGAGCTCCGAGGCGGAGGGACCTCGGTCGATCTCGAGCACCGGGGCTCTGCGAGCTCGATTGGGTGGCTAGGGGGGCTAGTTGTCGTGCAGAGGCTGCTGGAGGGGTGCTGAGGAGCTGGCGAGGCCTATTTATAGGCTCGCGACGGTGAGCCGATTCGGTGCGCCAGTGACTCACCGCGGTGCGCGTGCGTGCACAATGCGGAGCTGGCTGCGAAACCACGGTCTCTGGACGTGGTTTAGGATGCTCTAAAGCATCGGCCGCAGAGGGAGAAGGCGTGGGGTCGAGCTGCAGCGTCCGTGCATGCTCGGCCGAGTAGGGTGCGCGCGGACACGCATCGCCCGAGCTCTAGCGCGGGGGAGGAGGGTCCCTGGCGGCTGCTTTACACTGAGGGGTTGTCGGGGGAGGTCTTGGACACTTCGGGGGAGGTTGGAACCGGCCGGGAGCGTCGTCCCCTTCTCGGTTGCTCCCTGTAGCGCGTCCAGAGCGCAGTTTTGGCACGCGACGGCATGCTGGCGCGCTCTGGGGCACATCAGACGTGTCCCTCATGTCCTGGGTGTTTCTGGGAGTGTATTTAGCCGTTGTGTGCTAGTGAGAGCACTGGCTGGTCAAGGGGGACAGGTTTCACTAGTGTTGTCAGCCCTGATCTGTGGCACAAATTGGGGTTCTTGTCACTTGTGCTTTGAATTGGGGAGGGGCCAATTAACTGGGTGTTTAGGTTGGTCTGGGGCACTAATACACCAAGTTTGAGGCTCTGACATTGGGTAAAACAATGGCTAGGTGGGTTTTTACCTTCCTGTCAGAAGGTGTTCTACAGTGGTTTGCGGTGCTTCCACTCCACCACTGGAACTGCAACTTAACAGGTTTTGTCTTGGGGTTAAAGTAGGGGTTTCCACCAATTTTCAGCTCCATTGAACAAGTTTAGCTTTGTAAACTTGAAAATGGATCAAAGTGGCCAGATCTGTCCTCTCCAAATGGAGTGTGACTAAACAGAGTCTAGCAAATCTCATTTTTGGTGTGGAGTCCTCATTTGAGGTGCCATACACCCCTGCAAAGTTTCAGCCCCATTGGACAAACCTTGCTATGTAGAGTTGTTCCAACTCTATTCTGGACAGAGATGGTTTTAGGCTCATTTGGTGACCTTCCCCACCTTGGATCAAGGTGAGATTTTATGTGGGCACCAAATATGGCTTGGGGAGGCTCCTGTAATTTAATGGGATTTTATTGAGAATATTTCCTTTGGAAATATCTCAAAAGGTTAAAAGAGACAGGAATGATTTTCAGGGTTTTACTCAAATAATTATAATATAAAATAGGGCTGAAAATCGTATATATGGAAAATATATGTCCTTTTGAGTTTCCATGATTTTACTCAGAATTTTCTAAGGCAGAGAAGCATTTTTCCTTGTGGGAATATCATTCCTGGCCTTAGAAACAGACATGCATTTAAAATAGAAAAATAATGTTTTAAATCATTAAATAATGTTTTTGGTAAATAATAATAGTATCTGAGTTCAGATCACCAACTTTGGTTGGGAGTGCTACTAGGCATCATGAGCTAGTAGTGTAACTCAAGCAAGGTAGAGGTGATCTGATGTCAAAGAAAAGAGTTTTGGAAATTCATTTTTAAAAATAAATAAATTTTCCATGGGTTTGGATCAACAAGCAAACAAGCATACATTCATACAAGGCATTCATAGCATTCACAACATCATTAGAAAAAGTTTTAACAAGCCCTGATTTTTGCAACTTAAAACATTGGTGGTGAAAAACAGGGTGTGACACCATGTGGCCCCCCTTCACTTATTCTAGCTCCCATCTCCTTCTCCTACCTCCAGAAAAAATCATTCCACAGCTCAAACTCGTGTTCTTGCTCTTCTTGCTGCGTTTTTCGATCTCCTTGTGCAAAGCCCCATTCACCAAACTGTTTTGGAGGAATTGTTCCTTGGTATGTGACTCCTCCATTGGTCCAATTAGTTTTTGCTCTAGTGCCTTATTCGTAGCGTATTTTTGCTGCCTTGGTGACCCTGTTCTTGAGCTTTGCATGCTAATTTTAGTTGGTCCCAAGTAGTTTTGATGCATGATATGGCCTCTAGGCACTTGTAGGAGTAGTTGCTATGAGTTTCGTTGAGCCTTGTTCACTTTTCTTTTGAGTCACTGAAAATTTCAGAAAAAGAAGATGTTCAGGAGAAACTATCATGGTGGTTCCTCAAGCAAAAGGGGTCCCCGTCTCGCGATTCGGGAGCCCGATCCTTACCAACCGAGGAACGCACAGGTACAACCATGTGAATGGCCTTCTGATGAATTCATGATTGATGCAGGTTTCCAAGACGAGTTTGATACATTTGTTCACAACGCCGGGCTCGAATAATTCATCTCCGATAAATGTGAACAGTATACTACTCTCACTGCCTCTTTTATTCGTAGATTCAAATTTTCAGCTGGCCGTGACACATCCATACTGTTAGATCTGTATGACAAATCGTATACCATGGATTTAGAGGATTTCAATAGAATTTGCAAGATACCTGATTGGGGTAGTCTCAATGATCCTCCTAAGTCTTCGGTTAGAGATTTTATCTCTAGTATAACTGTCAGAGAAACTAGAGATATTACGCAGGCTACCATGGGGAGCATTCATTTTCCTGCCTTGCATTACTTTTCCCTCTTCATAGGTAGATGCATTAACGGCAAGATTGAGCATTGTCACCTCTGCGCACCTGACCTTAGTATTCTTAAGAGCGCAGTAACGGGTGATAGAAGTTTCAACTTGGGAGCTATAATCGCGAGGAGGCTAAATAATAATACTAATGAAGGGGATTTCTTTGGTGGGATCTATGCCACTCGCATAGCAAATTTTCTTGGAGTACCCATCTGCGAAGGAGATCCCCCGCTCCATACAGCTTTCCTTGATCGTGCCACTATGACACGCTATCAGTTCCTTGAGAGGGATAATGAATCCCTCCTATACCGGTTAATATTTAACCGACAACGTGTTTTCCATATTACCCTTCCTGCTCCTGCCTTCTTTGACTTTCAGGTAAAACGGAGATATTACATAACCAAAGGAGAGGCACAGGAGTATTAGAGGGAGGCAAAGGTTGCTCGCCTCCGTGAAGCAGCTATTCAGGCGGTAGCTGCCGCGCTCACGTACAACCCCCATTATGATTTTGGATATCGCCCGGACCAACCATGGTAGTAGACCAACTTAGGCCAAAAGCCTAAGCTTGGGGGAGTACGCGTTTCTCACCGACTTTACATTCATGATCACACTTCCACTTTGATAGTCGGTGTTCACACCTTGCCACTGTATCATCCATGCTAGTTTATTTCTTTTTCTCGCTTTCTTCTCGTGTGTTTAGTTTGAGAAAACCCAAAAAGATTTCATGTTCTTCTTTTGCTTGTTGGGAGCTTTCCCGTGTAAATAGTTTTCTTTTTCTTTGGGTCAAGGTAGAAGACCATGGTTACAATGTTTAGTGGCTCTCGCATGCATATCTGTTTATCTGTCAAAGAGCCATATTACTTTGTCTTCTCCTTTGTGTTTGCTTGCAGATTCCACCTTAGTCCAATGCACGAACAATCTGATTATTGTTCACATCATTCAGTCGTGCAAGTGAAAGGCAATAATGACGATATATGATGAAGTGACTGAGCCTGGAAAAGCTGGTATGAACTCGATCTATTTTGTTTTTCTAAATATGACTAGCTCATCGTTCCTAATTCAGCTTTGTTGTGAGAGAAACATGTTTGCAATGACAACTTAGAGATCATAGTTTATGATGCCATGCTTAATTAGCTAGGAGCTTATAATGGTTTGCTTGGATGCCAACATGAATTTGAAGATGATTATGATGTATTATGATAGGATGGTATCCTCCTTTGAATTATTCAAGTGGCTTGACTTGGCGCATGTTTACGCATGTAGTTGAAACAAAATCAACATAGCCTCTATGATATTCATGTTTATGGTGATTTATGTCCTACTCATGCTTGCACTCAATGTTGGTTAATTTCAATGCATTTTGATGACTTTTGTCGCTCTCTAGTTGGTCGCTTCCCAGTCTTTTGCTAGCCTTCACTTGTACTAAGCGGGAATACTGCTTGTGCATCCACTTCCATAAACCCAAAGTTGTTCCATATGAGTCCACCATACCTACCTATATGTGGTATCTACCTACCGTTCCATGTAAATTTGCATGTGCCACTCTCTAAACCTTCAAGTAATAATCTGTTTTGCATGCCCGAACCGCTCATGTGGTGACAAGGGGCGATCAGTATCTTCCAAGCTAGGCGTGTTATCCTCGATAAGTGTTTATTCACTATCACTGACAAGAAAGGGGTCGGTAATTGGAATGCCCAGTTCCATGCTCAAATCAAAAAGATAATTGCAAACAAAACTCCCCCTGGATTGTTGTTGGTATGGACGGCACCCGAGTATTCGGCTAGTCATGGAGTGTGATTGATCGGAGGTGGGGGAGTCAAAACTTTACTTTTCTGTTTGGGAACCGCCTATAGTATGTGTAGCATGGAAGATGGTGAAAACTCTTGGTCATCGCGTTGACAATGAAAGCATGCCACCCAAAATTATTTATCTCTGTTTTAAAAGCTTGAGCTCTGGCACCTGTGCAAATCAATGCTTCCCTCTGCGAAGGGCCTATCTATTTATGTTTCTGTTGAGTCATCCTCTTCTTTCAAAAAGTACCAATTAGATAGCACCTCCATCATTTCTATGCTTTGCTTTTAATTGTTATTGAGTATGACTGTGACTGGATCTTCTTTGCCATGAATTACAATGTTCAGTCAGCCCTTGGTCTTTGAAGGTGCTCTGCATTTATGTTTTGCGGTCTTAGAAAGAGCTAGCGAGATACCATCTGTTCATATTGCTTCATATTTGTTTTGATTGAAGTGTTGAAGTTTTAAACTTATTATTATTGCTCGCTAGTTGATTATGCCATTGATATGAGTTTACCATGAGACCTAAATGTCATTGCTTATGTGGTTAGCTTATGATCTTGCTGAAAATCTGAATATGAGTTAGACATAATTATAGCAACAAGATCAAACATAGTTCGTAAAAGTTTTTCTTTTGTCTCTTTCAGCTTGTCAACTGAATTGCTTGAGGGCAAGCAAGGCTTTAAGCTTGGGGGAGTTGATACGTCTCCATCGTATCTACTTTTCCAAACTCTTTTGCCCTTGTTTTGGACTCTAATTTGCATGATTTGAATGGAACTAACCCAGACTAACATTGTTTTCAGCAGAATTGCCATGGTGTTGTTTTTGCGCAGAAATAAAAGTTCTTGGAATGACCTGGAAATTTACGAGGATTTTTTGTGGAATATATAAAAAATACTGGCGCAAGAATCAACTAGAGGCGTGGAGCGAGGAGCCCACAAGCCTAGGAGGCGCCCCCCTTGGTCGCGCCTAGCTGGCTTGTGGGGCCCTCGGGCTCCGCCGCCTCCAACTCCAGCTCTATTTAGTCCCTTTCATCCAGAAAAAAATCAGGGAGAAGAGTTCATCGCGTTTTACGATACGGAGACGCCGCCACCATCTGTTCTTCCTCTGGAGGGCAGATCTAGAGTCCGTTTTGGGCTCCGGAGAGGGGAGATCGTCACCGTCGTCGTCACCAACCTTCCTTCATTGCCAATTCCATGATGCTCTTCACCGTTTGTGAGTAATCTCATTGTAGGCTTGCTGGACGGTGATGGGTTGGATGAGATCTATCAAGTAGTTGAGTTAGTTTTGATGGGGATTGATCCCTAGTATCCACAATGTTCTGAGATTGATGTTGCTACTACTTTGCTATGCTTAATGCTTGTCACTAGGGCCCGAGTGCCATGATTTCAGATCTGAACCTATTATATTTTCATCAATATATGTGTGTTCTTGATCCTACCTTGCAAGTTGTAATCACCTACTATGTGTTATGACCCGGCAACCCCAGAGTGACAATAGCCGGAACCACTCCCGGAGATGACCATAGTATGAGGAGTTCATGTATTCACTAAGTGCTAATGCTTTGTTCCGGTTCTTTATTAAAAGGAGAACCTTAATATCCCGTAGTTTCCATTAGGACCCCGCTGCCACGGGAGGGATGGACAATAGATGTCATGCAAGTTCTTTTCATAAGCACGTATGACTATATACGGAATACATGCCTACATTACATTGACGAACTGGAGCTAATTACATATCTCCCCATGTTATAACTGATGCATGATGAATGTCATCCGGCATAATTATCCATCACCGATCCAATGCCTACGAGTTTTTCCTATTGGTTCTTGCTACGTTACATTACCGGTACTGCTGTCACTGTTGCTATTGTTACCGCTACTGTTGTCACTGCAGCTACTGTTACCATTTCTATTGTTGCTATCACACTACTTTGCTACTGATACTTTGCTGAAGATACTAAGTATTTCAGGTGTGGTTTAATTGACAACTCAACTGCTAATACTCGAGAATATTCTTTTGCTTCCCCTTGTGTCGAATCAACAAATTTGTGTTGAATACTCTACCCTCAAAAACGGTTGCGATCCCCTATACTTGTGGGTTATCAAACGCTGCTGGCAAACTACTGGGTTTCTTAGTTTTTGAAAGAGGCATTGAGGCCAATCCTGACAAGATCAAGGCGGTAACATCGCTGGGCAAGCCAGCTAACATAAACCAGGTCCAACGCTTGGTGGGACGGATCGCAACATTGAGCCGGTTTATAAGTCACCTAGGGGATAAGGTGATACCTCTCTATCAGTTGTTGAGGAAAACGGACAACTTTATTTGGACTGAGACGGCTATTGAAGTCTTCGATGCACTTAAGAAGCAGTTGGCTGAACCGCCGGTTCTAGCTGCCCCAACTAACAAAGAGCCCATGCTCTTGTACATTGCTGCAAATTGTAAGGCGGTAAGTGTTGCAATTATTATCGAATGGAAGGAGGAAGGAAAGGAATACCCCGTCCAGCGGCCGGTTTATTTCGTTAGTGAGGTCCTGACCATATCCAAGCAACGATACCCACATTGGCAAAAAGTTGTCTTCAGGGTCTTTATGGCTAGCCAGAAGTTGAAACACTGTTTTCAATAGCACCCAATCACGGTGGTTTGCTCACCACCCCTTGGTGATATGATACAAAATCGAGAGGCGACTCGACGGATTGCTAAGTGGGCGACTGAGCTTGGTCCGCATCAGGTGAAGTACATGCCTCGAACGGCCATCAAATCCCAGGCGCTGGTAGATTTTATCAGTGACTAGACAAAGTTGCAAATGCCAGAGGACAGGCCAGACAATACATACTAGACCCTACACTTTGATTGGTCCAAGTTGTTGGAAGGATCCGGGGCTGGGGTCATGTTAACCTCTCCACAAGGTGACAAATTCTGCTATAATCTACGGCTCATGTTTCCTTACACCAATAATGCGGCTGAATATGAGGCCCTCTTACAAGGGTTAAGGATGCTAAGGAAATGAGCCTTAGCCGGGTCAGATGTCTGGGCGACTCAGACTTGGTGGCACAGCAGGTTTGAGGGACCTAGGACTCCAAAGATCCTTTGATGGCGGCCTATCGATGAAAAGTCATCAACGTGGCGGGTTACTTTCATGGATTCCAAGTCAATCATATAGATCGTCGGCTCAATGAGGCGGCAGACACCGTGTCACATCTTGGATCTCAGCAGAAGCCGGTCCCTCCCAATGATTTCCTGGATGTTCTTCATAATCCCTGAGTGAAATTGCCATCGGAAGAGGACTTAGCGATTCCAGATCTAGAATTGCAACTGGTGGCGGCTCTTCGCGCGACCCCAGATTGGACAGTGCCATATTTAGCATATCTCACATGACGAGAACTCCCGACCAAAGAGGTTAAAGCCCGCCAAATAGTTCGTCGGTCTAAATCAATGACCATCAACAGAGGCAAGTTACATCGGCGGAGTAATACTGGTGTCTTTCAACGATGCATCTCTCCCAAAGAAGGGCACAAAATTCTAAGGGAAATACAAGCCGGTGATTGTGGGCATCACGCTGGCTTGAGATCTTTGGTAGCAAAGGATTTTTGACATGGGTTTTACTGGTTAACGGCTCATGCAGACGCAGAAGACCTTGTGCGGAAGTGTGATGGGTGTCAGAAGTTTGCGCGACACGCTCAAGTACCGGCTCAAGAGTTGGCATGATCCCAATCACATGGCCGTTCGCGGTCTGGGGGATTGATATGGTCGGTTCATTCAAGATGTCTCCAGATAAAAAGACCCACCTACTGGTGGCGGTTGATAAGTTCACCAAGTGGGTTGAGGCGGAACCCGTCATTAATAGTGACACGGAAACAACGGTAAAATTCTTGAAGAAGCTAATTTACCGTTTTGGCTATCCCCGTAGCATCATCACGGATAATGGTACCAACTTGTCGAAGGGGGCATGGAGCAATTCTGTCAGAAGGAACACATCTAGCTTGACTTAGCAGTTTTGGCACATCCACAATCTAACAGGCAAGCTGAAAGGGCAAATCAAGAAATTCTAAGAGGGATAAAACCCCAGCGCATGGTCCCGTTGCAACACACTCTGGGTTGTTGGGTTGAAGAGATCCCCCCAGTTCCTTGGAGCATTAATACAACTCTGAATAGGTCCAATGGTTATGCGCCTTTTTCCTGGTTTATGGTGCTGAGGCGGTGCTACCAAGTGACATCAGACATGACTGCCCTAGAGTCACCACTTATGTTGAGGCTGACAATGAACAGGTGAGACAAGACTCTTTGGATGCATTAGAGGAGGAGCGAGACAAGCAGCAGCTAGGTCAGCCATATACCAACAAGAAATGTGTCGTTACCACAGTTGTAGGGTTAAAAGCCGCACCTTTCAAGAGGGCGACTTCGTTCTCAGACACATCCATGATCAAACAGGGATGCATAAACCATCACCACCCTGGGAAGGATTGTTTATCATCAGCAAACATCTCAACAACGGTTCATATTACCTGATCGATTTATGACATGGTAAGAATACTTCACAAGCAGAAACAACCCGGTCTTGGAATATTGCTCATCTACGGCCTTATTATACATAGAGCCACTCGCTCATTATTTCTTGTACCTCCCCCAAAAATTTTAATTACTTCCATGATATGTTGGATCTAATAAGCTCGTATTTTAGCCGTAAATTGAGCATGAGCCTTTATTATTTACATAACATGGAGCTACAAAGTCCAAATAAACTATCATGATCAATGGAATTAAGTCGGCTTATCTGGGGGCTACCTGTCCCCGGGTTGTCTAGCAGTAACAACATTGTCTTCTGCAATCCTATGACAGTCCTATCTATTTGATCATAGGTCACTTGAGGGCTTCTAACTCATCGAGTTTAGCTTTCTCACCCTCTTGATCGGCAAAGACGCCACAAAATGGTTTAAACCCGCCGGTATGTTTTGGCGACTCCGATCAGGTGACTCCATGTACTCTTGACTGATCAATCTATTGTGGACCCTAAATCAGTAAAGTTAGAACATTGGTATGTCACGTGAGAGCCGGCATATTGAAAGCAACAATAAACCATGGGTTATCATACCCGCTTCTTTGAAGCAAGCTTGAGCCTTGAAAGTCGATCTCTTTTTTTACCCGAATCATCTCAAGGAGATGAGCCAGCCCTTGGGGGCTACAGGTAAAAAATCATCTTCAAAAATTACAAAACCCGACTCATCTCAAGGAGATGAGCCGGCCATTGGGGGCTACAGGTCGAAAATCATCTTCAAAAAAGACAAAACCCGACCCATCTCAAAGAGATGAGTCGGCCCTTGGGGGCTACAGAAGAGTATAAATATGAAATAAATAGCTTACCTGATACTTCATTTTTATTGTATTTACAAGGCCAGCTTGCAATTGTCGGCTTAAAGAAAGATGCTCAAGATAGCCAGTGTACAATTCTTCAACATCAAGAGCATCATGGTGCAGAGACTTTAGTTTAGCTTGCCCTTTATTAGATGGGACAGTCTCTTCTTTCATGGGTTGTTTTGATAATACATCAGAAGGCATAGGGGCAACACAGCTTGACCCAAGGATAACCACTTTTTTTTTGCATCACAAGGGACATCTTTTGAAGGTTGTTGAGGAATTGTCGAGTCAAGTTCACCACCCGGAGATGAAGCAATGGTTTTTTCTACCTCAGGCTGAGATAGATCAACTTGAATCTCTTGATTATTTTCAACTCGCCCGGAGGCTGTGGAAGCCGCCGTGTCCAGATTTTATGGCTCGGGAGTAATAGAAGATTTGCCAAGCTTCCATGTCTTGGCCCTGGCTCTACAAAACAAGGAGGCCGGAAAAAATTACAGAAACACTAACAAGCAAACATATGCTACGAAAATAGGGAAAACTTACCCTTGATTAGTGACAAAAGTATGCAACTTCAAAGAAGATGAGTCATCAGATGAGGGGAGGGATTCCTCATAATTTAAGTCAGCAGGATTGAGAGGTTGTTTAAAAAGACCAGCTTGGGGATGAGATGGAGTTGGACTATGAGGCACCTCATCTTGAAGTTTCTGGATATCTGACTGGTTAGATACACTGTCTAACGGAGACTCACCTCGAAAGGTTGAAGTAGTAGCAGCCACCTTAACCCTTTTCTTGGGAGGGATGGCTTTAGATTTGCTAGCCGGGACTTTCCTTTTCCTCTTCCAAAACGAATAAGAAGAATGCAATATAAAATAAAAGAAAAGGTATTCAAAAGATTGAAGAATTTATTTTAAATACAATCAGGTGATGAGTTAAGTTTCTTACTTGAGGAGCCGGGTTCAGAGCATTGAAGGGTTTCAAGCTGACTTGGTCACAGACTGCTTGACTTTCTCCAAGCAGTTTCTTCACAACCTTATTTACATCATCATCTGTCAAAATCACTGTACGGTATCTCTGAGGGTCTTCTATATGACCAGAATGCTTGCACATAAGAGCGTTTCGATGGCTCAGCGGGAGTATCATCGAGGATGCCCAACAACGGGTCATACCCTGAGAACGGACAGTCGCCAATTTTTGGAAAACAAAGGCAAACTTGTCACGTTCTTCTTGAGAAATTTGGCCTCGAAGTTCAAAATCCATTGGAAGGCGAGTTGGTTTATAACCTGGCAAGGGATGTTCATCTACTCGGGCAGTATTTTGGGAATAGAACCAAGTCTTGTTCCACCCTTTGGGGTGACTTGGCAGGGCAGCAGAAGGAAAGCCGTCATTGTTGAGCCTTTGAATTGAAATAGCACCCAGTTCTTGGCTGGGGCCATCCATGCACTCAGTCTAGCGGTTGAGATAAAAGAATTCTATAAAGAGTGGAACGGTGGGTTCCATTTGCAAATACACCTCACATAAAACTTAAGATTGGCATAAGTTTGATATTTAGTTAGGGGCCAAATCTTGTGGATGAAGGTGAAGAAAGTTCAGCACATCCCGGAAGAACTTTGACCCGGGATGAGAAAAAACTCTGAGAAGATGATTTGTAAAAAACCACAACTTCTCCTTCATTAGGTTTTGGGCGTGTCGCCCCTTGAGGAACCCACCATCTGATTACTTCCTTGGAAGACAATAAACCTTGATCTACATAACCCTAGAGAAGCTCTTCTGAAACTTGTGAAGGCACCCAATCGCAGATGGATGTTTTCGACATAATGACACGCCAGGACATCAGTCACAAGATTACAAAAACATCCATGTTATGGTAAAAAATAAGACAGAATGGACATTTTTAATACAAGAGTCGCCGCAAAGATAAGCTGGAAACATCTACATGTGGCGGATTAAGATCATTTGTACAAGGCAGTGACACTAAAAGGCATCTTTCGCCAGGCAACGTTCTTTCTGATTCTTTTGGGTACAAGAGAAACAATTTCCTATCAACGTTGCTACAACCGTGGATCTAGAGGATATTTGGAAAAGGAAAATAATTAGTAAACTTAAAAGCATAGCGATGGCAGTTGGCCCACATCACAAAAATTTAGACAACGACCGAAATATGATATGGGAGAGAGGAAGTCGTTCGTGCCCATTATCCCATTTCGATGGAAAGGAAAGATTCGAAACATGAGCAAGATAGGAGTACCAATGGACAGAAATGAGGAACCCTCAAGGTCTCCGACGAACCCTAGAGCAAAGTTCAGACAAAGAATCTATGAAGAAATAAAGGTAACATACATCGTCGATCAATGGAGATGTCAAAGCAACTTGAATAAATCGAGGAGGAGATGAGGAATCGCGGCAGCGCAAGGCAGTTGTTGAAAGGAAGCAAAAGCAATGGCATGACCGAGTGTCCAACCCAGAGGAATAATAAGAAGACGGGAAGGGGTAAAAATGGAAGGAATGGACCCTCCACCCGTATTTATGACATTAGAAATGAAAACTGCGAGGCGCGGGAATAGGGGAGTCACAGTAAAAACATTGAAGGAACGACGCCTCGATTTCCGGGACAAAAAGGCATGCAGAGGACCAGTTGTGATGACATCGTGACGGCGTTAAATTGTTTTCACTCGTGACGTCATGAACGGACAGCAGAAGCAACAAGCCGACAGTTGAAGGAATTGAGAAAACAACAGTATTGCCGGCTCATTACGTGATCAAGATAGCTTGGCATGAACAAGTTCAAGTCAACCTAGGGCCTAATGTCGGGGATATAATCCCAGGATGTAACCCTCCCTATGGGGCCAGGTCAAACTATAAAGGAGCGGCTATAAGGTGGGCCGCCAGGGGCTGTGACTCAAAGCGCCTTAGGTCCCAACATGAAAAGATGGCGACTTAAGACCGAATGGGCAGAAGACGCTAGAAGATTTCGTAACTTGGGAATAAATATGTGATGGATTTGTAGTAGGTCACGAGTGTTAGTTTGACCTGGACTCTGCTGTAAACTTGGGGCCTCTACCTATATATAAAGGGGAGCCCCCGAGCCAAAAAGATCAAGTAAGAAACCTCGAGAGCTAGGTTAGCGATTCGGCATCCTTGTAATCGAGATTCTCATCAATATAGACACAAAAGCATGACGTAGGATTTTACCTCCATTGGAGAGCCCGGACCTGGGTAAATCTGTTTCTCGTCCCCAATCAACCCCTTCGAGTCGCCACACCGCGATGATGGCCTCACCACTAAGTCCGTTCACGAGGACATCTATCGTGACAAAACCACGACAAAGAGCCTCTCGCCAATCGGTACACTCTTAACCATGTCCTCCAAGCCTTCCCAGAACTCCCTCTTGGTGTTCTCAGTGTGGCCTACTTGCGGGGCATACGCGCTGATAACATTGAGAACTAAGTCCCCAACTACGAGCTTGACCAGGATAATATGTTCCTCACGTCTCTTGACGTCTACCACTTCATACTTGAGGCTCTTGCTGATCAAAATGCCTACTCCATTTTTGTTTGCAACCGTTCGCATGTATCACAACTTGAAGACGGTACCCTCCACCTCCTTCGCCTTCTGTCCCCTCCATTTGGTCTCTTGGACGCAAAGGATATCAATGCTTCTCCTTACTACTGTATCAACTATTTCCCGAGGCTTACATGTCAGAGACCCTACGTTCCAGCTACCTAAGTGAATCCTCCTAGGCTCGACTAGCTTCCTTACCCTTCGCACTCGTCAAGTAAATTCGAGACCGTTTCTCATTTTCCACTACACCCGAGCGCCGATGTATTGCGCCACTAAGGATGCGACGACCCGTTCCTTGTTCACTTTCCATCGTATCCAGATCATGATACGGCGCGCCACCTGGGTGGTTACGGGCCGGCCCTTGTCCATTTTCCACTACACCCGGGCTCCAATGTGGCGCGTCGCTGAGAGGGTTACACCCCAACAAAAATCTTTTGGGTTTCATGTCCATAAGAGTGGCTGAGTTTTGATGTTGGCGCGTCAAGCCTATCACAACCCTCCTCCTTTACCCGGGCTTGGGACCGGCTATATTGAGACAACATAGGTAGAGTTAAAAAAAGAGAAAAAAAAGATAAAATAAAATAAAAATGAAAAATATGAAAAGAGAGAAGGGGCAATGTTACTATCTTTTTCCACACTCGTGCTTCACAGTAGCACCATGTTCTTCATATAGAGAGTCTCCTGAGTTCTCATTTTCATATGCTAGTGGCAAGATTTCATTATAGAACTTGGCTTGTATATTCCGACGATGGGCTTCCTCAAATGCCCGAGGTCTTCATGAGCAAGCAAGTTGGATGCACACCTACTTAGCTTATGTTGAGCTTTCATACACTTATAGCTCTAGTGCATCCATTGCATGGAAATCCCTACTCCTCGCACTGATATCGATTGATGTGCATCTCCATAGCCCGTTGGTCCGTCTATTGGTGCAAGACTTTCTTCTCCACTTTTACTCCTTTCAAACCTATCACCATACTGTATTCCACATATATTCTATGTATGTGGTTCACGCTCATGTACTGAGTGACGTATAAAATGTTGAAGCGCGTTAAAAAGTACTATCCAATTGCTTGGTTTGACACCGGGGTGCTAATGATTTATACTTTATGCTAGGAAGACTAAGTGTGACAGGCTATATGAAATTGTAGCGGTAGTGTTCTTTAGCATTGTTATTCTGAAAGGACATGATTGTTTGCTAGTAAACCTGAGTATGGATGATAGACTATTGCCTTGAATCACATCTTAATATTCATGACATGATTAGACATTTCTTCAAGATTATGTTAGGTAGCATTCCACATCAAAAATTATCGTTTTTATCATTTACTTACTCAAGGATGAGCAGGAATTAAGCTTGGGGATGTTGATACATCTCCCTCGTATCTATAATTTTTGATTGTTTCATGTCAATACTCTAAAACTTTCATATACTTTGGCAACATTATATAATATTTTTGGGACTAACTTACTGATCCACTGCCTACTGTTAATTCCTATTCTTTTGCAGGTTTTGCAAAAATGCCAACGGAGTCCAAACATGATAAAACTTTACATGCATTTATTTTGAAATATATGTGGATTTTGGGAAGAAGAATAAACACAAGGCGGTGCCCGAGGTAATCGCAAGCCTATAGGGCACGGCTAGGAGGGTGGTCGCACCCTGATGGCTTGGGACCACCCCATAAATCCGTTGGGGCCCTTCTTTCGCTGTAAGAAAGATAATTTCCTGATAAAGCCTGATACGTCCATTTTGCATCATGTTTTCATGTTGATATTTATCGCTTCTTTGGCTGTTATTTCACTTCACGGTACAATTCTTATGCCTTTTCTCTCTTCTTTTGCAAGGTTTACATGAAGAGGGAGAATGTCGGCAACTGGAATTCTGGCCTGAAAGTGGAGCAAAGTTGAGATACCTATTCTGTGCAACTCCAAACGCCGTAAAAATCAACGAGGATTTTTTTCCGGATTTATAAAAAATACTGGGCCGAAGAAGTGCCAGAGGGGCGCGTGCAGGTGGCCAGAAGTCTGCACGGCCCGACGACCCCCTAGGCCGCGCCATGAGGGCTTGTGGGCAACCTGCTAGCCCACTAGCCCCCCTCTTTTGCTATATGAAGGGTTTCGTCCAGAAAAAAATCAAGGAGGATCTTTTTCGTGGTTTCGCTGCCGCCACGAGGCGGAACTTGAGCAGAACCAATCTAGAGCTCTGGCAGGACGATCCTGCCGGGGAAACTTCCCTCCCGGAGGGGGAAATCGCCGCGATCGTCATCACCAACACTCCTCTCATCGGAGGTGACTCGTCACCATCAACATCTTCATCAGCACCATCTCATCTCCAAACCCTAGTTCATCACTTGTAACCAATCTCCGTCTCGCGACTCCGATTGGTACTTGTAAGGTTGCTAGTAGTGTTGATTACTCTTTGTAGTTGATGCTAGTTGGATTACTTGGTGGAAGAGTTTATGTTCAGATCGTTGATGCTACTCATTACCTCTCTGGTCATGAATATGACTATGCTTTGTGAGTAGTTACTTTGGTTCCTGAGGACATGGGATAAGTCATGCTAACAGTAGTCATGTGAATTTGGTATTCGTTCGTTAATTTGATATGTTGTATGTTGTTTTTCCTCTAGTGGTGTTATGTGAACGTCGACTACATAACACTTCACCATTATTTGGGCCTAGAGGAAGGCATTGCGAAGTAGTAAGTAGATGATGGGTTGCTAGAGTGACAGAAGCTCAAACCCTAGTTTATGTGTTGCTTCGTAAGGGGCTGATTTGGATCCACTAGTTTAATGCTATGGTTAGACTTTGTCTTAATTCTTCTTTCGTAGTTGCGGATGCTTGTGAGAGGGGTTAATTATAAGTGGGATGCTTTTCCAAGTAAGGGCAGTACCCAAGCGCCGGTCCACCCACATATCAAACTATCAAAGTAACGAACGCGAATCATATGAACATGATGAAACTAGCATGACAGAAATTCCCGTGTGTCCTCGGGAGCGTTTTTCCTCCTATAAGACTTTTTCCAGGCTTGACCCTTGCTACAAAAGGGATTGGGCAACTTTTCTGCACCGTTGCTACTTTTGTTACTTGTTGCTTGCTACAAATCATCTCACCACACAATCACTTGTTACCGACAATTTCAGTGCCTGCAGATTTTACCTTGCTGAAAACCACTTGTCAAATCCTTCTGCTCCTCGTTGGGTTCGACACTCTTACTTATCGAAAGGACTACGATTGATCCCCTATACTTGTGGGTCATCAAGACTCTTTTCTGGCGCTGTTGCCGGGGAGTGAAGCGCCTTTGGTAAGTGGAACTTGGTAAGGAAACATTCATATAGTGTGCTGAAATTTATTGTCACTTGTCACTATGGTTACTAATCCTTTGAGGGGCTTGTTTGGGGTATCTTCACCTCGAACGGAAGCACAAATAGTTGCTCCTCAACCTTCTGCACCTACTGAAAATATTTTCTTTGAATTTTGTTTGGGTATGCTTGAGAAACTGCTGGCTAATCCTTTTACAGGAGATGGAACATCACATCCAGACTTGCATCTAATCTATGTAGATGAAGTTTGTGGTTTATTTAAGCTTGCAGGTTTGCCCGAGGATGAGGTCAAGAAGAAGGCCTTTAATTTATCTTTGAAGGATAAGGCGTTGACATGGTATAGGCTATGTGATGATACTGGATCATGGGACTACAATCGGTTAAAATTGGAATTTCATCAAAAGTTTTATCCTATGCATTTAGTACATTGTGGTCGAAATTATATTTACAATTTTTGGCCTCGTGACAAAGAAAGCATCGCTCAAGCTTGGGGGAGGCTTAAACCAATGCTATATTCATGCCCCAATCATGAGCTCTCGATAGAAATTATCATTCAGAACTTCTATGCTCGGCTTCCTGATGATGATCGCACCATGCTTGACACTTCTTGTACCGGTTCTTTTATGAAGAGAGATATTGACTTCAAATGGAATTTATTGGAGAGAATTAAACGCAACTCTGAAGATTGGGAGCTTGAAGAAGGTAAGGAGTCAGGTATGAATTTCACGTTTGATTGCGTTAAATCCTTTGTTGAGACAAATATCTTTAGTGATTTTAGCGCTAAGTATGGACTTGACTCTGAGATAATAGCTTCATTGTGTGAATCCTTTGCTTCTCATATTGATCTCCCCAAAGAGAAGTGGTTTAAATATCATCCTCCTTTATAAGTCAATGTAGTTAAACCCACTCCAGTTGAAGAGAAAGTCATTGCCTATAATGATCATGTTGTTCCCAGTGCTTACATTGAGAAACCACCTTTCCCTATTAGGATAAAGGATCATTCTAAAGCTTCAACTGCGATACATAGAGGCTACATTAGAACACCTACACCCCCTGAGCAAATTAGAGTTGAACCTAGCATTGCTATTATCAAAGATCTTCTGTCCGATGATGTTGAGGGACATAATATTCACTTCTGTGAAGATGCTGCTAGAATTGCTAAACTTCACGTTAGATACAAACATAGGCCTGTTGTTGGCATGCCTGTGGTTTCTGTTAAGATAGGAGATCATTGTTATCATGGCTTATGTGACGTGGGTGCTAGTGTTAGTGCAATACCTCAATCCTTATACGATGAAATCAAAGATGAGATTGCACCTGTTGAGATAGAGCCTATTGATGTCACTATTCGGCTTGCCAATAGAGATACTATCTGGCCTGTGAGAATTGTTAGGGATGTTGAAGTCTTGTGTGGTAAAACGAAGTATCCTGCTGATTTCCTCGTTCTTGCTACCGCACCAGATAGCTTTTGTCCCATCATATTTGGTAGACCTTTTCTCAATACTGTCAATGCTCATATTGATTGTGAGAAGCAAACTGTCACTGTTGGCTTTGAAGGTGTGTCACATGAGTTCAATTTCTCTAAGTTTGGTAGACAACCTCATGAAAAGGAGTTGCCTAGTAGGGATGAAACTATTGCCTTAGCCTCTATTGCCGTGCCTCCTACTGATCCCTTAGAGCAATACTTGCTTGAGCATGAAAATGATATGCATATGGATGAAAGGGATGAGATAGATAGAGTTGTCTTAGAACAATATCCTATCCTTAAGAATAACTTGCCTGTTGAACTGCTTGGGGATCCACCCCCACCAAAGGGTGATCCTGTGTTCGAGCTTAAACAGTTGCCTAATACTCTTAAGTATGCCTACCTTGATGAAAATGAGATATATCCTGTTATTATTAGTGCTAGCCTCTCACAGCATGAAGAAAAGAAGTTACTAAAAACTCTGAGGAAGCACCGTGCTGCTATTGGATATACTCTTGATGATCTTAAGGGCATTAGTCCTACTCTATGCCAGCACAAGATTAAAACTAACTCTGAGGAAGCACCGTGCTGCTATTGGATATACTCTTGATGATCTTAAGGGCATTAGTCCTACTCTATGCCAGCACAAGATTAAAACTGATCCTGATTTCAAACCAGTTGCTGATCATCAAAGGAGATTAAATCCTAAGATGAAAGAAGTAGTAAGAAAATAAATACTAAAGCTCCTGGAAGCAGGTATCATCTATCATGTTACTCATAGTGATTGGGTGAGTCCGGTGCATTGCGTCCTTCAGAAGGGAGGCATTACCGTTGTCCCTAATGATAAGGATGAATTGATCCCAGAGAGGATTATTACTGGCTATAGGATGGTGATTGATTTTAGGAAATTGAATAAAGCCACTAGGAAAGATCATTACCCTTTGCCTTTTATCGACCAAATGCTAGAAAGGCTGTCCAAACACACGCACTTTTGCTTTCTACACGATTATTCTGGTTTCTCCCAAATACCAGTTGCACAATCTGATCAGGAGAAAACCACTTTCACCTACCCTTTCGGTACCTTTGCTTATAGACGTATGCATTTTGGCTTATGTAATGCACCTGCCACCTTTCAAAGATGTATGATGGTTATATTCTCTGACTTTTGTGAAAATATTGTTGAGGTTTTCATGGATGACTTCTCCTCTTACGGGTCTTCCTTTGATGATTGCCTCAGCAACCTTGATCGAGTCTTGTAGAGATGTAAAGACACCAATCTTGTCTTGAATTGGGAGAAGTGCCACTTTATGGTTAATGAAGGCATCGTCTTAGGACATAAAATTTTTGAAAGAGGTATTGAAGCCGATAAGGCTAAGGTTGATGCAATCGAGAAAATGCCATACCCCACATATATCAAAGGTATAAGAAGTTTCCTTGGTCATGCTGGTTTCTATAGAAGGTTCATTAAAGACTTCTCTAAGATTTCTAGGCCTCTTACCAATCTCTTGCAAAAGGATATTCCTTTTGTCTTTGACGATGATTGTGAGGAAGCCTTCAAAATACTTAAGAGGGCTTTGATAACTGCACCTATTGTTCAACCACCTGATTGGAACCTACCTTTTGAGATCATGTGTGACGCTAGTGATTATGATGTTGGTGTTGTTCTAGGGCAAAGAGTCGATAAGAAGTTGAATGTTATTCACTACGCTAGTAAAACTCTAGACAGTGCCCAGAGAAACTATGCCACTACGGAGAAGGAATTTTTAGCAGTCGTGTTTGCATGTGAAAAGTTCAGGTCTTACATAGTTGATTCCAAAGTCACTATTCACACTGATCATGCTGCTATTAAGTACCTCATGGAGAAGAAAGACGCTAAACCTAGACTTATTAGATGGGTTCTCTTGCTACAAGAGTTTGATTTGCACGTTGTCGACAGAAAGGGTGTTGATAACTTGTCTAGGTTGGAGAACGTTCTTGATGACCCACAACCTATTGACGACAGCTTTCCCATTGAGCAACTGAATGTCATCAATGCTTCACATAGTGCATCGTGGTATGCTGATTATGCAAAATATATCGTTGCCAAATACATACCACCTACCTTCACGTACCAGCAAAAGAAGAAATTCTTCTTTGACTTGAGACATTACTTTTGGGATGATCCTCGCCTTTATAAGGAAGGAGTAGATGGTGTTATTAGATGTTGTGTACCTGAACATGAAGAGGGACAGATCCTACAGAAGTGTCACTCTGAGGCCTACGGAGGACACCATGCGGGAGATAGAACTGTACACAAGGTATTGCAATCAGGTTTCTATTGGCCCACTCTCTTCAAGGATGCCCGTAAGTTTTTCTTGTCTTGTGACGAATGTCAAAGAATAGGTAATATTAGCAAACATCAGGAAATTCCTATGAACTATTCACTTGTCATTGAACCATTTGATGTTTGGGGCTTTGATTTTATGGGACCTTTTCCAAAATCCAATGGGTATACTCACATCTTAGTTGTTGTTGATTACGTCACTAAGTGGGTAGAAGCTATCCCCACTAGTAGTGCTGATCACAACACCTCTATCAGGATACTGAAAGAAGTTATCTTCCCTAGATTTGGAGTCCCTAGATATCTAATGACCGACGGTGGTTCACACTTCATTCATGGTGCTTTCCGTAAAACGCTTGCTAAGTACGATGTCAACCATAGAATTGCGTCCCCCTATCACCCTCAGTCCAGTGGTCAAGTAGAGCTAAATAATAGAGAGATTAAAGTGATTCTGCAAAAGACTGTCAACAGATCTAGAAAGAATTGGTCTAAGAAGCTCGATGATGCACTGTGGGCTTATAGAACTGCCTATAAGAATCCCATGGGCATGTCTCTGTACAAAATGGTGTACGGTAAAGCATGTCATTTACCTCTTGAGCTAGAGCATAAAGCTTATTGGGCAATCAAAGAGCTCAACTTTGATGTCAAACTTGCCGGTGAGAAGAGGTTATTTGATATTAGCTCGCTTGATGAGTGGAGAACTCAGGCATATGAGAATGCCAAACTGTTCAAAGAGAAGGTTAAGAGGTGGCATGATAAGAGGATACAAAAGCGTGATTTCAATGTAGGTGATTATGTCTTGCTATATAACTCTCGTTTAAGATTCTTTGCAGGCAAGCTTCTCTCCAAATGGGAAGGTCCCTATGTTGTTGAGGAAGTATATCGTTCCGGTGCTATCAAGATCAACAACACGGAAGGTAATTGTCCGAGAGTGGTAAATGGGCAGAGAATCAAGCATTATATCTCATGTATTCCCATAAATGATGAAAGCAATATCATCAATACCATAACTCCGGAGGAATACCTAAGGGATGTTTATCAGCCTGTTTCAGACTCCAAAAACGAAGAGGTATGTGATTCGGTAAGAAAACAGAGTCCAAAACTTTTCCAGTAGGAAATTTTCTCCGTTTTAGAATATTTGAAAAAAATAAAAAATTTGGAAGTAGTCCGGAAAGTGCACGAGGAGGCGACAAGCCTGCACGGCGCGGGTCCACCCCCTGGCCGCGCCATGAGGGCTTGTGGCCACCTCGTGCGCCTCCCGGACTCCGTTTTCATGCGGGGTACTCCTTCTGGTTTGGAAAAAATCATTATATATACTTCTGTTTGGTCTGACCCCTGCATCACGCAAATTTCCTCTGTTTTTCGTTTCGAGCCTGTTTTCTGCCGCAGATCTAGGTCAAGATGTCTTCTCGGGATTCAGAGGGGGGAGCTATGTGGCTGATTACCTTGCTAACCCCAAGGTCTATGGGTACTTGGATCCTTATGGCTGGACAACTGATGAGGAAGAAGATTATGATCCGAAGGGGAAGGAACAAACAAGTTCCGATGAAGAGGAGGCTCCTCTACCTCAACCTGGGCACACTCATGTGGAGTTCAAGAAGTCGAGCCTCCCTGACTCAAGGAATAAGTCTAAGACTTTGTTTATCCCTTCTCGTTTCTTGCAGGAGAGTAAGCAGGAATTATGCCAAAGGGTGTTGAAGCTTGAAGAGGAAAATGATGATCTGAGGGAGCAGAATTTTATGCTCAAGTGGAAATTAAACAAGATCAAGACCTCTTCAACAACTCCTCCACCATCACCACCAAAGGAAGATAACTGGGCATTGGCATGGGCAATCCCCTTGGCTTGTGCCAAGCTTGGGGGAGCTGCCCCGGTATCGTATCACCATCACATCTTTTGCCTTTACCTTTGTTTTAGTTTTCCTTTTCAATTTTATTTTTCTCTAGTAGATTAAAAGTCTTAGTGTTTTAGTCTTCAGTTTTGCTTTGTGTCACCCGCGATGTATTCGAGCTCGTGAGCCATATAATAAAGAGTGTCTTAGTTGAAGGGCTTTGCCTCTTGCCATGATCAAAAGAGTGAGAATAGAACAAAAGCATGAAAGATCATGTAATGATCCTATGGGAAGTGATGGCTTCACATATAAAATGGATGAGGATTGAAACTTGTTGAGGGTAGGCAAACGTAGACCTTGGTCACTGTTGCAAGTAATAGGAAGTGATAAAGAAGGAGAGGTTCACATATAAGTATATCATCTCTGACACCATCTATGATTGTGAACACTCACTAAACTATTACATGCCTAGAAGTAGATGTTGGACAAGGAAGACAACGTAATGAATTGTGTTTGCTTGGCTTTGAACAATGTTATATGATTAGAGATCCCTTAGCATGTGACGATTGCTTCCACCTCATATTAGCCAAAACCTCCCGCACCAAGTAGAGATACTACTTGTGCATCCATAAACCTTCAAACCAGTTTTGCCATGAGTGTCCACCATACCTACCTATGGATTGAATAAGATCCCTCAAGTAAGTTGTCATCGGTGCAAGCAATAAAAATTGCTCTCTAATATGTATGATCTATTAGTGTGTGGAAAATAAGCTTTATACGAACCTGTGATGAGGAAGACATAAAAGCGACAGACTGCATAATAAAGTTCTTTATCACAGGAGGCAATATAAATTGACGTTCCTCCGCACTAAGAGGACACGCACCCGAACCTCAAAAGCGCATGACAACCTCTGCTTCCCTCTGCGAAGGGTCTATCTTGTACCTTTACTTTTTTCCCTTGAAAGAGTCATGGTGATCCTCACCAATTCCTTATTTCGCCTTTGCCTTGGCTAACGTCATATGCTTGGGAAAGATCTATATTCATATGTCAACTTGGAGGTAAGTATTCATGAATTATTATTGTTGACATTACCCTTGAGGTAAATGGTTGGGAGGCGAAACTATAAGCCCCTATCTTTCTCTGTGTTCAGCTGAAAGTTTGATCTCATGAGTACCACGTGAGTTGTAGCAATTGTAGAGAATGAAAATATGATTGAGTATGTGGATTTGCTTTACAAGCTCTTATTTGACTCTTTCTCATGTTGTGATAAATTGCAATTGCTTCAATGACTAAAGGCTATCGGTTGTTACTTCTCGGTAAGGTTCTTGATCCATGCTTTACTTTGTGAAGGAATTATCACTTTAGCATGAGAGATTATATGTTGGTATTGATGTTATTATCTTGATCATGATGCATGCATGTTTGTATCTTGTTTTGTCGAGACCTCTCTCCCTAAACATGTGGACATATTTATTGAGCTAGGCTTTCGCTTGAGGACAAGCGAGGTCTAAGCTTGGGGGAGTTGATACGTCCATTTTGCATCATGTTTTCATGTTGATATGTATCGCTTCTTTGGCTGTTATTTCACTTCACGGTACAATTCTTATGCCTTTTCTCTCTTATTTTGCAAGATTTACATGAAGAGGGAGAATGCCGGCAACTGGAATTCTGGCCTGAAAGTGGAGCAAAGTTGAGATACATATTCTGCGCAATTCCAAACGCCATAAAAATGAACGAGGATTTTTTCCGGATTTATAAAAAATACTAGGCCGAAGAAGTGCCAGAGGGGCGTGTGCAGGTCGCCACAAGACTGCACGGCGCGGCCACCCCCCCCCCCAGGCCGCGCCATGAGGGCTTGTGGGCAACCTGCTGGCCCACTGGACCCCTCTTTTTCTATATGAAGGGTTTCGTCCAAAAAAATCAAGGAGGAGCTTTTTCGTGGTTTCGCCGCCGCCACGAGGTGGAACTTGAGCAGAACCAATCTAGAGCTCCGACAGGACGATCCTGCCGGGAAAACTTCCCTCCCGAAGGGGGAAATCGTCGCCATCGTCATCACCAACACTCCTCTCATCGGAGGTGACTCTTCACCATCAACATCTTCATCAGCACCATCTCATCTCCAAACCCTAGTTCATCACTTGTAACCAATCTCCGTCTCGCGACTCCGATTGGTACTTGTAAGGTTGCTAGTAGTGTTGATTACTCTTTGTAGTTGATGCTAGTTGGATTACTTGGTGGAAGAGTTTATGTTCAGATCCTTGATGCTACTCATTACCTCTCTGGTCATGAATATGACTATGCTTTGTGAGTAGTTACTTCGGTTCCTGAGGACATGGGATAAGTCATGCTAATAGTAGTCATGTGAATTTGGTATTCGTTCGGTAATTTGATATGTTGTATGTTGTTTTTCCTCTAGTGGTGTTATGTGAACGTCGACTACATAACACTTCACCATTATTTGGGCCTAGAGGAAGGCATTGGGAAGTAGTAAGTAGATGATGGGTTGCTAGAGTGACAGAAGCTTAAACCCTAGTTTATGCGTTGCTTCGTAAGGGGCTGATTTGGATCCACTAGTTTAATGCTATGGTTAGACTTTGTCTTAATTCTTCTTTCGTAGTTGCGGATACTTGCGAGAGGGGTTAATCATAAGTGGGATGCTTGTCCAAGTAAGGGCAGTACCCAAGCGCCAGTCCACCCACATATCAAACTATCAAAGTAACGAACGCGAATCATATGAACATGATGAAACTAGCATGACAGAAATTCCCGTGTGTCCTCGGGAGCGTTTTTCCTCCTATAAGACTTTGTCCAGGCTTGTCCCTTGCTACAAAAGGGATTGGGCCACTTTGCTGCACCGTTGCTACTTTTGTTACTTGTTGCTTGCTACGAATCATCTCACCACACAATCACTTGTTACCGACAATTTGAGTGCTTGCACATTTTACCTTGCTGAAAACCACTTGTCAAATCCTTTTGCTCCTCGTTGGGTTCGACACTCTTACTTATCGAAAGGACTACGATTGATCCCCTATACTTGTGCGTCATCAAAGCCCCCTCAAAATTTCAGCCCAATAGGAGTTACGGATCTCCGGATATTTAATAAACGGTGAAGGGGTCAGAAAATAGTAGCGAAAACAGGAAAGAAACAGAGAGAGAGAGAGAGATCCACTCGAGGAGGGGCACCTGCCCTCCGGGAGCCATGGAGTCCATGGACTAGAGGGGAAACTCTCCTTCCATCTAGGTGGGCGACCAAGGAAGAAGAAGAAGAAGAAGAAGGGGCGCTCTCTCCCCCTCTCTCTCCGTGGCACCGAAACGCCGTCGGCGCAACCATCGTGACGACAATCTACACCAACAACTTCGCCGCCGTCACCACCAACTCTCCCCCCTCTTTGAAGCGGCATAAAACCTCTTATATTATTATTCAATGATGTATGGATATTCTATGATGTTTGATTAGATTTATTTTGTCCTATGGGTTAATTCTGGTATGGTGTGATTGATATGAGTTATATGGTAACATGGTGTTGTTCTAAGGTGACTTCTGTGCCACGCACACGTGGGGGATTCCCGCTGGAGGGTGTTGCAATACGTTCATGATTCGGTTATAGTGGATAGCTAGAGTGACAGAAGTTTACACCCGAGTAAAGGGGTTGTTTGCGTCTGGGAGTAAAGAGTTCTTGATGTTTAATGCTGTGATTGGGTTTTACCTTAATGATCTATAGTAGTTGCGGATGCTTGCTAGAGATCGAAATACGAAAAGAGTGTTAGTGTATGCCTCTCCCTCATTGCATATGATAAGTATCTATCGTGTTATATTCAACTGCCTATGGACAATCTTTCTCTTGTGTTATAAAAATCTTTCTACTAAACAACTAGTTTTTATTATCTTGCAAATTACTTGTAGTTTTATCCTACTAAATACTTTTAGTTTTCTTCCCGCAAAGTAATTTCATACCTGTTCTAGTTAAAGTAAGTGTTAGCATGCGTAGAGTTGTATCGGTGGTCGATAGAACTTGAGATAATACTAATTCTACCTTTAGCTCCTCGTTGGATTCGACACTCTTACTTAACAAAAAGGGCTACAAACGATCCACCCACCTAGTTTTTGCTAATTTTGTTCTTGTGGGTTATCACCACCCACCTAGTTTTTGCTAATTTTGTTCTTTGGGACTCCCCCCCCCCTCCTGCTGGGCAAGTGTGCGTATGTGGGTTCTGTTTAACCTGATTCGATGAAAAAAGTGTATCAAATAGAAGGGATCAAGCATCATTAAAATAATGTTGTCTGCAAAATTGAATACCTAAATAAATTGACTTTTACGCATACGGGAGGCATGATACCTCCACCTACACCTCTCATATGGATAGTCAACTGTAAACCTTCTGGGTTCACTCTTGTCAATCACAAAATCATTTTGAGTGAGAATGCAGTATGTAGTCAGCGCATTCCGATAGTCCATCGTCGATTCAAATATTGTTCCACGAGTAAGCTTAGGATCATTCCTATACACTCAATTGTTGGCATGTCCTCACCAACGTATCCGTCTGGAAGCAACATGTGAGAGTTCTCCTCCTTCTCTTCATCATCAGTGTCATCAAATGTAGCAGGGTCGGGTGGCTCCTTTGGGTATTCATCCTCCATTGCTTGTTTGCTGAATTCATCAACCAATTCAGGGTACATCCTCGTCATCGTTTTGAGGCACTCACTCGACATGTGAGGGTTCTCCTCCTTCTCTTCATCATCTTTTGCATCCAATGCAACATTGGCCTGGCTTTCACTACCATTAGGTTTAGCCGGTCCGAACCTACAAGTAGTGTGTGGCCGCTCACTGTTAGAAGAGTTAACTGGTGTGACACCCTTTCCCTTATCCCATTATTTTCGCAGCTGCAACACATGGGTTTCAATTTTACCTAAACGGTTGCCGGCGTTTAAACAAAAAAGAGTTTCTAGATGCTCATCGCAAGTTAGTGGCACAAAATTTTGCTCACGTCTATTGAAATAGCTCAGATCAACAACATAGGATTGGCTCAGGGATAATTAGAACATAGGGATTTGCATAAATATGTAAACAAAATTATTGTTTCTAGTTTCTACCACCTTTGGTTAGCAAAATCCAGAGAAATGACGCGCTTTTGTACCTCGCATGTAGCTAGTTTCCATTCTAACTGTGAGCCGAAAGGCAAGCGCATGATCAATCCTACAGTTAGGCGGGCAATAATTCAGTCAAGCAGGCAGAAATTTATCCGCCCATTGGTCAAATATACTAGCCATATTATCAAGTTAGATCACGCATTTCAAGAGGTGTGAGGCTTACCCAGCCGGAACCCATGAATTCTTTGTTGCTCCTGGTTCGACCCAATCCTTCCCACGGTCGATAGCACGGAGGTTGGTGTCCCTCGACATTGCCCAAGCCTATGTTGTTTAATCTGCTGATGCAGCTCCACCCTCCAGATCCTCTCGACCCAGTACAAGCCTCGACCACGGAAAGCGGCGGACGAGGGTTGTTGGGGCGGTAGTCAAGTGCTCTGGTCGGCGTGTATTTTCTCTTTGGGTCTTTTATTGCATACATGCATCAAGCTTGGGAACGGTCGGCTGTGATCGCTCTCCCACAAGAGATACGATGGCCAGCAGAAAAGAACAGTATGATGTGGAGGGTAAGATTGTTGGCTGGCGGATGGTGCTTGGTTAAGTCCATCAACGATGCAGCATGAAAAGGTTCGAACTATATATATGCTCTCGCGAACACAATCAAGAACCAGTGTGATGTGGAGATTAATTTATGTACTGAAATATCAACTTGTTTTAGATTGCTCTACGGAGTTGTGTTAATCTCCATAACCCGTTTGTTTCTTTGTCGTATGGTTAGGCCAGCTCCAGGGCGCGATCTCATTTTATATGTACCTGTTTATTTAAGTCTAAATAAATAAATACGACGGCTCAACGCAGCAACACATCTTATTTTTCTGTCCTTTTGTGTTTGTTTGGACCCATTTCAGATCAAATTTGCTTGTAATTTAGATTTGAAATGTTTGTTGCATCCTCGTCCGCTTGCATGTGAACATGAGGGGGCCACCCACCCATCCCACCTTTCTCTCTCTCCGCCTTTTTTCTCTCTTTCTCCCCGAAGTACCACCGCGCGCCGCCACGAAGCACCATCGTACGACGTCGGGAGCCGCCAGACGCCGAGACGTCGGGCCTACGGGGAACGAGACAGCCGCCGGTGCTACTAGACGTCTACCTCGTGGTCGTCCGGGACATCTCCACCAAGAGCTGCCTGCTCATCAACTCCACAATGAGTCCCTCTTCCACCCGCCAGCGTTGCTCGCGTCCCTCTTTCACTTGTCCGACTGCTAATGCGAGCGAGCATAGCGGGTGTGTGGTCGCCCTCTTCTGGCTCTCTTCTCGCTCTCGACCTCACTTAGTAGCTACACCGGCTGCGTGCCCGTCATCAACACCGGCGGTGGTCGCCCCTGCTAGGTGTTGCATGGCCAGGGACGGATAACTCACCAAATGCAGCATCATTGGGCACATATGTTCTTGTCGGATGCTTCGGTCTGTTCATTGTCCACTTTCATGATTCGAACGGATAAAATTCCAATAAATCGGACGTTCGTTTGTGGTCGTATGTTGGAGTTGGCCTTAGAAGCATGGAGCTCATGTATCCGAGTTGCATCATGTTACTGTATTAAATTGAATTAAACTACTGCTTTGTCTCAAAAAGATAATTGGAAAATTCTAATCTGCAGCGTGTGCACGGCTGTGTTGGCGTGCGGCGGGTGCACCGACCCATCCGATCCAAAAATACTGCATGGGGTCGTTGGATTAGGGAGGGAAGAGAGTTTTACATGCTAGAGGTAGCAGCAGGGACTACATGGGGCAGGAGGACAACATCTATGCATGCAAACTAGTACACCAGCATCACATCAACAAAGATTCTTTTAATGTTGAATTTTCACTAGTTTTATCTTTTAAACTATAAATCCAATTGACGATCCGTTTTCGCCGTTAGCTTTCTCACAACGAGATCTTCAAAACTAGATCCCATGTTGATATGTTTCGACGTCTTTTTTTACGTCGATAATTGCAAGATTACTATTATTTAGTTATTAGATTATGAGACACTTAGTAGCCACATTTAATTAACTTAGTTGTCAACTTAGCAACCGTGTGTATAGATTTTTGACAACTACGCTTGTTTAAACCCGACGACCATGTTTGACAAATGATTATTGCCTTATAGCAATTTTCATTATACATGGTATAAACGCATGTCATAAGTTTGGTTTGCCAATTTAAATATGTTAACTTGTCATATTTACATACAACTTTGCCAGAAAAATATTGTGTATGTTTGCTAGTTTAACTATGCCTACTTGTCATATTTACTAATAAATACTAAAAACAAAAAAGATTTCTTGTGGTCGTTGGTTTTAAATATGTTGAGTTGTCATATTTTTGCATGTTATTGTTCCAAAAAAGTTGTTTGTGCTTGCCCATTCGATTATGTCGAGATGTCATATTAATACGTAATTTCCAAAAAATATGATGATTAAGTTATTTTTTATCAGACAAGTTAGTACTTACTAATATGACAAGTAAGTGCAACAAATATGGTAAGTCCGAGCAAAAAAAAGTTGTCAAAACATGTCGACACGGGATCTAGTTTTAAAGTTTTTGTAGAAACAAAGTCAACGACGAAAACGGATCATCGGTTGAATTAATGGTTTCAAAGATAAAACTTTTTAAATTTCAATCATTTTGAGCAATTCTGATGACATCATTGCATACATGCATGCATGCATGAATGACGAAGAGAGAAGATTTGACCTCAGCATCGCAATGCTTTTTTTAAATAACATAATTAGTAGAGCAACACTATTTTTTTATTAGAACTAGCAAAAGGCCCGTGCATTGCAACGTGAGAGAAAAATAACACACACTCTTAATTTATAAAAAAAATGTCTATAAACTGAGAATTTATAGTTACGGCACAAACAAAGATGGTCTTATCCCACAAAAGTGCAGTTCAAGATTTCATAGGTCTTCTATTTTAACACGACTTGCATGTAGATTTAATACGTACAAAGAAACGGGCAAGCGACCTTCAGTTTCATCTCCAATCTTGATTTTGTTAACGCGTTCATCCCCAATCCGAATTAGTACCGGTATGAAAGAAAGGCGAATAATGAATTATTTATTAAGATTGCATCCTAGATAGTATTTTTATTAAATGTTTAACAGGTAAAATAACATCATATTCAAATTCTACATATTTTTCTAATCACGTTCTATATATAATATGTTAAATTTGGCGTTACAGTTTAGAAGATATGAGCATTTCAAAAAATATTTAATATGTATTGTGGGTTTAATGTTAAAAATATCACGGGCTTTTTTATAAAATAACACGACGGACTAAGAATACATATTTCTTTTATTAATAGGTATAGATGGTGATTAGCTCAGTCTTGCGGTGCGGCGTCGTTGGGTAGTGTTGTCCAAGATAATTTAAAATATTGCTCTTACTATGTTTCTCTGTATGTAGGAGAGTATTGGTTAACCAGCAGTAACTATTTAATATTTAATGATTCAAAAATAAAAATAAAAATTATTGTAGAGGTCTCGTAGCTCAATGGTCAGAGCATCGGTACGAGTATTGGTTAAGCAGTTACCGCAGTAACTATTTCATATTATTTAAGAATTTAAAAATACACAATAACGTAAAGGTCTCGTAGCTCAATGGTTAGAGCATCGGTCTTATATGCCGCAGGTTGAGGGTTCGACCCCCTTCGAGACCAATTCTTTTCTAAAATTATGCACGTAAGCCTGTAATACATATTTTAATATTTAATAATTAAAAAGATTGTACTACTAATCTAAAACTTTATCTTCTTTTTTTAATATGGGTTTTATTATTTTTTATATTATATACTCGTGTATTCATATGCACCTAAGCTTCATTGAAGCCAAAACCAGAAGCTACTCCTTCACATTTTTGGAAATACGAACAAAAAAATTAGTTTCAAAACTTTTTAAAAAATTATGAACATTTTCAAAATGTGAACACAATTTTAAATTCTTATTAATTCTTGAAGAGTTTCTGAACTTTTTTCGGAAACATTGAAAACATATTTTGCAAACACGAACAAAAATTGAAAATCCAAACTTCTTTTTTGCAATATCTAAATATTATTTTCAAAAACAAAAACCCGGCTGGAACTGACATCGATAGTGGTCCAATAGTTGAATCTGTCTTCTAAATTCTTATTAATTCTTGAAGAGCTTCCGAACATTTTTTGGAAAAAATGTGAAAATTCAAATATTTTATTAAAATGAAAACATATTTAGCAAACACGAACAAAAATGTAAAATCCAAACTTCTTTTTTGTAATATCTAAATATTATTATCAAAAACAAGAACCCGCGTGAAACTGACCTTGATGGCGGCCCAATAGTTGAATCTGTCTCAACGAGGAGCTGCCGCCAACCTGTGTGCAAGAACACCCACTAAACCGGAAGACATATGTGGTTGGGAGCTCCTCATGATATGAACTCCATTCATATAAACTTTTAAATTTCAATAAAGCTTAGATGCTTTTCGCTCAAAAAAAGGAAGAATGACCACTACCGACGGTCTTGTGTTTTCAAATTACATTTTCACGTCCTCTCCTCGGCCCAGTCCGTGGCTCAAGCATGGTCAGTTGTTGCCGATGTCGGGAGCTACCGGGGTGCCAGGCCTCCGGGAGACGAGTCAGCCAGGGGGACGCCAGGGCTACTGGACGTTGACCTCGCGATCATCGGAGACATCGCTACCAAGAGTTGCCTGCTCGACGACTCCACTAGGAGTTCCTCTTCCACCCGCCAGCGTTGCGCGCGTCCCTCTTCCATTTGTTTCGCTGCTGCTACGTGCGTGGCGGGCGTGTGGTCGCTCTCTTCTTTCTCTCGACCTCACTCAATAGCTACATCGGTTGTGTGCTCGTCATCAACGCCAGCGGTGGTCGCCCCTCCTAGGTGTCCGATGACTAAGGATGAATAACTCACAAAATGATGCAGCATCATTGGGCGCATATGCTCTTGTCAAACACGTTTGTCTATCCGTTATTCACTTTCATGATCTAAATGGATAAAATCCGAATAAGTCGAACGTTTGTTTGTGATCGTGCGTTGAAGTTGGTCTTAGAAGCTTGGAGGTCTTGTAGCCTAGTTGCACCATCTTATTTTATTAAATTCAATTAAACTACTGCTTTGTCCAAAAAAATATTAACTACTGCTCTTACTATGTTTCTCTAGTACGAGCATTGGTTAAGCAGTTACAGCAGTAACTATTTAATATTATTTAAAATTTAAAAATACACAATAATGTAGAGGTCTCGTAGCTCAATGGTTAGAGCATCGGTCTTATATGCCGCAGGTTGAGGGTTCGACCCCCTCCGAGACCAATTCTTTTCTACAATTATGCACGTAAGCCTGTAAAACATATTTTAATATTTAATAATAATAAAGTAAACATAATTGTCGGGGTCTTGTAGCTCAATTGGTTAGAGCGTCGGTTGAGGGTTCAAGCCCCTCCGAGACCAAATTATTTTTTATATTATATACTCGTATATGCACGTAAGATTGTACTACTAATCTAAAACTTTATCTTCTTTTTTTAATATGGGTTTTATTATTTTTTATATTATATACTCGTATATTCATATGCACCTAAGCTTCATTGAAGCCAAAACCAGAAGCTACTCCTTCTCTCGATTTATGCATGTGCTCCAGTGAGACCAAATTGTTTTTAAAATTATATACTCGTATATGCACGTAAGATTGTACTACTAATCTAAAACTTTATCTTCTTTTTTTAATATGGGTTTTATTATTTTTTATATTATATACTCGTATATTCATATGCACCTAAGCTTCATTGAAGCCAAAACCAGAAGCTACTCCTTCTCTCGATTTATGCATGTGCTCCAGTGAGACCAAATTGTTTTTAAAATTATGCACGTAAGCATGTAATACATATTTGAATATTTAATAATTTAAAAGTACACGTAATTGTTTGGGTCAGCTCAATTGGTTAGAACGTCGCTCTTATCAACGACAGGTTGAGGGTTCAAGTCTACAAGCCCCTCCGTGACCAAATTATTTTTTATATTATATGTATGCACGTAAAATTGTACTCCCTCAGTTTTTAAATATAAATATTTTTTAAAAGATTTCATTACTATTTTATATATGGTTGTACATATACATATTTTAAAGTACATATTTATTTATTTTATTTTATATGTAGTCTTTTATTAAAATATTTAAAAATATTTATATTTAGAAATGGAGGGAATACTACTAATCTAAAACCAACACGTCCTTCTTTCTTTCCTTCAATTTGGCATATTCTTGGAGACGGAATAAAAAAACATTTTGCCTCCTGTGTCACAAGAGAGCTAGCACCATCGCCGGTGCACGGTTCCTCCCCAGCACACCCCCTCCTCGTCGTGGCTAGAGGATGCCCGCCAGACGAAGACCGTGTGGCGCTGGCGACGGCAGGACCATCTCCTTCCTCTCTCGCATGGACTTCGGTGGCTGACTTCAGGGCTGGGATGCGGTGGTGCGGCCTAGCTTCGGTAGCATGGTCAACTAGTTTTTCTAAATTCATCGATCCATAGTAGCCTTCCTTGAGTTTTAATTTCTTCATCGACACATGTTATTATACCGAATGTTGTGCCCCTTGAGTTTCATCCAACAATGCATCAATATGAACAGCATGCCCACCGTCCTTTGACACAGTGTAACAACGCTTCCATGCTATACTATGACATGATCATCACGTTGCAACATAAAATTGTACTCCCTCAGTTTTTAAATATAAATATTTTTTAAAAGATTTCATTATTATTTTATATATGGTTGTACATATACATATTTTAAAGTACATATTTATTTATTTTATTTTATATGTAGTCTCCTATTAAAATATTTAAAAATATTTATATTTAGAAACGGAGGGAATACTACTAATCTAAAACCAACACGTCCTTCTTTCTTTCCTTCAATTTGGCATATTCTTGGAGACGGAATAAAAAAACATTTTGCCCCCTGTGTCACAAGAGAGCTAGCACCATCGCCGGTGCACGGTTCCTCCCCAGCACACCCCCTCCTCGTCGTGGCTAGAGGATGCCCGCCAGACGAAGACCGTGTGGCGCTGGCGACGGCAGGACCATCTCCTTCCTCTCTCGCATGGACTTCGGTGGCTGACTTCAGGGCTGGGATGCGGTGGTGCGGCCTAGCTTCGGTAGCATGGTCAACTAGTTTTTCTAAATTCATCGATCCATAGTAGCCTTCCTTGAGTTTTAATTTCTTCATCGGCACATGTTATTATACCGAATGTTGTGCCCCTTGAGTTTCATCCAACAATGCATCAATGTGAACAGCATGCCCACTGTCCTTTGACACATTGTAACAACGCTTCCATGCTATACTATGACATGATCATCACGTTGCAACATTAAATAAATCAACGAATTAACCAACACCTAGAGCAACAAGAAGCAAAACTTACGATAACCATGATTGTCGCACCTATTGGCCATCTTCTTTCCACTTATGCAATTGCACCGTAATACTTCGTGTACTACCGATGGAGTAGCGACTTCACTTTGCGATCGTGAATCAAATCCAAATTATAAGGCGTGTGTGCTTGTGCTCATGAAACCAAAAATGCACATGTTGCCAAAACATCGTGTCCTTGCTTCATGCCTACAAACACCGCATTTGTTGCCAATCACGCATAGCACAACAATGAACCCTCCCTCAGTGAGTAGCCACCACCATACTTGCTTCATGTTAAACAATGAGAACATAAAAAATTCTCAAATGGTATTTGGTCGAACATTTGTTGGCATGGTGCTTGCCATGGACGGCGACGACAAACAGGCGATACCTAGGTTGTGACTCGATCCGAGGTGGAACAATGGCAAAGTACAAAGTGTCTGGGTGAAGCACCGAAGGTCCGAAAAAAAGCATGGGTGACAATCAGAGTGGTATAGTGACGGTCGTGATCTTGGTGGGTGTGAATATAGAGCAATATAGAGCAATGGTGATGGAGGGAATGCGGTAAAAGGGCTTCGGGAGAGGTGTTTTGGGTGGGTTGGGTGTGGCGGAGTCTGACGCGACGGAGCATTCAGACTCCCCAAACCTCCCATGAGTTTGCTACCTGTTTGACATATTTTCAATGGAAGCGGACGATTGATGCTCGTTGTTGGATGACAAAAAGTGTTAGTATTACCGTAATTAATTATCATCGGGGAAGTTGGACCTTTGAAGAACAAGAAGGGAAGGGAAGGAAGAAAATAAGGAGGGAGAAGAGAAGGGCACACTGAGTCGATTAGTGTAGCAAAGCTATTAGTGGTGTGCTATCGTTCCACTCCCTCACATCACTAATAACTAACTAACTAGTGGTGTGCCCTACCTGAAACATGCCACTAGTAAATGGGATTAGAAAGGGGTCGGTCTAAGAGCATCTACAGTCGGACCCCTCAAACGTCCGGGCAGGTCATCCGATCAGTGCCTCCTCACAAAAATTGACCCAAATGGGCATCTCAAACCGGCCTTAAACGTCCGGGCTGACCAGCATCCCTAATATCCAGCCCAAATATGGCACACCCGCCTCACAAGGCTGGCCCACCGTTGACCCCACCGCCATGTAAGCCCGGCCCATCACGGACCCATTAAATACCCCTATCTGGAAACCCTAGACATCCGACAATTCATTTTTTGTCCAATCCACTTCCAATCCCCCACTCTCCGACCCGATGGCGAGCGACGGAAGCAGCTGTGACAGATCGAACGTCGATGTGAAGGAGGTGGCCCTCCGCATCGCGTTGCGCCGGTCGCTGCAGGACCAAGGCGGCCCCGACGGCGGTGCATCTGCATCCTTCGGGCCAGTCGCACGCCGTAAGCGGTGGATCTGCATCCTCTAGGCCGGTCGCACGCCGACGGAGCGCCGGTGACGTTGTAGGCCCTTCCCGCGAGGCGCGGAGTTTCGGTCGCTCCCGCTTCGGCCGGTCTGCTCCAGGTCAAGTAAGCCGCTCACCTCCACCACCTTCTACTCCGGAAGCGGTGGAGGTTGTCCGGCGTGCGCTGCAACTCCGACGAGGACGAGGACGCCGCCGTCGCCACCTCCACCTCCACCCCCGGCTCCGATGACGACGTTCCACCGCACGCCAACGCCTACACGGAGGATGGGCAAAGTTGCGTGGATGGCCGATAGGGGAAGGGGGCGACAAGGAAATGGTGATTTCCTCCGCCCTTCCCCTTGTTCTGGAGTAGCGAGTGCATTTATGTCGAACTGCTTTGCTTCATGATATAAAATGCGGCGGGGGAACCCTTTTTCTTAAAAAAAGAGGCGCCACAACATTGCACCATGCATGTGAAAAAAGATATTCTACTTATATTTAAGAAACATTGTTACAACTATATATAATCAAACATAATAAAGCATATGCGTTTTAAATTTTAGTTCTCGTATCATCAATCCAAAATTTCATCAATTAATTGCTGGAATTTTATTCAATTGTTTGGGCCAGCCCAATATATAATTCCTAATAAATCCTAAAGGCCCACGCAACCCATTTGTGCAAGGTAAGAGGTGGAAATGTTTAGTCCCACATTGCTAGTTTTGTGGGAGTTGGACCTCCTTATAAGGGAGGATGTTTCCACACATGTATGAGCTTGAGAACAAGAGAGACATACACACGTGCTCCTCCTCCTCCGCCGCCCGCCTCGCCTCGTCACGACGCGACGCGCTGCGCCGCGGGTTGCGGGAATGAGCCGAGCCAAACTAAATTTTTGCCACGCATGACTGGTATTTAAAAGTCCACTCGGAGAAGTTGAATGTTTTGCTAGTGGATATTGAAACCGAACGCTGCACTTTCGCTGCTGTCTGTTCATTTTGTATCCCGTCGCCTCTTCGGCTCCCGTCGCTGGCTTCACGCCTCCTTCTCCTGCGCCTATAAAAGGGAGGTCGCTCTTCTCCAGAAAACGCATCAGAAGTTCCTCTCGCCACCGGTGCCTTTCTTTGTGCTGCTGCTACGTTCTCCTCATCCCGTCTTGCGGCGTGCACCGTTCGTTGGGACAGTAGGCCTCCGAAACTCCGTCTCTTCGAGTCCTGTACGGGAGAAGGGCGATAAGGTTTTTGGGGAGCGCTCAGCGCGACTACTGGCTTCCATCACGGACACCGACGATTTCTTCCTGGACGACAACTACTTCCCTGACGTCGACCACCTCTTTGGTAACATGGCCAATGACAACGCCAACACCAATCCTGTTGCTGCAACTCAGTACGTACTCATGTTCTTCTTGTTTCAGTTTCTATCGCAACTTTTTGTTATAGTATCTCATCTACATATGTACCGTGTCTGCTCATCACTTCCTATGGTATCTTGTCTATATAGAATGGTTACGCATATGTTCTTTTCTAGATCATATGTGCACTTGTCTTCTGTCATTTCATCTCTATATTGCTTGCCTTCTTCCGTCTTAGTTATGTTGGTTAGATTTATCCTAGCTTTTATTTTAATAAAATCCTTTGGTAAATTGCTCATATTTCAAACAATCCAAAAACCTTATTATAGGCAATTTACCCCGAGTGGTTTTGCTGCCTCCATGAAACCTCCTATTTTTGAGGGTGTTCACTACAAGAGATGGCGTGTGAGAGCTGTTTTATGGTTTCAAACCATGAGCTGCTATGACGCCACTCTTGGCAAACCTGAAGGAGATCATGATGCTCAACAGGAGCTAGCCTTTCAGAAAATGGATACCTTGTTTAAGGCTGCTCTTTTGAGCGTTCTTGGTGAGAACATAGTTGATGCTTATGCATCAATTGATAATGGAAAAGATATGTGGAATGCACTCGAGACCAAGTTTGGGGTCTCGAATGCTGGCACTGAGTTGTACGTCATGGAACAATTCTATGACTACAAGATGACTGAAGAGCGCTCTGTGGTTGAGCAAGCTCACGAGATATAGTCATTTGCAAGAGAACTTGAGCACTTCAATTGCCTGCTACCGGACAAGTTTGTTGTCGGAGGCATCATCACTAAAATTCCTCCTTCATGGAGGAACTTTGCTACCTTACCGAAGCATAAGAGACAGGAGTTTTCCGATCCGGATCTCATAGGTACTCTTGATGTGGAAGAAAAGGCAAGAGCAAAAGACACATGTGCTCGAGCTATTGAGGGAGGTTCTAGTGCCAATCTGGTGTAGAAGAAAAACTTCCAGCCCCACAATTTCAAGAACAAAGGCAAGTTTGATGGTAAAGCAAAGTTCGATGGGAAGAACAAGGCTGTACATCACACCAACTTCAAGAAGAAGAAGAATGACAAGAAGAAAGGTGTTTGTCATGTGTGTGGAGATCATGATCATTGGGCTCCTAACTGCACTAATCGTTATGACAAGCGTCAACCTGGGAAAGGCGGCAAGTCTCCTAATGTCGTCATTGCTGACACTGACGTGGAAGATGTTGGGTATGGTATATTACCCACTATTTTTTCAGTATGTCATTTTCCCGATTGGTTGATTGACACGGGTGCTAATGTGCATATATGCGGTGATATTTCCATGTTTTCATCTTATCAGTCCGCAGGGACTTCCACCGTCCTGATGGGCAACAGTTCACCTGCTTCTGTTCGTGGTGTTGGCACGGTCGATCTGAAGTTTACTGCGGGAAAGGTCGTGCGGCTGAAGAACGTGCATTATGTCCCCTCCGTGAATAAAAATCTTGTTAGCGAACCTCTTTTTTGTAGAGATGGCTACAAGCTTGTCTTTGAGTCTAATAAATTTGTAATATCCAAGTATGGAACTTTTGTTGGTAAAGGCTATGAGTCAGGAGGCCTGTTCCGTTTATCCTTGGCACACGTTTGCAATAAAGTTGTTAATCATGTTTACAACAATAGCGAATCAAATGTGTGGCATTCACGTCTTTGTCATGTTAATTTTGGTTGCATGTCGCGACTAGTCAAATTGAACTTAATCCCTAGCTTTAACACAGTCAAGGGATCTAAGTGTCAAGTTTGTGTGCAAGCCAAACAACCTCGTAAGTCTCATACGACTGCCGAAACGAGAAATCTTGCACCACTAGAGCTCATACATTCAGATCTATGTGAAATGAACGGCATTTTGACAAAAGGTGGAAAGAAATATTTTATGACACTAATTGATGACTCCACTAGATACTGTCAAGTGTTTCTTCTGAAGTCTAAGGATGAGGCCTTGAACTTTTTCAAGATCTATAAAGCTGAAGCAGAAAACCAACTTGACCGAAAGATCAAGAGGCTTAGGTCCGATCGCGGTGGAGAGTATTTCTCAAATGAATGTGATTCTTTTTGTGCGGAACATGGTATAATTCATGAGAGGACGCCTCCCTATTCACCTCAATCAAATGGAATATCCGAAAGAAGGAACCGTACTCTAACTGATTTGGTGAACGCCATGTTAGATACATCGGGTCTCTCCAAGGCATGGTGGGGGGAGGCGGTATTGACTGCATGTCATGTCCTGAATCGAGTTCCTACAAAGAACAAAGAGATAACTCCATTCGAGGAATGGGAAAATAAAAAGGTTAAAACTCTCTTATCTACGAACCTGGGGTTGTTTGGCGAAAGTCAATGTACCAATCCCAAAGAACCGCAAGCTAGGACCAAAAACTGTGGATTGTGTTTTTCTGGGATATGCTTTTCATAGCATTGGATATAGATTCTTGGTTGTAAAATCTGAGGTATCTGACATGCATGTCGGTACAATCATGGAGTCGAATGATGCGACTTTCTTCGAAGATATCTTTCCCATGAAGGATATAACTACCTCATCTAATCAGGAGATGCCTAATTCATCAAACCATGAATTAGCTACTGAACCTATCATTTCGATGGAACACTTTAAAAATATTGTGGAGGAGAACAATGAAGCTCCTACCAGGAGCAAGAGACAGAGGACTCCAAAGTCCTTTGGTGATGATTTTCTTGTGTATCTCATAGATGACACTCCCGGTTCTATTTCAGAGGCCTATGCGTCTGAAGATGCTGACTACTGGAAGGAAGCAGTCCGTAGTGAGATGGATTCCATCTTGGCAAATGAAACTTGGGAGATCACTAATCGTCCTTATGGGTGCAAACCTATAGGATGCAAATGGGTATTCAAGAAGAAGCTTAGGCCTGATGGTACTATCGAAAATTACAAGGCACGGCTAGTGGCTAAGGGTTATACCCAAAAGGAAGGTGAAGACTTCTTTGATACTTACTTACCCGTGGCTCGACTGACCACTATTCGAGTACTACTTTCACTAGCCGCCTCACATGGTCTTCTCGTTCATCAAATGGATGTTAAGACTGCTTTCCTAAATGGAGAGTTGGATCAGGAAATTTACATGGAACAACCAGATGGGTTTATAGTAGATGGTCAGGAAGGGAAAGTATGCAAGTTGCTGAAGTCATTATATGGACTTAAGCAAGCACCCAAGCAGTGGCATGAGAAGTTTGAAAGGACTCTCACAACTGCAGGCTTTGTTGTAAACGAAGCTGATAAATGTGTGTACTATCACCATGGTGGGGGCGAGGGAGTTATCCTTTGCTTGTATGTTGATGACATACTAATTTTCGGAACAAATCTGAACGTTATTAAAGAGGTCAAGGATTTCCTATCTCACTGTTTTGAGATGAAGGATTTAGGAGTGGCTGATGTCATTCTGAACATCAAGTTGTTAAGAGACGAAGATGGTGGGATTACGTTGCTTCAATCTCACTATGTGGAAAAGATCTTGAGTCGCTTTGGGTATAGTGACTGCAAGTCCTCTCGCACACCATATGATGCGAACGTGCTACTTCGAAAGAATCGAAAAATTGCTAGAGACCAATTGAAATACTCTCAAATTATTGGCTCGCTTATGTACTTAGCCAGTGCTACAAGACCTGACATCTCTTTTGTTGTTAGCAAATTGAGTCGGTTTGTCTCAAAACCAGGAGATGTGCATTGGAAAGCTCTAGAGAGAGTTTTGTGTTATTTGAAAGGCACTGCAAATTATGGAATTCACTATACTCGACATCCGAAGGTGCTTGAAGGGTATAGTGATTCAAACTGGACCTCTGATGCTGATGAGATAAAGGCCACGAGCGGATATGTATTCACTCATGGAGGTGGCGCTGTTTCTTGGAAGTCTTGCAAGCAAACGATCTTAACAAGGTCAACAATGGAAGCAGAACTCACAACACTAGATACAACTACGGTCGAAGCAGATTGGCTTCGCCAGCTCTTGAGTGACTCGCCGGTTGTTGAGAAACCTGTACCGGGTATCCTTATGAACTGCGACAGTCAAACTGTGATCACAAAAGTGAGCAGCTCAAAGGATAATATGAAGTCATCAAGACACATTCAGAGAAGGTTAAAATCTGTCAGGAAAATGAGAAACTTTGGAGTTATTGCATTGGATTATATCCAAGCATCTAAAAATCTGGCAGATCCTTTTACTAAGGGTCTATCACGTAATGTGATAGAAAATGCATCGAGGGAGATGGGTATAAGACCCACAATTTGAGTTGTTCACAGTGGTAACCTATTCTTTGTGATCGGAGATCCCGTGAATTAGATGTGGAAGACAAGCTGTTGGTCAACTGAGAGGAAAGTATCCTTATCATTAATAATACCAGTCCATGAAGATGCAATACTTTCCTAAACTGCATGGCAGGTTGATATACATCTTAATATGTTCTAAGTGGCTTATTGAAGCAGAGATGTTATCCTGCAGAACATCTTTTGAAGAACATACCTATATGAGTCTGATTGTTAACGTCGCAATCTATGAGAGTAGGGTGCTCTCTAGTAAACTCATGAAAGGTCTCGGAGTATGACACATAAGCTCCACCCGCGGGGAAGTCCTACGGTAGCCTAGTATCGATCAAACCTTTGTGTGAATCTAGTTTCGCAGAAAACTTGCAGTTCAAGGCCTAGTCCACTGTTCAAGTTGCTTACTAGTGTAGCATAGAGTTCTAGGTGAAAGTTCAACTTAACAGTCTCCACTGCAGTATCGGTATATAAAACCGTGTTTTGGAACTAAAGGCAAATTTTGTGTGCCTCTCGGATCTGGTGGGGGATTGCTGGAATTTTATTCAATTGTTTGGGCCAGCCCAATATATAATTCCTAATAAATCCTAGAGGCCCACGCAGCCTATTTGTGCAAGGCAAGAGGTGGAAATGTTTAGTCCCACATTGCTAGTTTAGTGGGAGTTGGACCTCCTTATAAGGGAGGATGTTTCCACACATGTATGAGCTTGAGAACAAGAGAGACATACAGGCGTGCTCCTCCTCCTCCGCCGCCCGCCTCGCCTCGTCACGACGCGACACGCCGCGCCGCGGGTTGCGGGAATGAGCCGAGCCGAACTAAATTTTTGCCATGCACGACTGGTATTTAAAAGTCCACTCGGAGAAGCTGAATGTTTTTCTAGTGGATATTGAAACCAAACGCTGCAGTTTTGCTGCTGTCTGTTCGTTTCGTATCCCGTTGCTCTCTTCGGCTCCCGTCGCTGGCTTCTCGCCTCCTTCTCCTGCGCCTATAAAAGGGAGGTCGCTCCTCTCCAGAAAACACATCAGAAGTTCCTCTCGCCACCGGTTCCTTTCTCTGTGCTGCTGCTACGTTCTTCCTCATACCGTCTTGCGGCGTGCACCGTTCGTCGGGACAGTAGGCCTCCGAAACTCCGTCTCTTCGAGTCCTGTACGGGAGAAGGACATAAGGTTTTTGGGGAGCGCTCAGCGCGACTACTGGCTTCCATCACGGACACCGACGATTTCTTCCCGGACGACGACTACTTCCCTGACGTCGACCACCTCTTTGGTAACATGGCCAATGACAACGCCAACACCAATCTTGTTGCTGCAACTCAGTACGTACTCATGTTCTTCTTGTTTCAGTTTCTATCGCAACTTTTTGTTATAGTATCTCTTCTAGATATGTACCGTGTCTGCTCATCACTTCCTATGGTATCTTGTCTATATAGAACGGTTACACATATGTTCTTTTCTAGATCATATGTGCACTTGTGTTCTGTCATTTTATCTCTATATTGCTTGCCTTCTTCCGTCTTAGTTATGATGGTTAGATTTATCCTAGATTTTATTTTAATAAAATCCTTTGGTAAATTGCTCATATTTCCAACATTAATTCCCGCAACAACGCGCGAGGTGTTCTCTAGATTGCTTAATTACTTCCATCGACTTAGACGCCATATGATCGTTGCTCTTTGAAAAATTTAGTACTCCCTCCGATCTAAAATAAGTGGTGCAAGTTTGAAGTAGGATTAGTTTAAACTTGTGACACTTATTATAAATCAGAGGCAATATTTAGTTTCAACTTAGATGACATAGGATCCAAAGATGTATCTAATGGATACAGATGATTCAGTACAATTCAACTTGCTCGAGTTCTAATGTACATGTGTTCAAAGCAAAAGAGTCCCAATGAACAAGGAAAACGCAGATTGATTCTCTTCCCACTGAGCACCATGTCATGTACGAGTAATTCTCAAGGGGTAGGGAAGAAAAATGACTGCCTCTCGTGATTGTCGGGTTTGAGAATATGTTTGTTCATCAGGTAGGTTTTCTCTGCTAGCTGGTGTTGTCTCGATCTATCCCCCCAAGTTCTCGGTGACACCCAAGTTCTCGGTGACACCCAATCTCCGGTGTTCTGGCCAACGCATCCAAGGAGATTGGTTTGCTAGTGCAGGTGGGCAAAAAAAATCACAATGTGATGGTGCAGCCTCAGTTTGTTGTCTGAAAAAGTTTATAGGAAAGGCTGGTTGGTTCTATTTGCTTGTTTTTTCTTGGCAGCTATGTTGTAACCGGGCAAATAGCTCATGTGCGACGTTTTTGAGGTGAATTGGAATGAATGCGACGTCTTTCGTCTGAATTACCTTGGTGCGACATTTCTGAACGAGGAAATATCCCACACACGACATGGCCCTTAATCTGAACTGATGCCCTCATTATCTGTTAGGAGCTGAACCCACAACTTATCCACGTAAGCACGGGCCCTACTTGACAGTGCATCTAGTTACGGGCACCATTTGTCAGTGCATCAGGTCAAACGTGTCCCCGTGCCTGTCCGAATGGGTATCCCTGTCTGAACCTGTGTTGCTTCCTTCTCTTCGTTCCCGATGGTGAGCCAGCGGTGGCGGAGGAGCTTTTGTTCTGGGTGACAACAGCGGTGGCGATTTCGTTCTCGGCGACGTCGGCGGTTGTGGTGAGAGCCCTGTCCTGTTCTGGTACCCGTCCTGTTCTCCTCCGTGTTGAGTTAGATATCACCGCATCGCCTCTGTTTCCCTCTGTTTTTGGTCGATTTGATCCAGATTGCTGGTTAGGCGAACGAGTACATCATTTGGCGTGTGAGGACCAAAAATAATCTAAACCTTATCGATGGAAATCTTCAAGGATTGTGACACCAACAAGATGAAGGACATGACTATACCTACCAAAGCCACTTTTGTAAGTCCTTACCCCTCATGCCTTTGAACTCCGGTGATGCACTTCAATGGTTGTAAAATATATTTGTATATGCAATACCGCAATAATTTGCCAATCAGAGCGTTGGGTCACCGCATGGTGCACCTTTCCTCATGGTCGGGGACGACGGGCCACCGGACTAGGTACGATGAGGATAAGCATCGTCAAAGTCAAAGACGACGAGAAAGATGGAAAAAATGAAGAAAAAACTTGTAGCAACTCACCTACCGGTGAATCGGTGATCCCAATGATATTATAAAACTTAAAAAGGTATGATACAATATCAAGCCTACACCTAGCAGAAGCAAGATCCCAAAAGTAGAAGGAGAAACCTCAGATATTTTCTTCATCAAACTCTTCACACAACCGGGACATAAGTATACAGAAGGTTGGAATTTCACAACTATTATGGGTCATACAACGAGTGGTGCTAGTAGTGCCAATTACTATTTTGATTTTCTGGCTGCTTCACTCTCATTGCAGATCTTACTAAAACAGATACATGACACCAATGTCTGCTGAATTTGTGCACACCATTTTTTTCTTTAGAAAATAAGAAGGTTAAACCCTCGGCCTCTGCATCAATCGATGCATATGGTCATCTTTATTAATTATTCCACGGAGTTATGACAAGAACATATATCAAGCCATGCAAAATCACCACTCACATCTTCAAACTTGATAATGGAGAATGCTCTCACTTCTCACATTTGCTTAGTTGAACTTGTTTTCATTTGCGAGTTGGTTGATCTGAGCCCAATTCCGAGGACCTTTCCTTGTTGTTATGCCTGCTTTGAGGGTTTTTAGCTTTTTTTAGCTGCTGGTAGTTTATGTGAGATGTAAATCGAATGATGTCTGCTTTCTTAAAAAAGGCTCTGATTTTATCTGATGGTAACCAGCTCTCAGATAAGATCTTCTTTATGTAATCTTAGTAAACCAAACATCAAAAGATAACTCATCCAGCTCTCAGATCAGATCCAGCTTAGTAAACCAAACAGCACAAGATAACTCATCCAACAATTCTTCAACTACATGCATTGGGTATTTCTCTGTTTTGCTAGCAGGAGAAGTAGTTTGTTTAGCCCGGACTTCAAAGTAGTCCCCCCTGCGTCCCCTCACTCTTGTCGCATGGAATAGACGTCCTTGAGCCCTCCCCCTCGTCCGCGACCTTGGCCACGACAATGATGCACTCTCTAGTAGCGCAATAATTCTTCAGTTAACATACTACAACAATTCTTAAATTAATCGATGTGGAGAAGCGTAACGTTTCGGTGGAGCTGGGCCGACCAATGAAAGGGCAGCCCACGAATCGCTAACGTAGCCCTACTTCCTGATCTAGACCGTCCATTCATGGCGATCCAATGGTCCGGATAGGTGCGGGGTTTTGAGGGGGTTTTGATGGGGTTTTGAGAGGTTTTCGAACGTTAGGGTTGAGCATAAGTAATTCAAAAAAAAGATCAAAAAAATAGGAAACTTGTGGCAATCATCATTCTATGTGACTAACTCCATAGGAAAAAAATAAGAAATCTAGACTATGGAGTTTTTCATGAAAAAACCTTCACAAACTTGACTATCACGAACGAGGTTGTAGGGTTTTCAAAGGTTAGGGTTGAGCATAAGTAATTCAAAAAAAATTAAAAAAATAGGAAACTTGTGGCAATCATCATTCTATGTGACTAACTCCATAGTAAAAATAAGAAATCCGGACTATGGAGTTTGTCATGAAAAAACCTTCACAAACTTGGCTATCATGAACGAGGTTGTAGTGTTTTCAAAGGTTAGGGTTGAGCATAAGTAATTCAAAAAAAAAATCAAAAAATAGAAAACTGGTGCCAATCAATTTAAGTTGTTAGTATATGACAAAGTAAGAACATGTGTAGTGGTTTTCCAATATTTTGATTTTTTTATGCTCATTTCAAACTTGGTCAAACCTAAGTTTGACAAACATTTAAACAAGTTTCAAACATGAAAATGACAAACCAAGCCTGGATCCTTCTTAGTCACTCCAAAATGAAGCTTTTGTGAGGTTTTTGCAAGTTTGAAGTTCAACACCCAAAACCACTTGTCTTCACACATGAGTTTTAAATTAGCTCCAAAGGGGGTAAATACCCCATTTCTAAACAAGTTTTTTGTCCACCATGTCTAAAACTGCCAAATCAATTTGAGTTGTTAGTATATGAAAAAGTAAGAACATGTGCACTGGTTTTCCAATATTTTTATTTTTTATTTTATTTTTATGCTCATTTCAAACTTGGTCAAACCTAAGTTTGACAAACATTTAAACAAGTTTCAAACATGAAAATGACAAACCAAGTCTGGATCCTTCTTAGTCTCTCCAAAATGAAGCTTTTGTGAGGTTTTTGAAAGTTTGAAGTTCAACACTCAAAACCATTTGTCTTCACACATGAGTTTCAAATTAGCTCCAAAGGGGGTAAATACCCCATTTCTAAACAAGTTTTTTTTGTCCACCATGTCTAAAATAGCCAAATCAATTTGAGTTGTTAGTATATGACATAGTAAGAACATGTGCACTGGTTTCCCAATATTTTTATTTTTTATGCTCATTTCAAACTTGGTCAAATCTAAGTTTGACAAACATTTAAACAAGTTTCAAACATGAACAAGAGAAGTTCAATGAGGTGCAAACGCAAGAATAGGATCCCGAAGGATGGCATGCCTATTCAGCAACGTGCAGAAAATATGATGGCTCAACTGAAAACAATGTTCGAAACGTTCGAAACAGAGCAGGGGGCTGACCGGTCAATCTGACCCGTGGGCCAGCGAAGTCAGCGGGCGTCACATCAGTGTTGCACCGGAGCTACTTATACAGTGAAATGTGTCGTACCCTAGCTATTTTCACATCTAGATCTGCGTCGCTCTCGCCCCCTCTCGCCGCCGGCGACCACCAAAACCACGCAATCCAGCCCCCGTCGCCGCAGATCAAGTGCCACCGTGCGACAATCATGAGGCCGGAACTTCCAGCTTGCGCGGCGGACATTCTGGCGGCAGAAACTGGAATGGGGCGAAGCGGCCGACGCCTGACTCTAACCAAGAACGAGCGGTGTGGGTTGCTTCCAACGCTGCTCGGAAGCGCATCACTCGCAGGTACACCAACTGGGGGCTCGCACCATCGCGTGCGTTCGCTCGGCGCGAGGTGGAGGAGTACGACCGCCAGATGGTGGCAGCGGCACGCTCCTCTGCCGCGGGTGGCGCGGGGAGCTCCGCCATTGCACCTGCACCGCTGCCGCCTCCGAAAAGGGAGGGGGAGGAGCAGGGCTTTCTGCCGGAAGACTACATCGACGACGGCGACCTCAACAACGTCATCGCCAAGCTTATGGAGCGCACCAAGGACGAGGCCCAGCAGGTCCCGCGCACTGGCAGAGGGAAGAGGAGCTCGACGAGATCCGCTTCCGTCAAGCCATAGAGGAATCCCGCACCGACAGGGGGTGGGGCGCCTCCGACTCTGACTCCGACTGACCGGCGCCGCCGCCTCGTCGGGGTCGCACCCGTGGGGCTCAGGTGAGCCCAATTTTGGAGATCTAGTAGGGGTGAGGTAGGAGCTTAGGAGCCAGTGTAATCGAACCTGTATGTCTCTGGAATATTGCTCCGACGAGCCCTTCTAATCGAACCACTACTATCTATGTTGCTCTATATTTGCTGGGAAAATGGATCTATGTTGTTTGAATTTGGTCGATTTGCTTTTAAATGCTTGTAAATTTTCTTTTTTGAACTGGAGCTCGCCGGCGTTGCCGTACTTCGTCGCCGGAGAAGAAGAAGAGGGAGGATGCGCGCACAGGGGAAAACTGTTTGACCGTAGTCACCGCCATCTGGGTCCCATGCTGACGTGGATAAGTTGTGGGTCCCGCCCGGCTCCACCTAATCCTGATAGATATTGTGCTTAAGGACCATGTCGCGCCTGGGCTATTTGTGCACACAGAGGTGTTGCAGCAGAGCCATTCTTGCGAACGATGCCGGTTTGCAGCCAGTTCGTATCAAAAACGTCGCACAGAAGCTATTGACCGGTTGTGACCACAGTAACAGGATAGGTTTTTATTTCTCTTGGCTCAGATGTAATCTTATGTCTTGCTTTATTCCAATAGTAACACCATTATTATTGCCTCAACTCACCACACCAACTACAAAAGAGACACAACTACCAGTATTGCAGTACAGGAATAAAAAAACACAAGTTATCTATCAGAAGATGACTGGGTTCGGGTAGAAACAAATTCCCTATAGTACCCACATAGAGAGATTAAACGTTTACAACGTACCCTCACCTGAGCATAGTCATCGATCCAGTCAAATCTAGGCAACAATATCACTACACAGCAAAATCAATTAGTTAGTCAACAACAAAAATGTACCCACACACAGATGCTCAAGGGCGCCGTTTTCTTCCTGGAGACGTCGGTCTACGTCTGCTCCTCCACTTCCTACCTCACTGTCTCTCGCGTGAAAACCCTAACTCTGGTGGGCGGCGGCGGCGTCCTTGACGTCGTGACCTTCATGAAGGCGCCACCTTGAGGGCTGAGTGGTGGTGGGCACTATGTGGGTCCTGGATAGTTGCTGGTGGTGGACACTTCTTCGGGGGAAACCCTAAGATCTGACTTTCTAGATCGGATGATGGCGGTATTGCGGTGCCGTTTCTCTCTTGGTAGCATCGTTTGTGGAGCAGCGCTGGATGACAGAGACAGGAGATGGAGCGGCTTCACCTGGCCCAAAGATTTGGTGGAACTACCAAGTCATGCCTGGCCGACAGGTGCTACGCTGAGTCATGCCTGGTTGGTAGGTGCTACGCACGACAGTTCTTCCAGAATCTTTGTGTCTGGACGAATGAGCGCAGGGCGGTGGCGCTGTATGGCGCCGTGGTGGCATCAATCATCTTGCATGGAGCTTTCGGTGGAGATGTCAAGTCATGCCTGGCCGACACGTGCTACGCTGTGTCATGCCTGGTCGGCAGGTGCTACGCACGATAGATCTTCCAAAATCTTCGCGTCTGGAGTGACGAGCCGTGGTGGCGTCGACGGATGGACGGACTGGCAATGATGATAAAGATCTCTCTCCTGAAGATGGGTTAGCGGCCTGATGATGATGGCGGCATCTAAAACGTGTGCATGTGGTGTACGCTTTAGGTCTGTTGCACCGCTTGTGGATTTCGATACGTTATGTGGATGTATCGATGACGGCACCGATTTTAGATATGGGGAGTGAGAGCACTCCACATTATCGAGTTTTGTAGGTGTGAGTGGTGGCTTAGGATGGTTTGATGTATGTTCTTGTTAGACCTTTGTTGAATAATTAATAAAAATGGCCGTATGCATCGATTGATGCAGAGGCCGGGGGTTTGAACCTCCTTTTCCAAAAAAGAAAAAGAAACAAAAGAAGTGATAATACGTGTCACATGTCACCTATTCTCTAAAACCACAACTCCCGAAACTTTTCTATGGTAACAAATAATGCACAAGTTTCAAGTTACTGGTATTAACCATATTTTTATTATGATTTTTAGCACAATTAACTGAAAGAGGATATCAAACATTGACTAGTTTCCTTAGTTCAACATCTACACTTCATTTGGCCTATAACCTACATCAAGAAAATAGGGCACCACATCTTCATCAATATGCTACTCCAGGCTCCCCATCAAATTACCACACCTTTCTCCAACATTTGCTCCTTTTGATGAGATTCCTCCTCTTTTTTTTTTGAAAAGTTAGTACCTTCCCTTACATGCTCACATTTCAGCAAAATGGTTACATTTATGTTTCAAGAAACAATGTCAAACTATGAGGAGATATTACCTTACATAGTCTTGACACTATGTAACCCTCTTTAAATTTCAGTTTGAAACACACAAGGGTTTTGCACATGCAACAAACACACAAGAATTTCCGTTAAGCAGTTAATGGGAAGGGGAGCGAGTCCGGTTGGAAAAAAAACAAGCATTACTTGCAAGAATGACTATCTTAAAAGAAGTAATGTTAATGAGAGATTCACTCCATGTCTACAGTCTAAAAGAGGAACATGTCACCAAAGACAGGTTTTTTTAGTGCTGCTTTTATCTCACTAGGTGTTGGCTGACGCAGCACCGCAGGAGGTGAATGCTGCCAAGATGTGCCAATAGGCAGCTCCAGTACAGAGTAAGAGTTACATCCACTCGTGTTGGTAGCTGGCATGTCATGTGTGTGCGCCATAGGCAAATGAGTTAGGGGCAGAAAGTTGTTGTTAATACCCATGGGAGCTGGCTCCACTGCAATTGTTGAAGCTTGGCCCGGGTGTCTGAAATCATAACAACTTACCATAAGATGATGAAAAAACAGACAACAGGCAACATGTCAAAAATAGCACAACATAGCAGAAATAGATAATTTCATCTTTGTTGCTTATTATATTCGAATAAACTCAAATAATGAATTGAATATAATAATATGGTTGCTTTCAGACTTGCTGATTACATATTTTTAAACTTGGTGCATATAGTTTGTTTCCCTCTTTTGCTTTCAAAACACATAACTAAAAAAATGCACAAAACATGTCAAGTTGGGTCCATCGGCATGACATCATAAGCTTCACCAATGTCTTTACCTCATGAGTCTTGCGAGTAATTTTTAACAAGTGAAGATGCCCCGTTCCAGAGCTACATGTCAATAGAGGAGATAGCAGAATATCATAAGCCTCACCAATGTATTTACCTCATGAGTCATGAGGTCCAAACTCGTTGCTAGAAGTCAACTGGTGTTTTGATGGTGGTGGCTGCGCCACAGTGGTTGGTAGTTGTGACGACCCAGCTGTATAGGGGCCAACGATGCATACACAGGGACACATGGTCCGTTTGGCTAAACCCTAAACCCTAAAAGCCTTGTTGAAGCATTGCCAAGGTGACTGGAAAAGTACATTCTAATTAACCTTGCGGTATGAAGATGAAAAAATATAAAAAATGTGAAACAAGGTATGTGGAATGCAACATACCACATTGTTTTGATGGGGCCACAATGAATGCCCAGAGGGGTAGCGTGGCGCACCCGCTTGTTGAAGCATTGCTGTTGTGGCTGGAAATGGTGCATTCTAATTAACCTTGTGGAACGATGATGGAAAAATGGATTGGAAACAGGGCATATGGTATTGCCAACTATTGATGCACGACAAAGCGAACAACAACACAAGGAGGAAATTCACAAAAGCAAGTTCACATGGATATCAGCCAAATATACCTTCTGCTCTCTCTTCTGTGTCCACCCCCACCCTAGCTCCCACTCTATTTCTCGCTCTAGCTCCAACACCTTGTTGTCAAGCTCAGGGGCGGCGCGAGCGTGGGGTCATGTAGGGTCGGCCGCCCCTGGTAAAATTTTGGTACCGATGGTACCCACCCTACTACTACTTTGATCAGCGAAACCATTGAAGCGAGAGTCTCGAGGTCTGGTCGTAGTCTGTGCAGTCAACTCAAGCAAGAAGATGCAACAAACAAGATAACGCTTCGTCAGATGGGCCAACGAGCAACTCAAAATCAGAAATTAGTAGTAAAGGCCCAAGTGAATACGAGCCCATATTGATGTTCCCAATTCCTACGGTTTCCATTTCACCATGGATCGGAAAAACCTATCAGAGCATCGTGATCTTGCCTCCACACACGCAGCCTCGCTGCCTCGATGTTGACTCTCGAGGGAGACGAGGGTCCCTCTGTTCGTGCTGGTCAGTGCGTCGTACACACGGGAAATGGCATCGTCACCGCCGCCGCAGCCATGTGCCCCGCTCAAAATTACAAGCGAGCAAACAAAATCGGGTTCTTCGTTTCTCCCCAATCTTCTCTTTGTTCGTTCTAGGTTTGTAGTCTCTTCTCACATTGACTTATATCCTGAGAATTGGATACTGAAAAGAGAATTGCTCGGATTGAAGACTAGGAAATTGCCGTGCATTTCCAAGGAACACTAGTGGCCATCTACAAAATCCGCACGTATAACAACAACTTAGTGGTAAATACTTGCCGTATCTGTTGTTTACCACTATAATTTTTGATTGTTCCACTTCAAATCCTAGATCCTAGATTGGCGGGAGAGAGAGAGAGAGACATCACATGAGTCACCGATGATAAACAGAACACAAATTGGA